>NC_135621.1:19060151-19363181 GCF_053574225.1 Canis aureus
AAAGGATTCAAGAGACTTCATGACTGCAGAATTTAGATCTAATCAGGCTGAAATAAAAAAATCAATTAAATGAGATGCAATCCAAACTGGAGGTCCTAACGACGAGGGTTAATGAGGTAGAAGAAAGAGTTAGTAACATAGAAAACAAGTTGATGGCAAGGAAGGAAGCTGAGGGAAAAAGGAAAAACAAAACACCATGAGGAAAGGTAATAGGCAATAAATGACAGCCTCAGGGGGAAAAAATCTACATTTCATTGGGGTTCCAGAGAGTGCCAAAAGGGACAGAGGACCAGGAAGCATGTTTGAACAAATCGTAGCTGAGAACTTCCCTAATTTGGGGAGGGAAACAGTCATTGAGATCCAGGAGAAAGAGAGGTGGCCACTAAAATCAATAAAAACCGATCAACACCTCAACATTTAATAAACTCACAAGTTCCAAAGATAAAGAGAAAATCCTTAAAGCAGTGAGAGACAAGAGATCCATAACTTACCTGGGGAGAAATATTAGATAACAGCAGACCTCTCCACAGAAACCTGACAGGCCAGAAAGGGCTGGCAGGATATACTCAGGGTCCTAAAAGAGAAGAACCTGCAGCCAAGAACACTTTATCCAGCAAGGCTCTCATTCAGAATACAAGGAGAGATAAAGAGCTTCCAAGATAGGCAGAAACTGACATAATATGTGACCACCAAACCAGCTCTGCAAGAAATATTACGGGGGACTCTGTAAAAGAAAGAGGATGCCTAAAGTAATAATCCATAAAACCAGGGACTGAATAGGTAATACTAAAAAACTAAATTCATATCATTCAATAGTACCTCTGAATGTGAATGGGCTTAATGATCCCATCGAAAGATGCAAGGTTTCAGACTGGATAAAAAAAAAGACCCAACTGCTGTTTCAAAGAGACTCATTTTAGACATAAAGACACTTCCAGCCTGAAAACGAAAGGTTGCAGAACCATTTATCATTCAAATGGTCCCCAAAAGTAAGCAGGGGTAGCAATCCTCATACCAGAGAAATTAAAGTTTATCGCAAAGACTGTAGTAAGAGATAAAGAGAGACACTACATCATACTTAAAAGATCTATATCCAACAAGAGTACCTAACAATCATGAATATTTATGCTTCTAAGGTGGGAGATACCAAGTATATCAATCACTTAATAACCAAAGTAATGACATTCTTAGATAATAATACACTAATAGTGGGAGACATCATCATGGGCTTTTTGCAAATGACAGATCTTCTATTTATAACATCTCCAAAGCAACAAGAGCTTTAAATGACACACTGGACCAGATGGATTTCACAGATATTTACAGAACTTTACATCCAAATGCAACTGAATACACATTCCTCTAGAGTGCACATGGAACTTTCTCCAGAATAGACCACATACTGTGTCACAAATCAGGTCTCCACCACCACCAAAAGATTGGGATCCCTCCCTACATATTTTCAGACCATAATGCTTTGAAACTTGAACTCAATCAAAAGAAAAAATTTGGAAGAAACTCAAATACGTGGAGGTTAAAGAGCATCCTGCTAAAAGATGAACGGGTCAACCAGGAAATTAGAGAAGAATTAAAAAGATTCAGGGAAACTAATGAGAATGAAGATACAACCATTCAAAATCTTTGAGACAGAGCAAAAGCAGTCCTAAGATGAAATACATTGAAATACAGGCCTCCCTCAAAACACTGGAAAAACAATATTATCCACAGCTAACCTTGAACCTAAAGGAACTGGAGAAAGAACAGCAAATAAAAACTACACCCAGCAGAAGAAGAGAGTTAATAAAGATTTGAGCAGAACTCAATGAAATAGAGACCAGAAGAACTGTGTAACAGATCAACAAAACCAGGAGTTGGTTCTTTGAAAGAATTAAAAGGATAGATAAACCATTAGCCTGCATTAAGAAAAGTAGAGGAGAATATACTCTAATTAGGAAATCACGAAAGAAAAAGGAGAGATCACAACCAATACCACGGAAATACATATGATTTTAAAATGTATTATGAACAGCTATACATCAATAAATTATGTAATCTGGAAGAAATGGATGCATTTCTGGAAACCACAGACTACCATAACTGGAACAGGATGAAATAGAAAACCTGAAAAGTCTGATAACCAGGGAGGAAGTTGAAGCAGTCATCAAAAACTTCCCAATACACAAAAGCCCAGGGCCAGATAGCATCCCAGGGGAATTCTATCTAATGTTCAAGAAGAAAAAATACCTATTCTACTAAAGCTGTTCCAAAAGATAGAAAGAGATGGAATACTTCCAAATTCGTTCTATGAAGCCAGCATCACCTTTATTCCAAAACACATACCCCACCAAAAAGGAGAATTATAGACCAATGTCCCTGATGAACACACATACAAAAATTCTCAAGAAGATACTATCCAATAGGGTCCAACAATACATTAAGAAGTTTATTCACCATGACCATGTGGGATTCATCCCCAGGATGCAAGGCTGGCTCAACACTAGTAAAGCAATCAATGTGATAGATATCAAGAGAAAAACTAGGAACCAGGGGATGCTCTCAATAGATTCAGAGAAAGCATTTGACAAAATACAGCATCCATTCCTGATCAAAACTCTTCAGAGTGTAGGAATAGAGGGGACATTTCTCAGCATCTTAAAAGCCATCTATGAAAAGCCCACAGCAAATATCATTCTCAATGGGGAAACACTGGGAGCCCTTCCCCTAAGATCAGGAATGCAACAGAGATGTCCACTCTCACCACTGCTATTCAACATAGTATTGGAAGTCCTAGCCTCAGCAATCAGGCAACAAAAAGAAATAAAAGGCATTCAAATTGACAAAGAAGAAATCAAACTCTCCCTCTTCACAGATCACATGATAATATACGTAGGAAACCCAAAAAACTCAACCCCAAGATTGCTAGATCTCATACAGCTATTCAGCAGTGTAGCAGGATACAAAATCAATGCCCAGAAATCAGTGGCATTTCCATACACTAGCAATGATACTGAATAAAGAGAAATTAAGGAGTCCATCCCACTTACAATTGGACCCAAAAGCATAAGATACCTAGGAATAAACCTAACCAAAGAGGTAAAGGATCTATACCCTCAAAACTACAGAACACTTCTGAAAGAAATTGAGGAATACAGAAAGAGATGGAAAAATATTCCATGCTCATGGATTGGAAGAATTCATATTGTGAAAATATCAATGCTACCCAGGGAAATTTATGCATTAAATGCAATCCCTATGAAAATGCTTTGGACTTTCTTCAGAGCATTGGAACAAATCATCTTAAGATTTGTGTGGAATCCGAAAAGGCCCCGAGTAAGCTGGGGTATATTGAAAAAGAAAACCAGAGCTGGGGGCATCACAATGCCGGATTTTAAGTTGTGCTACAAAGCTGTGATCATCAAGACAGTATGGTACTGATACAAAAACAGACACATAGATAAGTGGAACAGAATAGAGATCCCAGAAATGGGCCCTTAACTCTATAGTCAACTAATATTTGACTAAAGAGGAAAGACTATCCCCTGGAAAAATACAGTCGCTTCAATAAATGTTGCTGGGATATTGGACAGTCACATGCAGAAGAATGCAACTGGACCATTCTCTTACACCAAACACAATGATAAATTCAAAATGGATAAAATATCTAAATGTGAGACAAGAATCCATCAGAACCCTAGAGAACACAGGCAACACCCTTTTTGAACTTGGCCACAGCAACTTCTTGCAAGATACATCTATGAAGGCAAAGGAAACAAAAGCAAAAATGTACTATTGGGAATTCGTCAAGATAAAAAGTTTCTGCATAGAAAATAAACAGTAAACAAAACTAAAAGACAACCTACAGAATGGGAGAAGAGATTTGCAAATGACGTATCAGAGAAAGAGGTAGTATCCAAGATCTATAAAGAACTTATGAATCGCAGCAGCAAAGAAACAAACAATCAAATCATGAAATGTGCAAAAGACATGAACAGAAATTTCATCAAAGCAGACGTAGACATGGCCAACAAGCACATGAGACAATACTCCGCAACAATGGCCATCAGGGAAATACAAATCCAAACCACAATGAGATAACACCTAACACCAGTGAGAATGGTGAAAAGTAACAAGACAGGAAACAAATCTTGTAGAGGATGTGGAGAAAGGGGAACCCTCTTGAACTGTTGGTGGGAATGTGAATGGGTGCAGCCACTCTGAAAAACTTTGTAGAGGTTCCTCAAAGTGTTAAAAATAGAACTGTCCTTCGCCCCAGCAATTGCACTGCTAGGGATTACCCCAAAGATATCAATGCAGTGAAATGGAAGACACCTGCACCCCAATGTTTCTAGCAGCAATGTCCACAATAGCCAAACTGTGGAAGGAGCCTTGGTGTCCATGGAAAGATGAATGGATAAGAAGGTGTGGTCTATGTATACAATGGAATATTACTCAGCCATTAGAAATGACAAATAACCACCATTTGCTCCAACGTGGATGGAATGGAGGGTATTATGCTGAGTGAAGTAAGTCAGTTGGAGAAGGACAAACACTATATGGCCTAATTCATTTGGGTAAGATAAAAATTGGTGAAAGGGAATAAAGGGGAGAGAAAGTGAGTGGGAAATATCAGTGAGGATTACAGGACATGAGACTCCTGACTCTGGGAATCAAGGGGAAGGGGAGGTGGGTGGGAGGTTGGGATGACTGGGTGATGGGCACCAAGGGTGGCACTTGACGTGATGAGCACTGTTATAGTATATGTTGGCAAATTGAAGTCTCATAAAAAAGGTACAAAAATAAATAAATAAACAAACAGACAAATAAATAAATAAATAAATATCTCTGGTTAAAAAATATTTACATGAAGATTTAGTTTAAGTATTACTCTGTTTGGGATAGTGTATACATGCACACACAGTCACACATATACACACACAGATATGAAGGTGCCATAGAAAATCAAAAAAAATCAAAAAATCAAAACTCTTGTAGATTTTTATATTCTGGAAATAAAATTAACAGGGAAAAAAACAACCAGGAGCATATACTAGGAAACTGGAAAATAAGATGATACTGAGAATGACCTATTTTTGCTATTGCCAGAGCCAAGTGCCTTAAATACCTTCATTCACCCACTCATTCATTCATTTGTTCAATAAGAACATTGTCATTAACTCTTGTACTTGGCTAATAATGTGAAGTTTTGCCTCATTCAGATTGCATATTACCCTCAGCTCAGAGTACTCATTCCTCCTTAAAAACTCAGCAAATCATAAGATCACTTAAGCATGCAATCAATGAATTTCTTAAGATATCTTCAATGCTTTTTTTATAATCTCCTTAGTGAAAATAAAAGGAGGAAAGTTTAAGCAATTGAATATGCTGTAAAATCTGTTCACATAATTTTTAACTAATACGTGGTTTCTTTATTTAAAGATTTTTATTTATTTATTCATAGACACACACACACGAGAGAGAGAGAGAGAGAGAGAGAGAGAGAGAGAGTCAGAGGGAGAAGCAGGCACCATGCAGAGAGCCTGATGTGGGACTCCATCCAGGTTCTCCAGGATCACACCCTAGGCTGCAGGCGGCGCTAAACTGCTGCACCACTGGGGCTGCCCTAATATGTAGTTTCTAATAGTAATTCTTTTCATGTGGAATTTGCCAAAAAGCATGTTTGACCACATAAAGGAGGGGGAGAAGACCGTGCTTTGTCCGATATTCTCTGAATGTGGTTTTAAATGGTAAATAATTCACTTGAGTATCCAACCCAAATCCTCTTCGAAGCAAAACTTTATTTTTCTTTTATCTTAGATTATTCTTCACTCATTTCTGCCTCTCTCTTCATAAACTAAACTATATTAAGGATTTCAGTTTAAGCAGGGATTTCAGGCAGAATTCCTGAAAGATTGTACTGAAAGGTTTCCATTAGTACTGCATGAAGTAGGGATAAAAATAATAACTGCATATTTATGAAAGCAAATGGATAGTACAAAAAGTAGTTACAAAGAACTGGAAAATACCACTACCTCTCCTGTGTTATAACATTGCTTCTAGATTTAAAAAAAATATGTGGTTTGCCTTTTACAGAAAACATAATTAAATGGAATGTCTTAGAAAAATGTAATCACATTTACTCCATTGCTACTTAGAAGAATTTAATAACCACAAAACAAGAAAGTGACGGTAATTGCCATTTGATTTTTAAAAAGATTATGACACAAGTGTGCTTTGTGTGGTCATTACATATATGTAATTTTCCCTATTGTTAAAGGAAAAGCATTTTAGAAATATTAGTGTGAACAATAATATGAACTTAAATACTTTTGAAAGTCTCTAAAAACCTGAGCTCCATCATATATCTGATACATTTCTCACCAACCATCAGATTGCAATGAAAATATTATTATTTCACAATGCTTTACAATAGTATTTCAAACTTACACTAACAAGGTGAATATTATAATCAACTTCTTCAGAGAAGTTTCTGCCAATCAAGAGGATCAACTTCCCCTTACTCTCTTATTTTCCTTCCTCTCTCTCTCTACCTACATACCTATTACATGTGCCATATATATAGTATATATTCATTTACTTAACATTTTTAGGCTGTTTGTATACACTCCTAATTTTTAACTTTGCATTTCTGCTTACTTGTTACATTCTCACAAAAGTGAATCTATGTAATTTCATATCTTTACAAATTACCCAATAAATAATTTAAATTGAATAAAATTTTCACTTAATTTTCATTTTGTGTTAGTATCATGTCAAATTTGTTTTTAAAAATGTGACCCATCCTTTAAAAGGACAGTGGTAAGAAATAAGTGAGTGCTCAAGGACACTCTTGTCTGTCTTTGAGAAATAAGAAAAAATATTTCTTATTATAAACTATGTAGAGCTCTTTACATTAACTTATGTTATCAGGCCAAGCTGAAATCAAGAAACCAAAGTCAAATCCACTTGCCTAGTATTGAGTTAGATTCATAACTACTTTTAAACATGTTTTCTTGGCTGCACAGAAGAAATATTAATTGATACATATTTTTATTTTACATAAAATAGTTTCCATATTTGCATGTGGTTTTTAGTATCTTCTTAGAGTATAGTAATCCATATCTTTTCTATGAATGTATAAGCAGCTTTGCTTTGATATGAGAAACAATGGAGATTATTAACATCTGAAATTTAGTTACACAGGATAAGATTGACTGTTTTCTATATAGAAAACCAGTTAGGACCTGGTTTTTGGAGTAATAAAAAGATGCGTTTATTATATATATAATTGTATATTATTGTGATATATACACACGTATATGTCTATATACATATATATGTCTCTCTATATATGTCTATTATGTCTATCTGAAAGAATGAATCAAAGTGTTTAAAGAATTTACATACAGGAAGGCAGAGAGTTCTTCATTCAATTTTGCTTTCAGGGGTAAACTTTTTGCATAATCCCATTCATTTATTTGAAAAGACCATTCTCTGAACCATGTTCTTGAAGGCTTGCTTCACCTGCTGGTTTCTTAGTGTGTATATGAAAGGATTCAAGAGAGGAGCCACTGAGGTATTGAGCACAGCTACTCCTTTGCTTAAAGTTACCCTTTCCCTTGCAGAAGGCTTAATGTACATGAAGATACAGCTACCATAAGAGAGGGAGACCACTATCATGTGGGAGGAACATGTGGAAAAGGCTTTTTTCCTTTGACTCGTAGAAGGAATTCTCAGAATTGTCCGGATGATGTATGTATAAGAGAGAATAACTAGGGTTAAGGTGACCATAAGTGTTACCACCGCTAAAAAAAATGCCATGAGTTCTAGAAAGTGAGTGTTTGTACAAGAAAGCTGTAGAATTGGAGAAGAGTCACAAATAAAATGATCAATTATATTGGAGGCACAGAAATCCAGTTGCAGCAGCAGGATTAATGGTGGAAAGATGATCAGGAATCCTGCAAGCCATGAGCTAAAGACAAGAAGGATGCAGACTCTGCTGCTCATGACAGTCATGTAATGCAGGGGTTTGCAGATGGCCACGTAGCGGTCATAGGACATGGCAGCCAGAAGGTAAAATTCTGTCACCCCCAAGAAGATGAAGAAAAATAGCTGAGTCACACAACCATTGTAAGTAATGGTTCTGTCCCTTGTCACGATAGTGACAAGGAATCTGGGAATGCAGACAGACGTGAATGATATTTCTAGGAATGAGAAGTTTCGAAGGAAGAAATACATTGGAGTCTGCAGGTGGGGATCTGAAAGAGTGAGGGTGATAATGATCAGGTTCCCAGTCACACTGAGCATGTAGGTAACAAAAAGAAATATGAAAAGTACAACCTGCCACTGTGGGTCATTTGTCAATCCAAGAAGAATAAACTCTGTTATTGCTGTGTGATTTCTCATTTTCCTTCTTTATGATGGTATTTGTTTTAGCTGAAAAACAGATGAAACAGTAAGAAAGTTATGACACCAGAAAAGAAACACACACACACAGAGATTCCTGGGTGGTGCAGCGGTTTGGCGCCTGCCTTTGGCCCAGGGCGCGATCCTGGAGACCTGGGATCGAATCCCACATCGGGCTCCCGGTGCATGGAGCCTGCTTCTCCCTCTGCTTATGTCTCTGTCTCTGTCTCTCTCTCTCTCTCTCTCTGTGTGACTATCATAAATAAATAAAAATTTAAAAAAAAACATACACATAAATAGACACAGAAACACTTTTTGAAAAGGTCATTGCTGCTTTATGGTTTTGGAGATAAATGATTTTGTGGTACATAGAAACAAAAGATTTATTAAAACTGACATATTTATTATGTAATATGTTAATTCATTATTCCTATATGTCTTTCATTGTAGTCTCACATATCTCAGTATAAATCCCTGTCTTCTGAAGTTTTTTACTTATTTCTGAAAACAAGAAAAAAAGAGATTAAAACCTCTGAGATGGAAGTCTTCTCTAATAAAACTCAGGGCTTACTACTCCTGGCATATTGCAAAATTTTGAAGGTTTTTTTTTTTTGCTTTCTTCTTCATATATTTTTAACATTTTTATTTTGAATAAACATATCTGTCTCCTTTTCGCATTCAGCCTTTTACAATCTATAGAGATCATTTGCTCATCTGGTAGAGTACTGTGTACTAACAGTATACAGTATACTAACAGTATACATATGTAATGGATGGGAGGGTAACCCTAATCTAATTCCAATGTCTCTGCCATCATTTTAATTTTAATTATGAACCTGTCATAATGGTCTTTTCTAAGATTATAAATATATTCTTCTTAGGGCACCTGGATGGCCTCGTAGGTTGTGCATCTGACTCTTGGTTTCAGCTTAGGTCTTGGTTTCAGGGTTGTGAGGAATGTTCAGTGAGGCGTCTGCTTAAAATTTTCTTCCTCATTCTCTGACCCTCCCCCCTCATGCTCTCTCTTTCTAAAATAAACAAATATATATATATATATATATATGTATATTCTTCTTAAATATATTTGTATTTACTATCTACCTATCATGAGTCTGCTCTCTTATACTTAAAGCAATACTTTAACCTAAGTCCTAATTTTATTTTTGTAAGCTCTAGGTGCTCTTATTTATTTCTAAAATGATTTAGCACTTTTCTTTGTTTAATTTTTTCCTTTTTAAAGTTCTTATTTTCCAAGAGACCCTTAGAAATGCTGCCATCTAAGGTCATTTTAAGAAATGCTTAACTGTCCAGATAGCCTGGTTAAGTCTGCAATGTCTCATTTGCTTTCTATATCCTTCAAAGGTTTCAGAGCTTTCAAAGGGAATAATATTTACTCACAATTAGCCAATTAATTTGACATGTTAATGAACTCCCTGAAATTCTTTACCTACAAGATTTTTGGGAGGGAATTATTCCTACTTTATATCATTTGTCCTCTTTGTGGTCATAAGATATGTGGGTTTTTTTTTTGTTTCTGTCTTTATATGATGGATGCTAACCTTCACTCTATAAAATTCACATTGTGCAAAGGTAAAACATAAAGTAGATCTGCTCAGTGTTAAGACACATGAAAGAAATTGTTCTGAATCATGTACAAAAATGATTACATGATGTCCTGATATTAACTATGTTAAAAATAATTATTAAAAGATATTTAAATAAGAACACAAAACCATCATGTACTTCTATCAATCACAAAATATTTATGTTATAATGAACAAAAATGTTTCATGAAACTCTTAAATTGTAGCAGTTTTTAAAATGTCATTTATATATTTCATATAAATTATGAGGTTTAATTTTATTTACATATATTGAGATTACTTGTATAAAGTATAAATCTACTCTATTAAAGCAAAATTATATTCCTGAAACTATTAAAGACATACTTACTTTTATGGTATGTATGACTAGTTTAGACAATGTCATTTCTAATGCCTTCTTTAATGTGTTTGAACACAAGTGCTTTGAGATTTTTCAAAAGTCTTTGCGATCTGATTCTTCTCTGCCATCTTATATTTGTAACCAAATACTCAAAATATTGATGATAAAGAATAATTCCAGAAGCTCTCTACAATTTTTCACAAAGGGCATACATCCATCCAAATTCCTCTAAGAATCGGAGGCCCCAGGATATCCTACTCATTGTTACTTTAAGAGGTTTAACCTGATATTTGAAATGAAACAAGTTATAGTTGAAATGAAGGCTAATATATTGTCTTCCCAAGTTTGGTGGACAATATGATTTTAGTAATGTTAATCAGGCTAGTCATAATTTTATCTGCTCCATTCAAAATGAACTCAAGGGGATTAGTTGAATGAATAAACAAAAGATACCATGGAGATTGGTGTTCTCAAGATACCAGCATGAAATTGTAGTCCAAATTAGTACACAATTTCGACTAGAATATTTTGGTGATAGTGGTATGAAATCAGAGCAGAAAAATATATAGAAGGATTGCAATTTTTATAATAATCCCTATCTTCACAAGGAAAGAAAACAATGAAATAAGAGATTAGCAATTTCTCAATGGCAGTAGATTTAAGTTGTGAACAGTGGGATTTTCTCCAATCTTAGGGAAAGTATTAAGAATTCACTGTGATGATTTAGACTGGGGCTAAGGTATCTATCATTCTACACCATAAGAAATGTCAGGCTTGTCTTTAAGATTTTATTTTTTAATATTTTATTTATTTATTCATGATAGAGAGAGAGAGAGAGAGAGAGAGAGAGAGGCAGAGACACAGGCAGAGGGAGAAGCAGGCTCCAGGCTGGGAGCCAGACGTGGAACTGAATCCCGGGACTCCAGGATCGGGCCCTGGGCCAAAGGCAGGCGCTAAACCACTGAGCCACCCACGGATCCCCTCTTTTAAGATTTTATATCTTCCCACTGAATGATGACATAGAAAACCTGATCATCATTAGAATCATTACCATTTATTCATTCAATAATTACTTTTTAGATGCTTGTTATGTGTTGGGCTTAAGCTTAGGTTTTTAGCATATAGACATTAGAGACGTATGTTTGCATAATTTTCACTTACAGCATAGGGTTAGAAATCTATGTTATTTTAGAAATCTCAGATTCCTTTTTTCATGTCCCATACAAACAATATCTCCTTCCTTGCATGCATCATTTTATTTCTCTCTGTACTGATCTGAAAAGACATCAGTAAACATCCCATTTATATTCATCAGTTGAGACTTGTATTTAGTTGCTATTTATTTCCAGAGTTCCATTAGTCACATAAATTGTTTAAATTCAATGGAAATTGGGGTTATTTTATGATCTTAAAATGCTAGGCACCATCTGAAGATAAATGTTAAGATATTGCTGTATGTTTTTTGAGACGTGAAGTTATTTAAGGTATACAACTAAGGTATAACTAAGGAGTGTGCACTGGAGAAGGAGACTGTTTTGTTTTGTTCTTTTTAAAGAGCTTTTATTTATTTATTTTTAAGATTTTATTTATTTATTCATAGACACACACACACACACAGAGAGAGAGAGAGAGAGAGGCACAGGGAGAAGCAGGCTCCATGCAGGGAGCGTGACGTGGGACTCGATCCTGGGTCTCCAGGATCATGCTCTGGACTGAAGGTGGCCTAAACCGCTGCCCTAAACCGGTGGCCCTAAACCCAGCCACCTGGGCTGCCCGAGAAGGAGACTGTTAAAGCAGAGTAGCTAGCTATTTTAAACTCGATGTATATTAATCTATTCATGATAAAAGTCAAGAACTTGAATAATGTCTCATAAGCATACTCAAGTTTCATTGCAAACATTGTCACAATAATGTTTATGTGATGTGAATGTGTAGGCCAACATATTATTTAAAATTCTAGTAAAAAAATAAAAATAAAAATAAATAAAATTCTACGTAATCCCCATTATGTAGAAACTGTAATTACATCCAGAGACCTGGAAAATTGCTTTAATATATATGATCTCATCTTCACTTGATTATGTAGTGGTGGAAAGATAATTTTCCTTCTATTCATTTAGATTCTTGGCTGAGACCACACTGTAATAAAAGACAGATTAACAGGAGAAAAATTAAAGGAAGTTTAATAGCATGTATACCTCCTGTATACATGGGAGAGATCCAGGAAAACTGAGTGACTCCTCAAAATGGCTCAAGGCCATCACCTTAAATAATATCTTCAGTTCCAGCCAAAGGAAGATGTCCAGGGTGGAGAGGTAGACAGTTATAGGAAGTTATCAGGCAAAACACTGTGAATAATGGTATGGTTGTTATGCAGATTTGAGTTGCCATCTTCTCCTTTGATAAGCTTTTCTAGAAATGTGATCATCCTGCACTTCCCAGTGTAGAGAGGGAGATACTGTTACAAATGGAAGTTCCTTATGTAAATGTAAATGTCTTGCAAAAAAAAAAAGCAACTTCTCAGTTTTCAGATATTTTCTTTTGTCTATTATTTTTTTAAGAATAACCAGCTCAAAACAATCCAAAGTCAAAAAGGCCTATTTTGGAGTAGTATATTCTGTTCCCCTTCAGTTACCTCTGCAAAGACCTATTTCCAAATAAGGTCATATCTCTATGTTTCAGGTACACATAAATTTTGAAGGACACTATGCAAAGCAGTACAGTACCTAAACAGATGCTTCTAATAACAATTTTAAACAATAGCATATTTCCAATGAGCATAACAACTTATTTACTTTCAAACTTTTTAGCAGAATTTGCTTTTATATCAGTATTTTCAATAATAGGTTGTAGGAACAGATATAAAGATTGACAGAGTGTAAGTAATACATTTGTTAAATTAAGAATAACCATAAATAAATAAATAGCAATCTTTTATCCATTAACAACAAATCCATCAAATATTAAAGATTGTGTTAAACTTACGGTATGCCATATAGGTTTACTCATGATAAGGACCATTTGTATTTTATCTTTAGCTTACTTTTAAATTCACACTCAAATCACATCTCCCCCCCCCCCAGTGATTAAAGTGGTACTATTCATCAGTTATTCAGTATGCACAGTTTAAAAAGATATGAATATCTAGTATTTGCCTTCATTTTATGGAATTGAAAATGAAATTAAAAATGAATAAATGAAATGCATAAAATTTAAGTGGGAGAATTCGGTTCTTGTCTCACAGAGTTGAAGAATGAATCTGGTGGACAAAGGAGAGTGAGTAAAGCAATAGAAGTTTATTAAGCAAGGATACAGAGAGAGCTTCAGGAATGAGAGGGATCCTGACAGGGTTGCCACTAAGGGCTTTTTTGGCTGATGTTTTATAGAAAACCTGACTAGGGAGTTGATGGCCTTGAGATTCTTGTGCCATCTTGAGTGATGACATATGACTGTTTTGAGTCTCTGTGATTACATGATAGCCATCAAAGGAAGATACTCCCTAGCATTTTAGAGCCAGAGGCCAGATGTACTTCCTTATCTCTGTTTTTGTTGGATCTCAGTGTCCTTGGGGTTTGTGGGAGCCTGACTCTGGGGTCTTTCCCTTATCTTTCCCTGCAAAGACCTAACTGTCCCATAAATAAGCAAAAGACAAGTGAAAAAAGGATGAGTCAGATTTATAGATGGCATATTAATAAACTCCTTTTTGCTTATGTAGCTCACCGAGTTCATTTTATCTTGTTGTAAATAAAGCAGTACATCTTAGCATATCCTAAAGGCTTCTCCTCAAATTAGGGGAAAAAATGTCAAGTGATATTTTCTAATTGAATCATTCTATAGTGATCTCGCTACAGAACCATTATTGTAGTTTGCTACTCGAAACCGGGTTTGCTTCTTGGTGGATGTTGAACCAGAAAACACAAGCAAGTTAAGCAGTAGGAAAAGAAGGACTTTACTTGCAACAAGTAAAGGAGAACACCTTATATATTTCCTAAAACAATGACTCCTCAAACAATGAAAGTGGGGAAGTTTTAAACTAAGCGTGCATACATATTCATCCAGAGGATTGTACAGTGGGAAATTCACCATGGAATTGGAGCAAAAGTCATCTTAAAATGATTTAGTTGACTGAAATCCCAACGGCTGGCAAGGGCCAGCATCATTGTTTCTCTAGCTTTAGGTGGTCTGGTATTGAGTGCTCAAAGGGGCTTAAATCCTTCAAAAATAAGTCAAGAGAGGGCAGGGCAAGATGGCTGAAGAGTAGGGTCCCCAAGTCACCTGTCCCCACCAAATTACTAGATAACCTTCAAATAATCCTGCAAATCTACGAATTCGGCCTGAGATTTAAAGAGAGAACAGCTGGAATGCTACAGTGAGAAGAGTTCATGTTTCTATCAAGGTAGGAAGACAGGGGAAAAAAGAAATAAAGAAACAAAAGGCATGCAAGGGGGAGGGGCCCCGCGAGGAGCCCGGCTAAGGCCGGGGCAAGTGTCCCCAGGACAGGAGAGCCCCGTCCCGGAGAAGCAGGAGCTGCACCAATCTTCCCAGGTGGAAAGGGGCTCGCAGGGAGTTAGAGCAGGACCCCAGGAGGGCGGGGATGCCCTCAGGCTCCCTGGGACACTAACAGACAACTACGCCGGGGGAGAGTGCCACTCCCCGGGGCCAAGCTCCCTAAAGGGCGGAAGGGCGCTCGGCAGGGCCTGGGAGCAGCTGGGAGGGGCTCGGGCGGAAGCTCTGCAGAGGGGGCCGCGCGGCCAGGAGCGCGAATCCATCAGCACAGGCCCGGGAGCACAGGGCGCTGGGACACAGCTCAGGATCCGGCCTCCCCCCAGGACAGGCAGAGGCCAGGAGGGCCCAGGCAGCAAGGACGCACCTGCCCCGAGCTGAGCAGATCAGCGGCCCAACCCCTGGAGCATCCAGGCCCCTGCAGACTGAGAGCTCCTTAGTTACTATGGGAGCTGACTCCAGGGCTCCAGAGCTGGCCCAACACTGGGGTTGTTCCTCCTGGGGCCTCACAGGATAAACAACCCCGACTGAGCCTCACAGTGGCCTCGCCGGATAAACAGCTTAAATATCTTTCACTGAGGGATCCCTGGGTGCCGCAGCGGTTTGGCGCCTGCCTTTGGCCCAGGGCACGATCCTGGAGACTCGGGATCAAATCCCACGTCGGGCTCCCGGTGCATGGAGCCTGCTTCTCCCTCTGCCTATGTCTCTGCCTCTCTCTCTCTCTCTCTCTCTGTATGACTATCATAAATAAATTTTAAAAAAATATCTTTCACTGAGACCTGCACCAGGCAGGGGGCTGAGCAGCTCCGCCAAGTGCACACACCTGAAAACCGGCACAACACGACCCTCCCCCAGAAGACCACCTAGACAGAGAGGGGAAAAACAAATTATTGACCAAGCACCTCTTGAAAGTTCCAGAGGAAGTCGAAGGACTTACAGTATACAGAATCACAGGATAGTACCCCTTTTTTGTTTTTTGATTTCTGTTTGCTTCCCCCCTTTCTTTTTCTTTTTTTCTTTTCTACTTTTTTCTTTTTTCTCTTTCTTTCCTTCTTTCTCTTCTGTCCTTTTCTCCTTGGCCCAATACAGCTTGTTTTCGGCCACTCTGCACTGAGCAAAATGACTAGAAGGAAAACCTCACCTCAAAAGAGAACTTGAAACAGTCCACTCTCCCACAGAATTACAAAATTTGGATTACAATTCAATGAAAGAAAGTCAATTCAAAACCACTAATATAGAGCTACTGGGGGCTCTAGAAAAAAGCATAAAGGACTCAAGAGACTTCATGACTGCAGAATTTAGAACTAATCAGGCCGAAATTAAAAAACTAAATGAGATGCAATCCAAACTGCAGGTCCTAACAACGAGGGTTAACGAGCTGGAAGAACGAGTGAGTGACACAGAAGACAAGTTGATGGCAAAGAGGGAAACGGAGGAAATAGAGACAAACAAAATCATAAGGATAGATGAAGGGAAATAAGTACAGCCTGAGGAACAAAAACTTATGTCTAATTGGTGTTCTCGATGATGCCAAAGGGACAGAGGTCCAGAATATGTATTTGAACAAATCATAGCTGAAAACTTTCCTAATCTGGGAAGGGAAACAGGCATTCAGATGCAGGAAATAGAGAGATCTGGCCCCCCCTTAAATCAATAAAAACCATTCAACACCTCAACATTTAATAGTGAAGCTTCCAAATTCCAAGGATAAAGAGAAGATCCTTAAAGGAGCAAGAGACAAGAAATCCCTAACTTACATGGTTAGAAGTATTAGGTTAACAGCAGACATCTCCACAGAGACCTGGCAGGCCAGAAAGGGCTGGAAGGATATATTAAGAGTCCTAAATGAGAAGAACATGGAGTTAAGAATACTTTATCCAGCAAGGCTCTCAAGCAGAATAGAGGAGAGACAAAGAGCTTCCACCACAGGCAGGAACTGAAAGAATATGTGACCTCCAAACCAGCTCTGCAAGAAATTTTAAGGGGGACTCTTAAAATTCCCCTTTAAGAAGAAGTCTAAAGGAACAATCCACAAAAACAGGGACTGAATAGGTATCATGATCACACTAAACTCATATCTTTCAAAAGTAACTCTGAACGTGAACAGGCTTAATGACCCCATCAAAGGCGCAGGGTGTCAGACTGGATAAAAAAGCAGGACCCATCTATTTGCTGTCTACAAGAGACTCATTTTAGACAGAAGGACACCTACAGCCTGAGAAAAAAAGGTTGCAGAACCATTTACCATTCAAAAGGTCCTGAAAAGAAAGCAGGGGTAGCCATCCTTATATCAGATAAACTAAAATTTACCCCAAAAACTGTAGTGAGAGATGAAGAGGGAGACTATATCATACTTAAAGGATCCATCCAATAAGAGGACCTAACAATCATCAATATACATGCCCCGAATGTGGGGGCTGCCAAATACATCAATCAATTAATAACCAAAGTTAAGACATACTTAGGTAATAATACACTTAAACTTGGTGACTTCAATCTAGCACTTTCTACACTCGATAGGTCTTCCAAGCACAACATCTCCAAAGAAACAAGAGCTTTAAATGATACACTGAACCAGATGGATTTCACAGATATCTATAGAACTTTACATCCAAACTCAACTGAATACACATTCTTCTCAAGTGCACATGGAACTTTCTCTAGAATAGACCACATACTGGGACACAAATCGGGTCTGAACTGATACCAAAAGATTGGGATCGTCCCCTGCGTATTCTCAGACCATAACGCCTTGACATTAGAACTAAATTACAACAAGAAGTTTGGAAGGATTTCAAACACGTGGAAGTTAAGGACCATCTTGCTAAAAGTTGAAAGGGTCAACCAGGAAATTAAGGAAGAATTAAAAAGATTCATGGGAACTAATGTGACTGAAGATACAACCGTTCAAAATCTTTGGGATGCAGCAAAAGCAGTCAGTCCTAAGGGGGAAATACATTGCAATACAAGCATCCATTCAAAAACTGGAAAGGACTCAAATACAAAAGCTAACCTTACACATAAAGAAGCTAGAGAAAAAACAGCAAATAGATCCTACACCCAACAGAAGAAGAGAGTTAATAAAGATTGGAGCAGAACTCAACGAAATCGAGACCAGACTTACTGTGGAAAAGATCAACAAAACCAGGAGTTGATTCTTTGAAAAAACTAATAAGATAGTTAAACCATTAGCCAGCCTTATTGAAAAGAAGATAAAGAAGACTCAAATTAATAAATTCATGAATGAGGGCAGCCCTGGTGGCGCAGCTGTTTAGCGCCACCTGCAGCCCAGGTTGTGATCCTGGGGACCTAGGATCGAGTCCCACTTAGGGCTCCCTGCATGGAGCCTGCTTCTCCCTCTGCCTGTGTCTCTGCCTCTCTCTCTCTCTCTGTGTGTGTGTGTTACTCATGAATAAATAAAATCTTTAAAAAAAAATCATGAATCAGAAAGGAGAGATTACTATCAACACCAAGGAAATACAAACGATTTTAAAAACATATTATGAACAGCTATACGCCAATAAATTAGGCAATCGACAAAAAATGGATGCATTTCTGGGAAACCACAAACGATCAAAACTGGAACTGGAAGAAATAGAAAACCTGAGCAGGCCAATAACCAGGGAGGAAATAGAAGTAGTCATCAAAAACCTTCCAAGACACAAAGTCCAGGGACAGATGGCTTCCCTGGGGAATCCTATCTAACATTTAAAGAAGATGCCATACCTATTCTACTAAAGCTGTTTGGAAAGATAGAAAGAGATGGAGTACTTCCAAATTCGTTCTATGAGGCCAGCATCACCTCAATTCCAAAATTAAGTGCTGGTTCAACACTCGTCAAATAATCAGAGTGATTCATCATATCAGCAAGAGAAAAAATCCAGAACCATATGATCCTCTCAATAGATGCAGAGAAAGCATTTGACAAAATACAACATCCATTCCTGATCAAAACTCTTCAGAGTGTAGGGATACAGGGAACATTCTTCAACATCTTAAAAGCAATCTACGAAAAGCCCACAGCAAATATAATTCTCAATGGGGAGGCCCAGGGAGCCTTTTCCCTAAGATCAGGAACAAGACAGGGATGTCCACTCTCACCACTGATATTCAACATAGTACTACAAGTCCTACCCTCAGTAATCAGACAACAAAACAACATAAAAGCATTCAAATTGGCAAAGAAGTCAAACTCTCCCTCTTCGCCGATGACATGATACTCTACATAGAAAACCCAAAAGCCTCCACCCCAAGATTGCTAGAACTCATACAGCAATTTGGCAGTATGGCAGGATACAAAATCAATGCCCAGAAGTCAGTGACATTTCTATACACTAACAATGAGACTGAAAAAAAGAGAAAGTAAGGAGTCAATTCCATTTACAATTGCACCCAAAAGCATAAGATACCTAGGAATAAACTTAACCAAAGAGGTAAAGGATCTATACCTTAAAAACTATAGAACTCTTCTAAAAGAAATTGAGAAAGACACAAAGAGATGGAAAAATATTTCCATGCTCATGGATTGGCAGAATTAACATTGTGAAAATGTCAATGTTACCCAGGACAATTTAGACGTTTAATGCAATCCCTATTAAAATACCATGGACTTTCTTCAGAGAGTTACAACAAATTATTTTAAGATTTCTGTGGCATCCGAAAAGACCCCGAATAGCCAGGGGAATTTTAAAAAAAGAAAACTATAGCTGGGGGCATCACAACACCAGACTTCAGGTTGTACTACAAAGCTGTGGTCATCAAGACAGTGTGGTACTGGCACAAAAACAGACACATAGATTAATGGAACAGAAGAGAGAATCCAGAAGTGGACCCTCAACTTTATGGTCAACTAATATTCGACAAAGGAGGAAAAACTATCCACTGGAAGAAAGACAGTCTCTTCAATAAATGGTGCTGGGAAAATTGGACATCCAAAGGAAGAAGAATGAAACTAGACCACTCTCTTTCACCATACACAAAGATAAACTCAAAATGGATGAAAGATTTAAATGTGAAACAAGATTCCATCAAAATCCTAGAGGAGAACACAGGCAACACCCTTTTTGAACTTGGCCACAGTAACTTCTTGCAAGATACATCCACAAAGGCAAAAGAAACAAAAGCAAAAATGAACTATTGGGACTTCATCAAGATAAGAAGCTTTTGCACAGCAAAGGATACAGTCAACAAAACTAAAAGACAACCTACAGAATGGGAGAAGATATTTGCAAATGATGTATCAGATAAAGGGCTAGTTTCCAAGATCTATAAAGAACTTCTTAAACTCAACACCAAAGAAACAAAAAATCCAATCATGAAATGGGCAAAAGACATGAAGAGAAATCTCACAGAGGAAGACATAGACATGGCCAACACACACATGAGAAAATGCTCCGCATCACTTGCCATCAGGGAAATACAAATCAAAACCACAATGAGATCCCACCTCACACCAGTGAGAATGGGGAAAACTAACAAGGCAGGAAACCACAAATATTGGAGAGGATGAGGAGAAAAGGGAACCCTCTTACACTGTTGTAGGGAATGTGAAATGTTGCAGCCACTCTGGAAAACTGTGTGGAGGTTCCTCAAAGAGTTAAAAATAGACCTGCCCTATGACCCAGCAATTGCACTGTTGGGGATTTACCCCAAAGATACAGATGCAATGAAACGCCGGGACACCTGCACCCCGATGTTTCTAGCAGCAATGTCCACAATATCCAAACTGTGGAAGGAGCCTCGGTGTCCATCGAAAGATGAATGGATAAAGGAGATGTGGTTTATGTATACAATGGAATATTCCTCAGCCATTAGTAACGACCAATACCCACCTTTTGCTTCAACGTGGATGGAACTGGAGGGTATTATGCTGAGTTAAATAAGTCAATCGGAGAAGGACAAACAGTGTATGTTCTCATTCATTTGGGGAATATAAATAATAGTGAAAGGGAATATAAGGGAAGGGAGAAGAAATGGGTAGGAAATATCAGAAAGGGAGACAGAACATAAAGACTCCTAAAGAACTATGGGTGGTGGAATGGGAGGATGGCTGGGGGTGGGGGTGAGTGGGTGCCGGGCACTGATGGGGGGCACTTGACGGGATGAGCACTGGGTGTTATTCTTTATGTTGGCAAATTAAACACCAATGAAAAATAAATTTATTATTAAAAAAAGAAAGAGTGAGCTATTCCTGGGGTATAAATCTCTCCAGTTTACTGAAGGAGCAACATGAAATTCTTAACACAAGAAGGAAAAACTGTCCATGAGAAAGAGGTCCCGTTCTTCACTGTTTATAACTTCCCCTTTCAGTACCCCATGAAAATGGTCCTTACAACTAAAAAATACGCTGTTCCTTGTCTTATCCTAATTCACTCCAAAGAGGAAAAAAGTCCCACTTCTAATTCAGGAGAACAGTCAAGCATTCCATAGAAGAACCTGGAGATTCCTTCATTTACTTCTTGGGGAAAAACTGCACCACACACTTAGCGGTATTTAGGACACAGAGTAACTGTCAATGCATTGGGTGTGGTGCTCAGGGATTACTGAGAGATCACTGTTTATATGGTTACAGGGCAAGACTGTATTGTAGTCAGTGATTCATAAGCATGATATGAGGGGCTGGGGGACCATCCTCCTTGGTGGATGAGGAAAAGCCTTCAGCTCAGGCCAAGGTCCCAGTGTCCCGGAATCTATACAGTATTTGGGGCCTTGTTCAGCTCAAAATGTGCTTCTCCCTTTCCCTCTACCCTTCTCTTTTCTTATGCTCTCTCACATAAATAAAATCTTCAAAAAAAGTCAATGGCAACTTCAAATAGCCTGACATACTCAATGCACGAATAAAACCAATCTGCACATCAATTCCAATGATGAGTTCTCATGGCTCATGTAACTTGTGAAACCCAGCTAAAATCTCCTACTTTCTGGTCATCTGGCAAAATCATTTCTATCTCTGTAGGTCCACATACTCTCCTGTCTTTTGCAAGTATTTTCACTTGATTTTACCCATAATCTTCATAGGTTTGATTCAGTGCTACCAATTATTCTCCTTTTTTTTCCATTTAGTCTAGTAGTCTCTTGTATTTATTCGCTAAACAGGTTTCTTTTTAAAATATTTTTTCATTTATTTATGAGAGAGAGAGAGGGGAGTGGGGCAGAGACACAGGCAGAAGGATAGATGGCTCCATGCTGGGAGCCCAACGTGGGACTAGATCCCAGGAATCCAGAATCACGCCTTGGGCCAAAGGCAGGTGCTAAACCATTGTGCCACCCAGGGATCCCCCTAATCAGGTTTTTTAAAGAAATATTTATTTATTTGTGAGAGACAAACAGAGGGAAGCTGAGACATAAGCAGAGGGTGAAGCAGGCTAACTTTGGGGAGCCAGATGCAGGACTTGATCACAAGCCCATGAGACCACGACCTGAGCTAAAGGCAGACTATAAACCACTGAGCCACCCAAGTGTACTGCTATTCATATTTGATGAAAATATTCCATCCTGGAGAGATTTAAATACTGGAAGTATACCATTTACAAATAGCCATAGCAGTAAAATAGAGTGGAGGGACACACTCCCCATTTTCCATTAAAGAAGTCATAGAGATCAAAAGTGCAGCATAGGAATATAATCAATGAAATTGTTTTCTTTTATTAAGCTTTCAATTTTATTTTTTTATAAATTTGTTTTTTATTGGTGTTCAATTTGTCAACATATACAATAACACCCACCAGTGTTCCTCCAGTCAAGTGCCCACCTAACTGCCCGTCACCCAGTCAACCCCACCCCCCGCCCACCTCCCCTTCCACCACCCCTAGTTTGTTTCCCAGAGTTAGGAGTCTTTATGTTATGTCTCCCTTTCTGATATTTCTCACCTATTTTTTCTCTTTCTCTTTTATTCTCTTTCACTATTCTTTATATTCCTCAAATGAATGAGAGCATATAATGTTTGCTCTTCTCCAATTGACTCATTTCACTCAGCATAATACCCTCTAGTTCCATCCATGTCGAAGCAAATGGTGGGTATTTGTCGTTTCTAATGGCTGAGTAATATTCCATTGTATACATAGACCACATCTCCTACATCCATTGATCTTTCGACGGACACTGAGGCTCCTTCCATAGTTTGGCTATTGTGGACATTGCTGCTAGAAACATCGGGGTGCAGGTGTCCCAGCGTTTCATTGTATCTGTATCTTTGGGGTAAATCCCCAGAAGTGCAATAGCTGGGTTTTAGGGAATATCTATTTTTAACAGTTTGAGGAACCTCCACACAGTTTTCCAGAGTGGCTGCACCAGTTCACATTCCCACCAACAGTTCAAGAAGGTTCCCCTTTCGCCGCATCCTCTCCACCATTGTGGTTTCCTGCCTTGTTAATTCTCCCCATTCTCACTGCTGTGAGGTCATATCTCATTGTGGTTTTGATTTGTATTTCCCTGATGGCAAGTGATGCAGAGCATTTTCTCATGTGCATGTTGGCCATGTCTATGTCTTCCTCTGAGATTTCTCTTCATGTCTTTTGCCCATTTCATGATTGGATTGTTGGTGTCTTTGGTGTTGAGTTTAATAAGTTCTTTATGGATCTTGGAAATTAGCCCTTTATCTGATAAGTCATTTGCAAATATCTTCTCCCATTCTGTAGGTTGTCTTTTAGTTTTGTTGACTGTATCCTTTGCTGTGCAAAAGCTTCTTATCTTGATGAAGTCCCAATAGTTCATTTTTGCTTTTGTTTCTTTTGCCTTTGTGGATGTATCTTGCAAGAAGTTACTGTGGCCAAGTTCAAAAAGGGTGTTGCCTGTGTTCTCCTCTAGGATTTTGATGGAATCTTGTCTCACATTTAGATCTTTCATCCATTTTGAGTTTATCTTTGTGTATGGTGAAAGAGAGTGGTATAGTTTCATTCTTCTTCCTGTGGATGTCCAATTTTCCCAGCACCATTTATTGAAGAGACTGTCTTTCTTCCAGTAGATAGTCTTTCCTCCTTTGTCGAATATTAGTTGACCGTAAAGTTGAGGGTCTACTTCTGGGTTCTCTATTCTGTTCCACTGATCTATGCGTCTGTTTTTGTGCCAGTACCACACTGTCTTGATGACCACAGCTTTGTAGTACAACCTGAAATCTGGCATTGTGATGCCCCCAGCTATGGTTTTCTTGTTTAAAATTCCCCTGGCTATTCGGGGTCTTTTTGGATTCCACACAAATCTAAAATAATTTGTTCCAACTCTCTGAAGAAAGTCCATGATATTTTGATAGGGATTGCATTACCTACAGAAAGGGAGAAGCTATTTGCAAATGACATATGAGATAAATGGCTAGTATCCAAGATTTAGAAAGAACTTATTAAACTCAACACTCAATAAACAACAATCCAATCATGAAATGGGCAAAAGACATGAAGAGAAATTTCACAGAGGAATAAATAGACATGACCAACAAGCACATGAGAAAATGCACCCCATCACTGGCCATAAGGGAAATACAAATCAAAACCACAATAAGATACCACCTCACATCAGTGAGAAGGGTGAAAAATAACAAGACAGGAAACATCAAGTATTGGAGAGGATGTGGAGAAAGGGGAACCCTCTCGCACTGTTGGTGGGAATGTGAACTGGTGCAGCCACTCTGGAAAACTTTGTGGAGGTTCCTCAAAGAGTTAAAAATATAACTGCCCTATGACCCAGCAATTTTATTGCTGGGGATATACCCCAAAGATACAGATGCAGTGAAACGGCAAGACACATGCACCCCAATGTTTATAGCAGCAATGTCCACAATAGCCAAACTGTGGATGGAGCGTTGGTGTCCATTGAAAGATGAATGGATAAAGAAGATGTGGTCTACATATACAATGGACTATTACTCAGCCATTAGAAAGGATGAATACCCAACACTTGCTTCGACGTGGATGGAAATGGAGGGTATTATGCTGAGTGAATTTTGTCAGTTGAAGAAGAATAATCATCATATGGTTTCACTCATATGAGGAATATAAAAAATAATGAAAGGTATCAAAGGGAAAGATGAGAGAAGCAGTGAGAATAGTATGAGAGGGTGACAAAGCATGAGAGGCTTTTAAGTCTGAGAAACTAACAAGGGGTAGTAGAAGGGTAGTTGGGTGAGGAGATGCAGAGACTGGGTGACGTGCATGGAGGGAGGACTGTGACAGGATGAGCACTGGATGTTATATTATATGTTGGAAAATTGAACTTCAATCTTAAAAATACCAAAAAAAGAGTATTATTATTACTGATACCAAGAACAATGTAGAAAATTAGGGTCTACCCAGCACAAAGTAGAGATGTGGACAATGTGCATCCATTTGTGGTTAAATGCCCTCATCCCAGAGACTGACTCTTCTACTGCTGGTCGAGAAGCTCTGCATTATTTGCCACCATTCGCAGGCCTGGTTTTCTCATAAGTCCAATAAATACAGCCTGTGTCTTTGTTGTGATGTAATCAACCATACTATGCCAGGAGGACCATAAAGACTGATTTAACCTTGAATTTTATTATCCCAAGAAGTGCCTCGTGACACGGTAAGAAGTGGGTATGTGACAAAAGGAATCCTCACTTGAGATGGAATTGGTGGGTCAGAGAGGAAGCTCTCCTTTTGCAGACCCAGGAGTAAGAAAAAGAAGTATAGCAGCATGAAGAAAAATGTTTTCCTACTATGGCAACAGTCTAACCAATGATCCACTATGACGACTGAGCCAATGAAAGGCCACTACACCTGAAACTCCCAAGTCATTCCAATGGGTTTTGGTTACCAACAGCCTGCCTACACTCTGCACCCACTTCCTCCATAAGGGAGAGATTCTCTTCTCTTTTCTCCCTTCTTGCCCATGGCTTGTCATAGGTTCCCTGTGCCTAGTTGCAATTCCTCTGATAGTGATGAGTCTAACCATTTTCATGGTAAAATAACCAGTTCTTCAGCGAGTGAAATAGGATAGTGAAATTCCAGTTTGTCCATTTGGAACTCAACATATTCCTGAGATGTGATGGTATTCTATTCCTTGGATTTCTGGGGTGGACCTGGTAGACAGTATAGTGCACTTAATTAAGGTTTACAACTCAATGAATTTTGATGTATGTAGTGTAATGGAGATTCTTTTTTGTCTCTCCCTTTGGTTATTTGCATATTGATTCAATGTCTATGCGTCTCCTAAGTGATCAACCTGCCCATTCAATGCCAGCGAGGTGTCTTGTCCTGGGCCCCTAGTAAGGGAAAGACCAAGTGTAGGAAGAAGTGCTTGTAACATGAGCCCAACTGACCTGCAGAGAGAAGAGTGGCGGGAAACCCTCTCAGGGCACACCTGGGTGTGTCTTTGTAATACAACTGACAGTGTAAATAGAGCAGTTTCCATAGTTCCATAAATTAGTTCTGGGAAGTACTGAAACTGAGAAACTCCTGAATATATAGCCAGCCTGTCAGAGACTGTGGGGGTGGCATCCCCAAATGCATCTGGTGTCTGTTATTAGGACCATCTTCTGGGGCATTTGCCCTTATCTACTGGGATCTCATGCTAACAAAATGTTCAACACAGAATCTACTGGAGTATGCCAAGATGGGGGGAGACAGCAGAATACTTTATGTCAGAAATCGGGGATGCTCATGGACTGGCTCACTGAATCATGTGGTTTAGAAGTAGGGATGAGACTGTGGGTAGGAGATACCTTTGATTTCTGTGTGGTCTGAATGTCTTAGATGGTACTGACAAGCAGCTGTGTCTCAGTCATTTGCATACATCCAAAGTTAAAATGAAACGTAGAGTAAAAAATTTGGAAATGATGGGCCCAACTTGTAGGGAGCTGGGCTAGTGGAAAAGTGTAAGAAAGGTTGAATAATAAGGAAATAATAAGTATGCAATCCGTTGCTCATGATTATTGCTAGTAGCTAAAAGGACCCAGAGTGCTGGGTCAGATCTCAAAGTCAGACAAAGCTCAGATTTCCCTCATTCTCAAACCTTCCCCTCAAGGAAATAATAAACTTGGACAACACGGAGCACCTCTGAGACCTCTGGGCTGCTAAAGGCATTCCAGTTTGGGGGGATGACCAAACCAAGAAATTACTGAAAGGAGGAGGTAGACTGTGATGAAGATGTTGCATTTTAAGCATGGGAATTATCAGGTCCCTGAAAACATTTATTAAAATAGGATGTGAGAGTAACTCATTTGGGGGCTGGGTCCTGAGTTTGGAAGGCTACAGTGTGGAAGGGAATCTTTGGGCTCATACATTACACACATCTCACTGAAGAACAATCACAGGTGGCTGTAAAAGATCATACACAGGTTACTCTTAAGGAAACCACGCAGCCCGGGGACTGGACAAAAGGCACTGTTGGTTTTGTGTACTTTGAGGATACGGGGGCTGCTCTCAGGGCACCAGAGCAGACAGAAGCGGGCTATCCTCACTTCCTTCTGGGACAGGTGGAAGCTGGAAGGGCTCAAAGCAGTGGAAGCTCTCCTGCTGCTAGGCACCCTTCAGTTTGAAAAATCAGAGCCTCCACACTGGACTCCAGAAGATCTAAGCCAGTATGCGCTTGGAGCCTACAGTTCGGTACACATGGAGCACTCCTGGCTTGAGCGTTGGAAATGTGGCCATAGCCATTTTTTTTATTTTCTTCTTTCATCTGTGAGAGTTGCAGCCTCTATGGAATGAAGATGTCACAGGACAAACAGCTGTATGTGGAACCTGCCACCTGGCAAAGGACTGGGCATCTCACCCCAGGCACAGGCACATGAGAATCACTGCATCAGGCCCCTCCTCAGATGGACAGCTGGAAGAACAGGGGAACAGGAATTTACTGAGCAGCACTGCAAAACTCCAGGGCTGAGGGAAAATAGTATAGAGACCTCAAAGATTTGTCCTTATAATTTAATTACCTGTCAGGTTAAAACTTTCCAATACTGTTTCTCTTTTCCTGCCTTAACTATAATATAATAACAAATCTTTGTTTTAAGATTTTCCTTTTTGTGTTTCATATTTCTACAAGTACCTGTCATAGATATATTCTTCATTTTCAAATTCCTTTCGATGAACCTAATTGATTTTTATAGATATATGAGTTATGGGTTTGGGTGGGTTTTCTTGTTTCATTTCATAATTGCAGAAGTTATCAGCTTCTAACATACTTATCAAAATACACTCAGAGCCATGTGGAGCCCCATGTTTTTTATTCTTCAGGTTTATCTTCTCTCTTCCTTTTGGTTCCACCCCTCTCTCTTATTTTGGTTCTGCCTTTGTGGTTGCTGTTGTGTCTCTATGTACGTTTTGCCTATTTATATAAATTTGGATTTAGCACCTACTATAATACAGAAAACACACTCAAAATGGAAAGATCAACCTCTAGGTCCACTCTGTGAGATTATATTCTCTCCCACGCACCACCGCCTCCCCACCTTTTCTTTTTAAATTTATACTATCCTTGAAATTAGTTTTTCCCTCTTGTGGTCTTTCTGTTTTCTTTGGTTTTGTTTCTCTTTTTCCATTATTTTCCAGTCCTAGACATCTTCAGAATTATCTGGGTGTATTTTACTTAGGTCCTGGTTGATATTTTTGACTCTGCTCACTCATATAGCCATTCTGCACTACACAAAAGGAGGAGAAGTAGAATTGACAAAAACAGAAAGAACCAGAAGTAAAATTCTCTGACACAAACCTAAGAAATATCTATTTCAGTAACATGTGTAACATGTCAAGGGTAAAATTCAGAGATGCAATGTTAAACCTAATGATGGCTCTTCAAAAAAGCAAAGAGGACTCCTGGTATTCCCATACTGCAGAACTGGGAAAATCAGGCTGAAATTAAAAGTACACCCCTAACTTACAGTTTTTTTTTTTAATTTATTTTTTATTGGTGTTCAATTTACTAACATACAGAATAACCCCCAGTGCCCGTCACTCCCACCCCCCGCCCTCCTCCCCTTCCACCACCCCTAGTTCGTTTCCCAGAGTTAGCAGTCTTTACGTTCTGTCTCCCTTTCTGATATTTCCCACACATTTCTTCCCCCTTCCCTTATATTCCCTTTCACTATTATTTATATTCCCCAAATGAATTAGAACATATAATGTTTGTCCTTCTCCGACTGGCTTACTTCACTCAGCATGATACCCTCCAGTTCCATCCACGTTGAAGCAAATGGTGGGTATTTGTCATTTCTAATAGCTGAGTAATATTCCATTGTATACATAAACCACATCTTCTTTATCCATTCATCTTTCGTTGGACACCGAGGCTCCTTCCAGTTAAACTGGATGCTTGGATGCTACCACTTAGGGATAAAGAGGTAGCAGGGACAGTGAGTGATGTGGAAGACAAGTTCATGGAAAGGAAGGAAACTGGAAGAAAAAGACAATTCAGAAATCACAAGGGCATATATCAGGATACAAGTGATATTTGGAGAAGGAATGATATTCATCTTACTGGGATTCCAGAAGTTATGGAGCGAGACAGGGAGAAGAATAGAAAGCATATTGGAACGAATCATAGCTGAAAACTTTTCTGAACAGACATTCATATCCAAGAGACAGAGAGGAATACCCACAAAATCACACAAATGTGATCAACACCTGGACATATAATATTGGAGTTTGAAATTTCAAGTATCAATAGAAAGTTCTAAAAAAAAAAATGTTGAGACAAGTGATTATAAACTTCTATGGAGAGAAGTGTCAATTAAAAGCACACCTATTCAAAGGGATCTGGCCTGCCAGAAAGGGCCAGCGAGTTATATTTGGGTACTAAATGAGAAAAACATGCAGCCAGGAATCCTTTACCCAGCAAGTCTAGAATTGGGCAGAAGACATAAACAGACATTTCAGTGAAGAAGACTTACTATTGGCTCACAAGCACCTGACAAAATGCTCCACAACCCTTGCCATCAGGTACATATAACTCTAAACCACAAGGACATACCAGCTCTCACCCCTGAGAATGGCATTATTCACAAGACAGGAAACCACTAATGCTGGCAAGGATGAGGAGAAAGGCGACCACTTTTGTACTTCTGGTGGGAATGTAGGCAGGTGCAATCACTCTGGAAAACAGAGTGGAGGTTCCTGCGGAAGATAAGAATAGAGCTAATCTATGACCCAGCAATTGCACTAGTGGGTATTTATCATGAAGATACAGATATGGTGAAACGACAGGACACCTGCCTCCCAATGATTATTTTATGGCACCAATGTGTAAAATAGCCAAACCATGGAAGGAGCCATGATGTCCTTCAACAGATGAAGGGATAAATAAGATGTGGTATATATATACACACACTAACAACTTATTATTACTCAGGCTTCATAAATGTTGTATACTTATCATTTGCTCGACATTAAAGGATGAGGAGGGTATTCTGCTGAGTGAAATAAGTCAATCAGAGAAACGACAATCATCGTGGGGAGCCTGGCCTGGGACTCAATCGCCAGACCCAAAATCATGCCCTGTGCTGAGGAAATTCCTCAACTGCTGAACCACCCAGATGTCCCCAAAAAGACAGAATATAAATACCTTTTATTCAGTTATGTCATATTAGGGATAGGTGAAAATAACAGATAGAAATGGAAGGTACACCTGATATATTTATCCAGCTCAGATAGACAAAGAAATGGAATATGTAAATAAAGTAGTTAAACAACATGAAGCCTGAATTAGAAGGTTGAAAGATCTAACTTTGCTCCAAGAAGAAAATATGGAGAATGGAACAGACAAAGCATTTGAAGACAGAACAGTGGAACATTTCCTGTTTTTCAAAACCATGTATGGTTTCTCAGGATTATGGGACATTTTTTGGATGAACATTTTGGAAACCTATACTAGGAAAAGCCTAGTAAACAAGAAACATAATCGAGGCATTTAAATAAATAGTAAGCTGGATATACATGGAGTCCTAAGCCGTTTTCTGTCCTTAGAAGTTCAATGCCACATAATAGTTTGTTCGCATAAAGGGAAGAATTCAGATTCTCACCTCCAAGAGCAACTGGATGTGTGGACTCAGACAAATCACTTGCCTTCTCTGGACGTTATTTTTCACATCTCTCATTGGGAATAATAACACCACCTATCACTTGGTATGGTGTGGCCAAAAGGAGATTCAACATAGCAAGTCCTCTAGCAATTCCACCATAATGATGGGCCATATGAATTGACATGAGATCTCCCCCTGCTGCCCGACACCAGTGCATTGCTCTGTGCCAGGAGGAAGTAGGTGCTCAGATTGCTGAAGGCACCAAATCCATTTCTATTGGGCTCTGGGCCCAGGCAACCAAAGCATCTCCCAGAACTCCATCCCGGCCTGGGACGGCTATGGGGTGTTTCTCCATTCCACTTCCTGACTAGGGGCAAATGGGGCCGTGACCCTGTCACAGCCTCTGTACTGAGCCTCAAGGAGGTGGGCTTGTAACTACTCCTCCAGGGATCACCTCTCCACAGAGCCTAAAAAGGAAGTAGGGAAATTTGAGTGGGAGTGGAAGTACCTCCAATGTGAGAACTGTTATCCAATGGAAGGAAGCTACACAGAGAGGAGAGTGAGGCTCAGAATAGAACACCTCAGTTTGTGCCTGTGGACACGTCACTCCACCTCTCTGAATAGGGTTTTCAGGACCAGGGGCTCCCTATGGCACTGGTGCCCATGAAATGGCCGAGAAGGCAATGAAGGCTGTACCATACAGTGTGCGCTGGATGAATAGACCAGGCACTGCTGTCTCAGTTATAGGAGTGAAGCTCCTACTTTCAACATAATGCACAAGCTCAGCCTGAGAGAGGCCAGTGACAAGTCCAAATTCTCACAGGTAGTATCTTGCTGGATCCAAGTGTGGCCTTAGCTATTCTTGCTGCTCTGCACTGAGACAACCATCAGGGCTGGGCATCCTTGTAGACCAGACAGGAGTCTTCTAGGCCTGAGGAGACTCTTGGGAGGGGTGTGGATGAGAAATAGTTATAGGCTTTTACCCGGGCCTTGTTTACTCATTAAATCCTAAGAACTCCAAGTGAGTGCTATTGTCCCCATTTAACAGCAGAGGGACACTGGGCTCAGAAAGTTGACTCTCACTTACCAAGAATACAGTGGAGAAGGGCAATTAATATCTCCAGCTTCAGAAGGCCCTTGCCCACAGCCCCACAGTAAGTTTTTGGAAGAATGTAATGAGAGGGTATAATACAGGGACATACAGTGAGTCTTTGGCCTCAGGAGATCAGTGGGCCTTCCTCAATCTGGAGATGATAAGAAGTCAAAATGCCCGCATCTCTCAGCCTGGGGAGTCGTTACAAGACTCAAAGCTCTAGAGGGGAAAGCTTCATGCCAAACACCCAACCAAGCCACCTCTGGTTGACAGAAGCCTTCCATGCCTTCGTTCAGGTGGAGCACATTGGCTTCAGGATACCACAGGAGTTCCAGAGACAGGTTTATCTTGCACGGCCTTTCTTCCACCCACTCCACAAGGCAGCACACAGAGGCTCATCTGTCTTTCTCCCGGAGGCTAACAGTTGGGCTCCAGCAATCCACACAGGGACCTAGATAGAGCCTTAGCAGTTCATGTGGTCTTGGAGGGTCCTCTCCTCCCTTCCTGGAGGAGAGTGTGTCTCTCACTTCCCTGGATCTTCTGCGCCCTGGTGCTCCAGTGTGGGTCCAGGATTTGGGGCCTGTGTGCCTCCCTCTCTCTAAGTGCACTGTCTCCATTGTGCCCCCCCTAAGGAACCTCCCATTCCCCCAGGGAGGACCTCTATTCCCAAGTTCCAACAGGAGATCCATCCTCTTCATTGGAACCATAGATTCCAGGGAAAGTTGTTTCATGGACAGAAAATTCATTCTCAGTCGTTCTGCTCTTGTGTCCTCTGACACCCGGTGAACTCCTGACCCTCTCTGACCCTCGATTTCTTTAACTCAGTTAATGTGGTCTTGGAGGGTCCTCTCCTCTCTTCCCAGAGGAGAGTGTGTCTCTCACTTCCCTGGATCTTCTGCGCCCTGGTGCTCCAGTGTGGGTTCAGGATTTGGGGCCTGTGTGCCTCCCTCTCTCTAAGTGCACTGTCTCAATTGTGCCCCCCCTAAGGAGCCTCCCATTCCCCCAGGGAGGACCTCTATTCCCAAGTTCCAACAGGAGATCCATCCTCTTCATTGGAACCACAGATGCCAGGGAAAGTTATTTCATGGACAGGAAATTCATTCTCAGTCATTCTGCTCTTGTGTCCTCTGACACCCGGTGAATTCCTGACCCTCTCTGACTCTCGATTTCTTTAACTCTGCCATGAGTCATTGGACTTTCACTTTCCACCCCTAAAGCTCAAAGACAAGACTATATTTCATTGGAAGAAGGCCCTGCTGTGGAATAAGAATCAACTACCGGTCACGGCATCTCCTCTCAAGGAAACAGGGTTTCAGAGTCCCTGCTCTGTGCTACTCCTTCCTGCTATCTGATCCCCACAGGAACTCCCAGGGAGGTGTTGTAACCCCATTTTACTGACATAAACAGTGAGAGTCCTATGTGAGCAGACTGGAGTGACAGAAATTGATACCCTCCCCCAAAGAGGTTCATCCACCATATCATCAATAACTGGCACCACTTCCTGGGCTAGGGATGTCAGAATGGGCCTCAGAGTAGGGTGTGGTGGACAGATATTGATTGTATGCTCTGTGGCTGTGGTGAAGCCTCACATTGCTCATCTGTCAAATGGGTGGTCAAGGCCATTGTGTTGGTTGTCTAATGCTGTGTAATATACCATACAATGAGTAGTAAGTAGATGAGATCCACATTTATTTTGTTCTGCTTTTCGAGTTCTGGCTTGAGGTGGATTTTCTCCTGATTCTCTGGTCAGCTGGAAGGGAAGCTCAATGTCTAGGATGGCCTCCATCCTATACCCAGTGTTTTGGAGGTGCCAGTGTAGGTGATGGTGGTGTGGCTGGGCCCTGGGAGTCTCTTCATCCAATAGGCTAGCCTGGACTTGTCCACATGGCAGCTGGGGTGTGAGTGCTGCAAGAGAGACCAAGCTCCACAGTGAGGCACTTTTCACATGCAGGAAAAACTCTTCTGTACACATGAGATTTGCTCATATCCCAGAGGCTGGAGCAGCTCATACAAACAAGCTTTTGTCGTGGCATGTGGCATGGGGACAGGGCAAAAGGCATGACCATATTAACGAAAATGATTTGTGGCCATTGTATTCTACCACAGTGATGTGGAGATAGATTTTGAGTGGAGGAAATGTAAAGCGTCAGGGTTCCAAGTAGTAATAAATAGAAGGCAAACAAATATTTACACATACAAGGGATTCAAAAAGTGTAAAATTACAAATTCTCTTTCCTATCAAAGAGGTTGAGAGAGACTAAATCACTTCTCCAGGCTGGCACAGCTAACTCGTGGAGGAGCTAGAACTTGCACTCAGAGTGTCTTCTGTCAATGCCGGCATTCATAGCTCCTGTCCACTGCAGACATACCAGCACATTGTAGACCAAAAGCAAATGCACGAGGTAATCAGAGCAATTAATATGCATACTGTAAGATATCGAATATATAACCCCTGGAAATAAATCGTGGAAGGAAATCAGGATCTAAGGATCTCTTCATGCCTTTCTCCCTTATTGCAATAGCATGGAGAAACACCTTCCTTGCTTCTTTCCCGTCCTCAGGTGAAAAGTTTGCTCTGACCAAAGGAAACTGTAGAAGCCTCACAGTCCTTCAGATTCCATTATCCTTTGTGATGATGCTCCAGTTGTCTCACGGATCATGTGCAACAGGAGGAAACCCCAGGCTCTGAGCCTGTGGTCTCATTTTCGCACTCAAAAACCATACAGAGTTTGGAAGAGTAGAAAAGCAGGAGACATCATTTACCCAGTAAAACACCCCTTTTGAGGTTCTTTTCTTCCTGAGGTTTCAAGAATCTCCCTTGTGCCATTTCACCCATTCATTAGAAGTCCCTTGTGCATCATTTAGTGTCCATTTACCTACTGAGGGGATCCTGGGTGGCTCATTCAGTGAAGCATCTGACTCTTGATTTCAGCTCAGCATGTGCTTTCAGGAGTCTGAGATCCAGTCCCACCTGGGATTCCTCACTGGGCATTAAACTTTCCTGATTCCTTGCCTACCTCTCCTCAGCCTATTTCTTTGTCAATTTTTTAATTGGAGTTCAATTTGCCAGCTTATAGCATGACACCCAGTGCTCATCCCATCAAGTTCCCCCCTCAGTGCCCATCACCCAGTCACCCAGTCCATGACCAACATGACCAACTGCTGATGGGTACTCTGCGTCCTTCTCAAAGCACCCTATGATCCCATCTGAATGAAAGTGTTCATCAAGAACATCACAGAGGAAGATCAAATAAATATTGTCAAAGTGAGCTTGAGTATCTTTGACTGAGGAATGAATGCCGCTTTCTTGGTTGCTTTTTACACAAATTCTAATGAAATTCATACAGTGTCCATTTGAGGTGAAATACATCATAGTCCTGCTGGAAGAGTGCTGAGTGGTTGCCTCTTGCCACGATTACCTTATTTGAGGGATGCTATCATTGGTGACACCAAAGCTGGTTATAAAGAGTGTGATGGGGAACTTTCCCTCAAAAAGAGTTTCTCCTGCTTGTTTGAGGAATTTTGAGTCACCATCCTGGACGGACCATAGAAACAGATCCTTTGGGACAAAGAACTTCATCAAGGTGTCCTTTCACTTACTTTGGCGCCATTATCTCAAACAATATGTTCCATCTGGCTTCCTAAAGACATTCAGAGTAGTAAAGATCACTTTTATTCTAGGTAATACCATCTATTGATTAAAGTTAGTGGTCAAGGAATTCGGCTTGAGATTTAAAGAGAGAACAGCTGGAATACTACAGTGAGAAGAGTTCGCGCTTCTATCAAGATAGGAAGACGGGGAAAAAAAGAAATAAAGAAACAAAAAGCATCCATGTGGGAGGGGCCCCGTGAGGAGCCTGGCTAAAGCCACAGCAAGTGTCCCCAGGACAGGAAAGCCCCATCCCGGAGAAGGAGGAGATTCACCAATCTTCCCAGAGTGAAAGGCGCTCACAGTGAGTTGGAGCAGGAGTCCAGGAGGGCGGGGATGCCCTCAGGCTCCCAGGGGCACTAACAGAGCTCCTGTGCACAAGGGAGAGCGCTACACCTCATGGCTGAGCTCCCTAAAGGGCTGCAGTGTGCTCGGCGGGGCCCAGGAGCAGCTCGGTGGCTTCTCAGGTGGAGGCTCTGCACGGAGGGGGCTTCGCAGCCGGGAGCGAGATTCCAAAAGCACAGGCCTGGGAGCACAGGGCACCGGGGACACAGCCCAGGATCTGGCGCTCCCCCCGGTACAGGCAGAGGCCGGGAGGGCCCAGGACAGCAAGGACGCTCCAGCCTCTGGGTGCCCCAAGCTGAGCAGATCAGCAGGCCATGCCCCCGGAGCATCCAGGCCCCTGCGGACTGAGAGCTCCATAGTTACTGCAGGAGCTGACTTCAGGGCTGGAGAGCTGGCCACTGCTATTGTTGCTGTTCCTCCTGGGGCCTCACAGGATAAACAACCCCCACTGAGCCTCACAGTGACCTCACCAGATAAACAGCTTAAACATCTTTCACTGATCCCTACACCAGGCAGGGGGGCTGAGCAGCTCGCAGTTAGAAGTACTAACACCTGAAAATCAGCACAGCAAGCCCCTTCCCCAGAAGACCAGAGAGACAGACAGCGGAAAAACAAATTATTGACCAAGCAGCACAGGAAAGTTCCAGGGTTAAGTCGAGGGATTTACAGTATACAGAATCAAAGGATGCGCCCCCTTGTTTTTTTGTTTTGATTTGTTTTTTGATATCTGTTTCTTCCCCCTACTTTGTTTTCTTCTCTTTTTTCTCTTCTCCCTTCTTTTTTTTCAGTTTTTTTCTTTTCTTTTTATTTTCTTCTCTCTTTTCTCTCTTTTTGTCCTTTTCCAAATACAACTTGTTTTTGGCACTGTGCACTGAGCAAAATGACTAGAAGGAAAACCTCACCTCAAAAGAAAGAATCAGAAACAGTCCTCTCTCCCACAAAGTTACAAAATTTGGATTACAATTCAATGTGAGAAAGCCAATTCAGAAGCACTACTATTAAGCTACTGATGGCTCTAGAAAAAAGCATAAAGGACTCAAGAGACTTCATGACTGCAGAATTTAGATCTAATCAGGCAGAAATTAAAAATCAATTGAATGAGATGCAATCCAACCTAGAGGTCCTAATAATGAGGGTTGATGAGGGGGAAGAATGAATGAGTGACATAGAAGACAAGTTGATGGTAAAGAGGGAAATTGAGGAAAAAAGAGACAAACAATTAAAAGACCATGAAGATAGATTAAGGGAAACAAACGACAGCCTGAGGAAGAAAAACCAACGTTTAATTGGGGTTCCCGAGGGCGCCGAAAGGGACAGAGGGCCAGAATATGTATTTGAACAAATCATAGGTGAACACTTTCCTAATCTGGCAAGGGAAACAGGCATTCAGATCCAAGAAACAGAGAGATCCCCCGCTAAAATCAATAAAAACCACTCAACACCTTGACATTTAATAGTGAAGCTCTCAAATTCCAAACATAAAGAGAAGATCCTTAAAGCAGCAAGAAACAAGAAATATCTAACGTTTATGGGGAGAAATATTAGATTAACAGTAGACATCTCCACAAAGACCTGGCAGGCCAAAAAGGGTTGACAGGATAGATTCAGGGTCCTAAATGAGAAGAACATGCAGCCAAGAATACTTTAACCAGCAAGGCTCTCATTCAGAATAGAAGGAGGGATAAAGAGCTTCCAAGATAGGCAGGAACTGAAACAATATGTGACCTCCAAACCAGATCTGCAAGAAATTTTAAGGGGGACTCTTAAAATTCCTCTTTAAGAGGAGATCCAATGGAACAATCCAAAAAACAGGGACTGAATAGGTATCATGATGACATGAAGCTCATATCTTTCAATAGTAACTCTGAACGTGAATGGGCTTAACGACCCCATCAAAAGGCGCAGGATTTCAGACTGTATAAAAAAGCAGAACCCATCTATTTGCTGTCTACAAGATACTCATTTTAGACAGAAGGACACCTACAGCCTGAAAATAAAAGGTTGGAGAACCATTTACCATTCAAATGGCCCTCAAAAGAAAACAGGGGGTAGCCATCCTTATATCAAATAAACTCCACAAATGTTGCGGACGATGCGGAGAAAAGGGAACCCTCTTCCACAAATTTATCCAGAAGACTGTAGTGAGAGATGCAGAGGGACACTGTATCATACTTAAAGGATCTATCCAAGAAGAGGACCTAACAATCATCAATATATATGCCCTGAATGTGGGAGCGGTCACATATATCAATTAATAACCAAAGTTAAGACATACTTAGATAATAACACACTTATACTTGGTGACTTCAATGTAGCACTTTCTACAATTGAGGTATTCCAAGCACAACATCTCCAAAGAAACAAGAGCTTTAACTGATACACTGGACAAGATGGATTTCACAGATATCTACAGAACTTTATATCCATATACAACGGAAAACACGTTCTTCTCAAGTGCAAATGGAACTTTCTCCAGAATAGACCACATACTGGGTCACAAATCAGGTCTTAACCGATACCAAAAGATTGGGGTCATCCCCTGCATATACTCAGACCATAATGCTTTGAAATTAGTACTAAATCAGAAGGAGAAATTTGGAAGGATTCCAAACCCGTGGAGGCTAAGGACCATCCTGCTAAAAGATGAAAGGGTCAACCAGGAAATTAGGGAAGAATTAAAAAGTTTCATGGAAACTAATGAGAATGAAGACAAAACCGTTCAAAATCTTTGGGATACAGCAAAAGCAGTCCTGAGGGGGGAATAAAGGGCAATACAAGCATCCATCCAAATATTGGAAAGAACTCACATACAAAAGCTAACCTTGCACCTCAAGGAGCTGGAGAATAAAACACCAAACCGATCCCACATCCAGCAGAAGAAGAGAGTTAATAAAGTTTCGAGCAGAACTCAGTGAAATAAAGACCAGAAGAACTGTGAAACAGATTATCAAAACCAGTAGTTGGTTCTTTGAAAGAATTAAGAAGATAGATAAACCATTAGCCGCCTTATTAAAAAGAAGTGAGAAAAGACTCTAATTATTAAATCACAAATGGAAAAGGAGAGATCACAAACAAGGAAATACAACTGATTTTAAAAACTTATTTTAAGCAGCTACACACCAATCACGAAGGCAATCTAGAAGAAATGGACACATTTCTGGAAAACCACAACTTAGCAAACAGGAACAGGAAGATATAGAAAACCTGAACAGGCCAATAAGCAGGGAGGAAATTGAAGCAGTCATCAAAAACCTTCCGTGATATAAATTCCAGAGCCAGATGGGTCTCCAGAGGAATTCTATCAAACTTTTATTTTTTTTAATAAAATAATTTTTTATTGGTGTTCCATTTACCAACATACAGAATAACACCCAGTGCTCATCCCATCAAGTGTCCCCCTCAGTGCCCGTCACCCACTAACCCCACCCCCCGCCCTCCTCCCCTTCCATCACCCCTAGTTTGTTTCCCAGAGCTAGGTATCTTTATGTTCTGTCTCCCTTTCTGATATTTCCCACACATTTCTTCTCCCTTCCCTTATATTCCCTTTCACTATTATTTATATTCCCCAAATGAATGAGAACATACACTGTTTGTCCTTCTCCGATTGACTTACTTCACTCAGCATAATACCCTCCAGTTCCATCCACGTTGAAGCAAATGGTGGGTATTTGTCATTTCTAATGGCTGAGTAATATTCCATTGTATACATAAACCAATTCTTCTTTAGCCATTCATCTTTCGATGGACACCAAGGCTCCTTCCAAAGTTTGGCTATTGTGGAGATTGCTGCTAGAAACATTGGGGTGCAGGTGTCCCAGCGTTTCATTGCATCTGAATCTTTGGGGTAAATCCCCAACAGTGCAATTGCTGGGTCATAGGGCAGGTCTATTTGTAACTCTTTGAGGAACCTCCACACAGTTTTCCAGAGTGGCTGCACAGTTCACATTCCCACCAACAGTGTAAGAGGGTTCCCTTTTCTCCGCATCCTCTCCAACATTTGTGGTTTCCTGCTTTGTTAATTTTCCCCATTCTCACTGATGTGAGGTGGTATCTCATTGTGATTTTGATTTGTATTTTCCTGATGGCAAGTGATGCACAGCATTTTCCAATGTGCCTGTTGGCCCATGTCTATGTCTTCCTCTGAGATTTCTCTTCATGTCTTTTGCCCATTTCATGATTGGATTGTTTCTTTGGTGTTGAGTTTAAGAAGTTTAAGAAGTTCCTTATAGATCTTGGAAACTAGCCCTTTACCTGATACATCATTTGCAAATATCTTCTCCCATTCTGTAGGTTGTCTTTTAGTTTTGTTGACTGTATCCTTTGCTGTGCAAAAGCTTCTTATCTTGATGAAGTCCCAATAGTTCATTTTTGCTTTTGTTTCTTTTGCCTTCGTGGATGTATCTTGCAAGAAGTTACTGTGGCCGAGTTCAAAAAGGGTGTTGCCTGTGTTCTCCTCTAGGATTTTGATGGAATCTTGTCTCACATTTAGATCTTTCATCCATTTTGAGTTTATCTTTGTGTCTGGTGAAAGAGAGTGGTCTAGTTTCATTCTTCTACATGTGGATGTCCAATTTTCCCAGCACCATTTATTGAAGAGACTGTCTTTCTTCCAGTGGATAGTCTTTCCTCCTTTATCAAATATTAGTTGACCATAAAGTTGAGGGTCCACTTCTGGGTTCTCTATTCTGTTCCATTGATCTATGTGTCTGTTTTTGTGCCAGTACCACACTGTCTTCATGCCCACAACTTTGTAGTACAACCTGAAATCTGGCATTGTGATGACCCCAGCTATGGTTTTCTTTTTTAAAATTCCCCTGGCTATTCGGGGTCTTTTCTGATTCCACACAAATCTTACAATAATTTGTTGTAACTCTCTGAAGAAAGTCCATGGTATTTTGATAGGGATTGCATTAAACGTGTAAATTGCCCTGGGTAACATTGACATTTTCATAATATTAATTCTGCCAATCCATGAGCATGGAATATTTTTCCATCTCTTTGTGTCTTCCTCAATTTCTTTCAGAAGTGCTCTATAGTTTTGAGGGTATAGATCCTTTACATCTTTGGTTAGGTTTATTCCTAGGTATCTTATGCTTTTGGGTGCAATTGTAAATGGGATTGACTCCTTAATTTCTCCTTCTTTAGTCTCAGTGTATAGAAATGCCACAAACTTCTGTGCATTGATTGTGTATCCAGTCACAATGCCAAATTGCTGTATTAGTTCTAGCAATCTTGGGGTGGAGGCTTTTGGCTTTGCTATGTAGAGTATCGTGGCATCGGTGAAGAGAGAAGTCTGACTTCTTCTTTGCCAATTTGAATGCCTTTTATTTTTCTTTGTTGTCTGATTGCAGAGGCTAGGACATCTAGTACTATGTTGAATAGCAGTGGTGAGAGTGGACATCCCTGTCTTGCTCCTGATCTTAGGGGAAAGGCTCCCAGTGCTTCCCCACTGACATGATATTTGCTGTAGGCTTTTCATACATTGCTTTTAAGATGTTGAGGAATGTTCCCTCTATCCCTACACTCTGAAGAGTTTTGATCAGGAATGGATGCTATATTTTGTCAAATGCTTTCTCTGCATCTATTGAGAGAATCATATGGCTCTTGATTTTTCTCTTGCTGATATGATGAATCACATTGATTGTTTTACGAGTGTAGAACCACCTTGGCATCCTGGGGATAAATCCTACTTGGTCATGGTGAATAATCTTCTTAATGTATTGTTGTTTCCTATTGGCTAGTATCTTGTTGAGAATTTCTTCATCCATTTTCATCAGGGATATTGGTCTAAAATTCTCCTTTTTGGTGGGGTCTTTGTCTGGTTTTGGAATTAAGGTGATGCTGGCCTCAGAGAATGAGTTTGTAAGTATTCCATTTCTTTGTACCTTTCTGAACAGCTTTAGTAGAATAGGTATGTTTTCTTCCTTTAACATTTGGTAGAATTCCCCTGGGAAGCCATCTGGCCCTGGATTCTTGTGTCTTGGCAGGTTTTTGATGACTGCTTCAATTTCCTCCCTGGTTATTGGCCTGTTCAGGTTTTCAACTTCTCCTGCTCCAGTTTTGGTAGTTTGTGGTTTTCCAGAAATGAGTCCATTTCTTCTAGATTGCCTAGTTTATTGGCGTATAGCTGCTCATAATATGTTTTTAAAATCTTTTGTATTTCCGTGGTGTTGGTAGTGATGTCTCCTTTCTCATTCATAATTTTATTAATTTGAATCTTCTCCCTCTTCTTTTTAATAAAGCTGACTTATCTTTTATCTATCTTTTTAATTCTTTCAAAGAACCAACTCCTGGTTTTGTTGATCTGTTCCACACTACTTCGGGTCTCGATTTCATTGAGTTCTGCTCGAATCTTTATTAACTCTTTTCTTGTGCTGGGTGTGGGATCTATTAACTGTTTTTCTCTAGCTCCTTTAGGTGTAAGGTTAGCTTCTGTGTTTGAGTTCTTTCTAGTTTTTGGTTGGCTGCTTGTATTGCGATATTTTTTCCCCTCAGGACTGCTTTTGCTGCATCCCAAAGATTGTCAATGGTTGTATCTTCATTCTTGTTAGTTCTCTCATGAATCTTTTTAATTCTTCCTTAATTTCCTGGTTGACCCTTTCATCTTTTAGCAGGATGGTCCTTAACCTCCACCTCTTTGAAATCCTTCCAAATTTCTTCTGTGATTTAGTTCTAATTTCAAGGCATTATGGTCTGAGAATACACAGGGGGTGATCCCAATCTTTTTGATATCGGTTCAGACCTGATTTGTGACCTACTTTGTCATCTATTCTGGAGAAGGTTCCATATTCACTTGAGAAGAATATGTATTCAGTTGCGTTTGGATGTAAAGTTCTCTAAATATCTGTGAAATCCATCAGGTCCCGTGTATCATTTAAAGCTCTTATTTCTTTGGAGATGTTGTGCTTTGAAGACTTATCAATTGTAGAAAGTGCTACATTGAAGTCACCAAGTATAAGTGTATTATTATCTAAGTATGTCTTAACTTTGGTTATTAATTAATTGATACATTTGCAGCTCCCAAATTCGGGGCATATATATTGATGATTGTTAAGTACTCTTCTTGGGTAGATCCTTTAAGTTGATATAGTGTCCGTCTGCATCTCCTACTAAGTCTTTGGGATAAACTTTAGTTTTTCTGATATAAGGATGGCTACCCCTACTTTCTTTTGAGGACCATTTGAATGGTAAATAGTTCCCCAACTTTTTATTTTCAGGCTCTCGGTGTCCTTATGCCTAAAATGAGTCTCTTGTGGACAGCAAATAGATGGTTCTTGGTTTTATATGCAGTCCTACACCCTGTGCCTTTTGATGGGGTCTTTAAGCCCATTCATGTTCAGACTTACTATTGAAAGATATGAGCTTAGTGTCATCATGATAACTATTCAGTCCCTGTTTTTGTGGATTGTTCCATTGGACTTCTTTTAAAGGGGAATTTTAAGAGTCTCCCTTAAAATTTCTTGCAGATTGGTGTGGTCGTCACATATTGTTTCAGTTCCTGCCTATCTTGGAAGCTCTTTATCTCTCCTTCTATTCTGAATGAGAGCCTTGCTGGATAAAGTATTCTTGGCTGCATGTTCTTCTCAGTTAGGATCCTGAATCTATCCTGCCAGCCTTTTCTGGCCTGCCAGGTCTCTGTGGAGAGGTCTGCTGTTAATCTAATATTTCTCCCCATAAACTTTAGAGATTTCTTGTCTCTGCTTCTTTAAGGATCTTCTCTTTATCTTTGGAATTTACAACCTTCACTATTAAATATCGAGATGTTGAGCGGTTTTTATTGATTTTAGGGGGGGATCTCTCTATTTCCTGGATCTGAATGCCTGTTTCCCTTGCCAGATTAGGAAAGTTTTCAGCTATAATTTGTTCAAATACATATTCTGGCCCTCTGGCCCTTTCAGCGCCCTCGGGCACCCCAATTAAATGTAAATTTTTCTTTCTGAGGCTGTCATTTAATTCCCTTAATCTATCCTCATGATGTTTTGTTGTCTCTTTTTTCCTCAGTTTCCCTCTTTGCCTTCAACTTGTCTCCTATGTCACTTACTCGTTCTTCCACCTTGTTAACCTTTGTCGTTAGGACCTCTAGTTTGGATTGCATCACATTTAATTGATTTTTAATTTCTGCCTGATTAGATATAAATTTTGCAGTCATGAAGCCTCTTGAGTCCTTTATGCTTTTTTTCCAGAGCCACCAGTAGCTTTATAATATTGCTCTTGAATTAGCTTTCTGACATTGACCTGTAATCCAAATTTTGTAACTTTGTGGGAGAGAGGACTTTTTCCGATTCTTTCTTTTGAGGTGAGGTTTTCCTTCTTGTCACTTTGCTCAGTGTACAGTTGCCAAAAACAAGTTGTATTCGGAAAAGGAGAAAAAGAGAGAACGAAGAAAAGAACATAAAAGAAAAGAAAAAAAGAAGGAAAAATGGGAGAAGAGAAGAAAAAAGGGTGGAGGAAGCAAACAAATCAAAAAAACAAAAAACGAGGGGGAGTATCCTCTGAATCTGTATAATGTAAATCCCTCAACTACCCCTGGAACTTTCCAGTGCTGCTTTGTCAGTAATTTGTTTTTCCACTGTCCATCTAGCTGGTCTTCTGGGGGAGGGGCCTGCTGTGCTGATTTTCAGGTGTTAGCACTTGGGGGAGCTGCTCAGCCCCCTGGTTGGTGTAGGGCTCAGTGAAAGTTGTTTTACCCTGTTTATCCTGTGAGGCCCCAGGAGGTACAGCAACAGTGGCGGCGGCCAGCTCTCCAGCCCTGGATTCAGGTCCCAGAGTAACTACCACAGCTCCCAGTCTGCAGGGCCCTGGATGCTCCAGGGGTGGGGGCGCTGATCTGCTCAGCTGGGGCCGCCTGGCGGCAGGAGCGTCCTTGCTGTCCTGTGCCCTCCTGGCTTCTGTTTGTCCCGGGGGAAGGCCGGATCCTAGGCTGTGTCCCGGCGCCCTGGGCTCCCGGGCCTGCGCTGTTAGATTCGTGCTCCCAGGGCCACGCAGCCACCTCTGCGGGGAGCTTCTGCCGGAGCCGCCCGCAAGCTGCTCCAGGGCCCGGTTGTGTGCGTTGCAGCCCTTTAGGTTGCTCGGCCACGGGGTATGGCGCTCTCCCCGGGACGCCGGCGTCTGTTAGTGTCCCAGGGAGCCTGAGGGCATCCTCGCCCTCCTGGGGTCCTGCTCTAACTCCCTGCAAGCCCCTTTCCACCCGGGAAGATTGGTGCAGCTCCTGCCTCTCCAGGACGAGGCTTTCCTGTCCTGGGGACACTCGCTCCGGCCTTAGCCCGGCTCCTCGTGGAGCCCCTCCCCCTTGGATGCCTTTTGTTTCTTTATTCCTTTTTCCCCCCCATCTTCCTACCTTGATAGAAGCGCGAACTCTTCTCACTGTAGCATTCCCACTGTTATTCCTTTACATCTCAAGCCAAATTCTTAGGTTTTCAGGATGATTTGAAGGTTATCTAGGTAACTTGGTGGGGACAGGCGACTTGGGGACCCTGCTTTTCCGCCATCTTGCCCGGCCTCTAATTGGAAGATCTTGACCATTAATGTCCTGCGAGCACATCTGTATAGAAGCTTTTAAGGCTCCAGATAGAAGGCAAAGGACCAGTAATATGACCAGTAATATGACTACTACTACTATGAAATCAAACAAAGAAAGAAAGAACAAGTTAAGATTCCAGAAAAACTCCTCAAACTGAGGAACCCCATTTGTCCAACCCAGACCAAGAGAACAAATCTTGGAAGCCATGAGAATCAACCTGAAAGCCAGACAGGTTCTCCTCATGACACCTCTTGTTCTGCCCTGTGTTTTTATTGGTCCAAGCATAGAAGGTGCTAACAATGACACACATGACTTTACTCCCACCCATTAAGAAATCTAGGGCAATGTGACTGTCCGTCACTTTTCATGCCAATAGGATTTGACAGAATTTTCATTCCATATAGGACATACATTGTATCATCAGTAACATGTGACCAGGTACCAAAATTGGAGATCTCTGTTATTCAGGCTTTCTGATTTGTGCAATCTCCACCCATGGGAACATTTTTCTAAACTTTGGCATAATGAGTAATTCCTCTGAGTACCATGCCTGAACTAACAAATTGTTCCTATTTGGGAACTCACATAAGTTGGAAATTCCAGCCTTGGTGATTCATTTCATTGGATGAAATCCACAATTCCACGAGGGATTTACCAGGAGCTTCCGTGATGGATGGCATATCCAGCAGTCAGAAAGATAGGGAGTCATGGCACCTCTTTGGCTATGTTCTGACCTAAGAATAATTATAATTTGTATAAAAAGTGTAAGAAGAAGAAAAGGGGTGGAAGGGGTCATTCTGGGTGAAGGGCCACAAGGGGTCTGTGGAAAGTGAGAAGAATTATTTTTACTGAGAGGATAGAAAACGAGAAAGATTCAGATGAGAATCTTGGCCCATTATCTTGGTTGAAAGTTGCTCACTATCTATCATCATTTGCCTGTTTTAAAAGTCTTGGATCAACTGCTTTTTCCTAAGACTCGCTGCTTCCAGAAGATCTCTGAGGAGGCTATTTGAGAACCTTCTTATTTTGTCCAATTATGAATTTAAAAAAATAATTTAAGGTTTAACTTCCTAGAGTCTTTTTTTTGCTTTTGTATCAGTCTTTTAATGCACTTTATTATTTCATATTTCTATTTCTTTATATTTTTATTGGAGTTTGGTTTGCCAACATATAGCATAACACCTAGTGCTCATCCCTCAAATGCTCCCCTCAGTGCCCATCACTCAGTCACCGCAACCCCCGCCCACCTCCCTTTCCACCACCCCTTGTTCGTTTACCAGAGTTAGGAGTCTCTCATGTTCTGTCATCCTTGCTGATATTTCCCACTCATTTCTCTCCTTTCCCCTTTATTACAACCCAGCAATTGCACTGCTGGGGATTTACTCCAAAGATACAGTTGTATTCCTTTGTTTTTAAAAAGACCCAGTAAGTTCCCTTTCAGTGATGTGTCAGGGCAGTTTTTCACATTTGTCTCTTCCTTCAGAAACATCTCCTGTTGAAGAGCAGGAAGAAGCAGCCAGGACTATTTGTGGAACATTTGCCTTAATTTCTTGGTGAAAACATGGGTAATATCCTAAGAGTTCTTTAAGATGTTACCATCTTGGCAGCCCGGGTGGCTCAGCGGGTTAGCGCTGTCTGCAGCCCAGGGCATTATCCTGGAGACCCGGGATCGAGTCCTATGTCGGGCTCCCTGCATGGAGCCTGCTTCTCCCTCTGCCTATCTCTCTCTCTCTCTCTCTCTCTCTCTCTCCGTGTCTTTCATGAATAAATAAATTAAAAAATTAAAAGAAAAAGATGTTACCATCTCTGCATGTAGTAAGGTAGTGCCCTGTAGTCTGGGTGATGAAAGTCCTAGACTTACGGATCTTCCAGCTCCTAATTTACAGTGAAAGAACCAGCATGTACCAAAGGGAATGGACTGGATATTCATCCTTGCTAGTGTCTATTTGCACCAAGGGAACTCACAGGATTCTGAAAGTTTTACCTATTTTAATGGATGGATGAAAATAATTTCCCCTCTTTATTTTTTTTAATTAAAAAATTTTTTATTTATTTATTTATGATAGTCACACACACAGAGAGAGAGAGGCAGAGACACAGGCAGAGGGAGAAGCAGACTCCATGCACCGGGAGCCCGACGTGGGATTCAATCCCGGGTCTCCAGGATCGCGCCCTGGACCAAAGGCAGGCGCCAAACTGCTGCACCACCCAGGGATCCCAATTTCCCCTCTTTAAATAGGTTATATGGTAAATGATGAAATTACTTAGGGAAACGGCAATTTTCTTTGAATCCATATATTTATTTCTTCGATGTTTGGAAGCAAGTACTTGGATCCTTATTTACTTTTTTTTTTTAATGTGGAAGAATTGGAAGATCATGCACTTATTGTAAACAGAGGATTAACAGGGACACCTCAGTGGCTCATTGGTTGAGCATCTGCCTTTGGCTCAGTTCATGATCATGGTGTCCCACATCAGGCTCCCTACAGGGACCCACCCCCCCTTTGCCTATGTGTCTGCCTCTCTCTCTCAGACACAGATACATAAATAAAATCTTAAAAAATGAAAAGAACTGAATTACAAGGTAACTTTAAATTAAGTCTTGATTAGGCACAGAGGAAAACCAAAGTGGCCTTGGGTGAACTCCTAGGCAATGATTGCCCTGGAATACCATTGTACTGTTCTGGAGAGAGGGAAATGGATTAACCCTCTGATCTCGGCACACTGAGAAAGGAGACCAAAAATCCAGTATAGTACAGCAAGTACCTTTGGAAGAATTGATAACATTTCAGCATTTGGGCGAAGTCCTACCAGGAAGAAGAAAAAATAATTTTGTTGATGACCCTGAGGTCTTGAACAAATCAATATTTTCCTTCATTTGGTGCCTTTTCTGGCAGTACAGGGATACTACTAGCAGTAGTGGAGGGTATATGAAGTCATTTGGATAAAAGGCTTTTATTTACAAGTATGACCCTTTTTTTCCACCTCAAAAGATATTGGGGAGGCTTAGGTAATTTTTTGTTGGCTCCCACTTATCGTAATGATAAGATAATGATAATCGTAATGATAATCGTAATGATAATCGTAATGATAAGATATCGTAATGATAAGATAGTTTGTGCTTTGTGCTCTGACATTTTTACCTATGTCAATGGTATTTGTTGCCTGGGAATGTCAAGTGCACAATCAAAATCCTTGTGGAAGGTATGTGTTCCCTCCAATGGAGGAGGCAAAAATCATATCCAGAGCAGATATATCTGTTATGAATAGACCCATGGGACCTCAAGGCATTGTCCTTTTGGTGTACATTCAATATTACAATTAAATTTGCAAAGTCTCTCCCAAGTAAAACTGCTAGGCTGGAATCACATAGAAGCAAAATAGTGTTTTCAGTTAAGGGGTCACAGGTTGAGGTTAAGGGTGGGGACTCATGGAAAATCTGTAGGCTATTTGATACCTACATCACATAGGATATGTCTCCTCCAAGGATGAGCAGGAGCAACAAGGATAGCATTTCAGAAACAACTAGGACCACCAGGTTGTACCAGGAATTGATGATAATGACCATGTGTAATTTATGATAATTCATCTTAAATCCATGATCCTACAGAGGAATCTTAGTGCTTCCTATTTCCTTGCAACACCTTCATTTCTTTAAACTGGAGGATTTTTCTAGGTCTTGATATTCTTTTGCCAAAAAGATTTACCTTTTCTGCAGTGTTGATTCTGTTTACACTGTTTACAGATGTCCTGGGTGCTTCAATTAGAGGGTGGTACACCAAGGTGTGACACATGCTGGCCCTCCCATTGATCCTTCTGTCTCCTTTTTGTATTAAAGCTCTTTGCAGGGCATCCCGGGTGGCTCAGAGGTATAGAACTGCCTCAGTCCAGGGCGTGATCCTGGGGACCCAAGATTGAGTCCCACATCGGGCTCCCTGCATGGAGCCTGCTTCTCCCTCTGCCTCTATCTCTTCCTCTCTCTCTGTGTGTCTCATGAGTGAATAAATGAATAAATTATTTTTTTAAAAAAGCCCTTTGCAAAAGATCTACCAGTTTGTTATGTTCTATGTAAGGGCTTCATTTCCATTTTTATATATGTTTATGAGTGAAGTCTCCAGTTTTGGGTTTAGCTTGGTTGACTGCAGAAGATGAAAGAATTACTATTCCAACAGCACTTCTTTCAACCTATGAATGAAATGGAAAGTCATATCCTAGTCTGCCTAGATCTTTTAATTACCTGATTATTTAATTAATTTGTTTTGTATTTATTTCTTTTTAATGACTGTATGATGGTACTGCCTTTCTTTATGGTAGTGCATTTTCAGGATATCTCCATGTGGAAATAAAAAAGGTAGTTTTATATTCTAATGGTGGAGTTTATAACCCATTCTTACCCCTTCCTCTATGTCGTCTTCTTCCTTTATATAAGATCCTAATTTTGTTTTAGGAAAGCAATGTAGTCACCTAAAATACCGACTGACACATGAGTACATTTACTAAGTGCTAGGGTTAATTTAGTCTTTAGATGATGGCAAGAGTGAATAATTTGCTTGGATTTTCCCTCTGCTTAAAGATGTCCCAATATGAGTGTGCACATCTATTCCTAATTGTGTGCGGTTCCAATTCAGGACTTGATCCCAGAACCTGAGTTGACATACTGAGATAGAGTTAGTTATATGCTTAATTTCCTGAGACACCCAGGCCTCCAGGAAGGGTACTAAGCAAAGGAATTGGACTTAGTATCCTGCCACAGTAGGGTCTACAGAAGGATGAGAAGTCTGTAGCCACTGGATCTGGGGGAACAAGGATGGAGCAGGAAAGGGCCCACTCAGAGCTAGTGCAGCCCATGCTCACAGCCTGACAGGCCTTATCCCCAGCTGCTCACATTCACTGAGATCCAGTCAGTGGAACCTTGTGTGGCTTAGATTTCATCCATTAAGCCACCCAATATATAGCCCAAGTGACCAGTTTCCTAGTTAATTCACAGTAAGTGCTCATCAAGAGTTGGTCAATTGAAGGAAATCCAACTGCAGGTAGAGCTGCCATTTGACAGTTGCTTTGGAATGTCATGGATTCTGAGTCAGGCTGGGAGATGGGCAGACCACTCACTGGTCACTGAGGGTGGTCAGCTGGCCTCTGGGAGAACTCTAAGTGAAACAGCTGGTAGTGTGAATCCTGGGTTAGAATGCCACAGTTGGGCTTCTCAGGCTGTTCTAAGAGGCTTTATTTGGGGAAGTGCATTGTGGCTGGGTTCAGGGTGGGAGGTGGGAGGCTGAGTTAGGATTTTCACTTTTCTCTTTTGTCAAGGACCTCTTCGAGGGTATGGAATATCCCCTGTAGTGAACCTAGTGCAGGAGGATTTGAGGAAGATACTGACAGAGCTCCAGGTTCAGGTGTATTTGTCCTGAACTCGGGTGCCTTAGGGACGTCTCAGATGTTATGAGAACCTTCTCCAAACCGAAACAACTCCATTCTTATTCTGGACCCATCACACTCATCAGTTTGGTAACTCTTGGTGAGTCACCAACATCATGCTGTCAATGAATGTTTTGTTCCATCATTCTCTGTTGTGTCACATAAAGAAGGATTTTCCTAAACAGAATCTGCTAGAGCTCGTCATCTTCATGACTTTAGGCCCCGTCTTTGGAAATATAATCCCAGTGACATTCAGAAATATAATACAACTTGTTTAATCAAGGGCTCTATTTTGTCAAGAGGACTTCCAGAGCATATTTAATGTCCTATCACCAACATTTCCTCATCTGTCCTTTCCCCTAGAGACTGTTTGGCTTTTTCCTTCATTGTCTTTGGCTATTTAGGTTTCAAATGTACGTTTCATCATGCAGTATTTGTCTTACAGCTCCTAGCTCATTTCGCTTAACATAATGGCTTCCAGGGCCATCCATGTTTTCAACAATGTTACTATTTCCTTCCTCTGAAGGTGAGATAATATGCCATTTCCTGGGTAGACTCAATTTTCTTTATCCATCTGATCAGAGTAGACATGAATTTTTTTCTATTATCTTGCCTGTCGTGATTAGTGCAGAACATGCATATCTCTCTCTCTGAAGTTCAGATTTCAATCTTTGAGATATGTTTCCCAAGGTAATGCTGCTGTATATTGTATTTTTAAAAAAATTTTGAGAGACTTCCGTATTGTTTGTTATAGTGACTACATCATTTTACATTCTCTCTTGAATCTTTTAAGTATACAGCAATTCCATGTCCTATTTAAAGCCCCAGTGAATCAGAACCCCTGAATCTGGTTACTCTTCTAGACAAATGATTAGGAATGGAATCAAAATTTTGAACTCTGAAAAAGTTATCAGTCACTCTGTATGGTCTTCTGAGAGTAGGATATTAACATATCAGTGTATTTCATTGCATTTCGCAGAGTCTATGTTCAAGAGCCTCTAGGACTAATACATAGCAAGGGTTGTAAATCTGTGAGCCTCCTGCAGTGAGCCAGAAATTTCCATCTAGTGAAGGAAAAAATGACATCATATAAATGGCTCAATTGAAGGTACTATGGAAATTCATGCATAGATTTAAATATAACTATTCTAGGGACTCCTGGTTGACTCAGTCATATAAGTATCAAATTATTTTTTTCTTGGAGTTCAATTTGACAACATATAGCATAACACCAATTGCTCATCCCATCAGGTGCCCCCCTCAGTGCCCGTCACCCAGTCACTACCCCGCCCACCTCCATTTCCACCAACCATTGTTCGTTTCCCAAAGTTAGGAGTGTTTCTCATGTTCTGTCTCCCTTTCTGATGTTTCCCACTCATTTTTCTCCTTTCCCCTCTATTCCTTTTCACTATTTTTTATATTCCCCAAATGAATGAGACCATATAATGTTTGTCCTTCCCCGATTGACTTATTTCACTCAGCATAATACCGACCAGTTCCATCCTCGTCGAAGAAAATGGTGGGTATTTGTCGTTTATAATGGCTGAGTAATATTCCATTGTATAGATAGACCACATCTTTATCCATTCATCTTTCCATGGACACTGAGGCTCCTTCCACAGTTTGGCTACTGTGGACATTTGTCCTATAAACATCGGGTGCAGGTGTCCCGGCATTTCACTGCCTCTGTATCTTGGAGTAAAGCCCCAGCAGTGCAATTGCTGGATCAAAGGGCACATGTGTTTTTAACTCTTTGAGGAACCTCCACACAGTTTTCCAGAGGGGGTGCACCAGTTCACATTCCCACTAACAGTGCAAGAGGGTTCTGTTTTCTCAACATCCTCTCCAAAATTTGTGGCTTCCTACCTTGTTAATTTTCCCCATTCTCACTGCTGTGAGGTGGTATCTCATTGTATTTTGGATTTGAATTTCCCTGATTGCCAGTGACGTGGAGCATTTACTCACATGCTTGTTGTCCATGTCTGGGTCTTCCTCTGTGAGATTTCTGTTCATGTCTTTGCACATTTCATGATTGGATGGTTTGTTTCTTTACTATTGAGTTTAAGAAGTAATTTATAGATCTGGGATACTAGTCCTTTATCTGATATGTCATTTGCAAATATCTTCTCCCATTCTGTAGGTTGTCTTTAGTTTTGTGCACTGTTTCTTTTGCTGTGCAAAAGCTTCTTATCTTGATGATGTCCCAATAGTTCATTTTTCCTTTTGTTTCTCTTGTCTTCATGGATGTATCTTGCAAGAAGTTATTGTAGCCAAGTGCAAAAAGGGTGTTGCCTGTGTTCTCCTCTAGGATTTTGATGGAATCTTGTCTCACATTAAGCTCTTTCATCCATTTTGAGTTTATCTCTGTGTCTGGTGCAAGAGAGTGGTCTAGTTTCATTCTTCTACATGTGGATGTCCAATTTTCCCAGCACCATTTATTGAAGAGACTGTCTTTTTTCCAGTGGATAGTCTTTCCTCCTTTGTTGAATATTAGTTGACCATAAAGTTGAGGGTCCACTTCTGGGTTCTCTATTCTGTTCCATTATCCATGTGTCTGTTTTTGTGCCAGTACCCCACTGTCTTGATGACCACAGCTTTGTAGTACAACCTGAAATCTGGCATTGTGATGCCCTCAGCTATGGTTTTCTTTTTAAATTTTCCCTGGCTATTCGGGGTCTTTTCTGATGCCACAAAAATCTTACGATAACTTGTTCCAACTCTCTGAAGAAAGTCCATGATATTTTGATAGGGATTGCATTAAACGTGTAAATTGCCCGGGGTAACATGGACATTTTTACAATACTGATTTTTCCAATCCATGAGCATGGAATATTTTTCCATCTCTTTGTGTCTTCTTCCATTTCTTTCAGAAGTGTTCTGTAGTTTTTACAGTTAGATCCCCTACCTCTTTGGCTAGGTTTATACCTAGGTATCTTATGCTTTGGGGTGCAATTGTAAATGGGATTGACTCCTTAATTTCGCTTTCTTCAGTCTCATTTCTCGTGTATGGAAATGCCACTGCCTCCTGGGAATTGATTTTGTATCTTGCCACGCTGCCAAATTGCTGTATGAGTTCTAGCAATCTTGGGGTGGTGTCTTTTGGGTTTTCTATATACAGTATCATGTCATCTGCGAAGAGGGAGAATTTAACTTCTTCTTTGCCAATTTGAATGCCTTTTATTTCATTATGCTGTCTGATTGCTGAGGCTAGGACTTCTACTACTATGTTGGAGAGCACTGGTGAGCCTGGACATCCCTGTCTTCAGTTCCTGATCTTAGGGGAAAGGCTGCCAAGGTTTACACATTGAGAATGATATTTCCTGTGGGCTTTTTGTAGATAGCTTTTAAGATGTTGACAAATGTTCCCTCTACCACTACACTCTGAAGAGTTTTGATCAAGAATGGATGCTGTATTTTGTCAAAAGCTTTCTCTGCATCTATTGAGAGGATCATATGTTTGTTGTTTGTTCTCTAGGTGATATGTTCAATCTCATGGATTGCATTACGAGTGTTGAACCATCCTTCCATTGTGGGGATAAATCCCACTTCGTCTTGGTGAATAATCTTCTTAATGTATTGTTGGATCCTATTGGCTAGTATCTTGTTGAGAATTTTTGCATCCATGTTCATCAGGGAAATTGGTCTATAATTCTCTTTTTTGTGGGGTGTTTGGTTTTGGAATTAAGGTGATGCTGGCCTCATATAACAACTGTGGAAGTATTCCATCTCTTTGTATCTTTCTGAACAGCTTTAGTACAATAGGTATGGTTTCTTCTTTAAACATTTGATAGAATTCCCCTGGGAAGCCATCTGGCCCTGGACTTTTGTGTCTTGGGAGGTTTATGATGACTGCTTCAATTTCCTCCCTGGTTATTGGCCTGTTAAGATTTTCTATTTCTTCTTGCTCCAGTTTTGGCAGTTTGTGTTTTCCAGAAATGCATCCATTTTTCTCTAGATTGCTTAATTTATTGGCATATAGCTGCTCATCATATGTTTTTAAAATCGTTTGTATTTCCTTCGAGTTGGTGGTGATCTCTCCGTTCTCCTTCATGATTGTATTAATTTGAGTCTTTTCTCTCTTCTTTTTAATAAAGCTGACTAATTTTTTATCTATCTTATTACTTCTTTCAAAGAACTAACTCCTGGTTTTGTTAATCTGTACCATAATTCTGGTCTCTATTTCATGAGTTCAGCATGAATCTTTATTAACTCTCTTCTTCTGCTGGGTGTGGGGTCAATCTGCTGTTTTTTCTCTAGCTCCTTTAGGTGCAAGGTTAGCTTTTGTATTTGAGTTCTTTCCAGTGTTTGGATGGATGATTGTATTGTGATGTATTTCCCCCTCAGGACTGCTTTTGCTGTATCCCAAAGATTTTCAATGGTTGTATCTTCATTCTCATTAGTTTCCATGAATCTTTTTTTTTTCTTCTCTAATTTCCTGATTAACCCTTTCATCTTTTAGCAAGATGGTCCTTAACCTCCACCTGCTTGAAATCCTTCCATACTTCTTCATGTGATTTAGCTCTAATTTTAAGGCATTATGGTCTGAGAATATGCAGGGGACGATCCCAATCTTTTGGTATTGGTTCACTAATGATTTGTGACCCAGTATGTGGTCTATTCTGGAGAAAGTTCCATGTGCATTTGAGAAGAATGTGTATTCAGTTGCTTTTCGACATAAAGTTGTGTAGATATCTGTGAAATCCATCTGGTCCAGTGTATCATTTAAAGCTCTCGTTTCGTTGGAGATGTTGTGTTTAGAAGACTTATCGAGTGTAGAAAGCACAAGATTGAAGTCACCAAGTATAAGTGTATTATTATCTAAGTATATCTTAACTTTGGTTATTATTTGATTGATATGTTTGGCAGCTCCCACATTTGGGGCATAAATACTGATGATTGTTAAGTCCTCTTGTTGGATAGATCCTTTAGGTATGATATAGTGTCCGTCTGCATCTCTTACTAAGTCTTCAGGATAAACGTTAATTTATCTGATATAAGGATGGCTACAGGAGGAGGGGCAAGATGGCGGAAGAGTAGGGTCCCCAAATCACCTGTCCCCACCAAATTACATAGATAACCTTCAAATCATCCTGAAAATCTACGGATTCAGCCTGAGATTTAAAGAGAGAACAGCTGGAATGCTACAGTGAGAAAAGTTCGGCTTCTATCAAGGTAGGAAGACGGGGACAAACGAAATAAAGAAACAAAAGGAATCCAAGGGGAAGGGGCCGTGAGAGGAGCCGGACTAAGGCCGGGTCGAGTGCCCCCAGGACAGGAAAGCACCGTCCCAGAGAAGCAGGAGCTGAACCAACCTTCCTGGGACGGAAAGGCGCTCCCAAGGAGTTAGAGCAGGATCCCAGGAGGGCGGGGATGCCCTCAGGCTTCCTGGGACACTAACAGAGCAACTGCGCACTAGGGAGAGTGCGCCAAGCTCCCTAAAGAGCTGCAGCGCCCGCACGCATTGACCCGGGAGCTCTGGATCAGAGGAAGGCCGCTCCGGCAGAGGAAGAGGCTCCGCTCCGAGGGGGCTACCCGCCCCGGGAGCACCTCGCAGGGGCTTGGGCGGTGGCACCACAGAGCAGGCTGCGCAGCCGGGAGCGGGAATCCAACGGCGAAGGCCCGGGAGCACTGGGCACCGGGACACAGCCCAGAATCCGGACTCCCCCAGGGAGAGGCAGGAGACGGGAGGGCCCAAGACAGCAAGGACGCTCCTGCCCCGAGCTGAGCAGATAAGCAGCCCTGCCCCCGGAGCATCCAGGCCTGCAGAAGGAGAGCTCTGTAGTTACTGCGGGAGCTGAATCCAGGGCTCCAGAAGTGGCCGCTGCCACTGGGGTTGTTCCTCCTGCAGTCTCACGGGGTAAACAACCCCACTGAGCTCTGCACCAGAAAGGGGGCAGAGCAGCTCCCCCAAGTGCTAACACCTGAAAATCAGCACAACAGGCCCCTCCCCCAGAAGACCAACTAGACGGACCAGTTCCAGGGGAAGTCAAGGGACTTAAAATATACAGAAAGAGAAGTAACTCCCCCGTGTTTTTGTTTTGTTTTGTTTTTTCTTTTTTTTTGTTTTTATTTATTTATTATATATTATTCTATTTTTTATTTTGTTTATTTATAGTTTTTACTTTTTACTTTTTTGATTTTTTTATGCTTTTTGATTTTTGTTTGCTTCCCTCACCCTTTTTCCCCCCTTCTTTCTTTTTCTTATCTTTTTTTTCTTTTTTCTTCTTTTTTTCTTTTTTCTTTTTCTCTTTTCTTTCCCTCTTTATCTCCTCTTTTTTTCTCCTTTTTCCAATACAACTTGTTTTGGCCACTCTGCACTGAGCAATATGACTAGAAGGAAAACCTCTCTTCCTGTTTCTGATTCTTTCTTTTGAGATCACCTCAAAAGAAAGAATCAGAAACCTCAAAAGAAAGAATCAGAAACAGTCCTCTCCCACAGAGTTACAAAATCTGGATTACAATTCAATGTCAGAAAGCCAATTCAGAAGCACTATTATACAGCTATTGGTGGCTCTAAAAAAAGCATAAAGGATTCAAGAGACTTCAAGACTGCAGAATTTAGATCTAATCAGGCAGAAATTAAAAATCAATTGAATGAGATGCAATCCAAACTAGAAGTCCTAACAACGAGGGTTAACGAGGTGGAAGAATGAGTGAGTGACATAGAAGACAAGTTGATGGCAAAGAGGGAACCTGAGGAAAAAAGAGACAAACAATTAAAAGAACATGAAGATAGATCAAGGGAAATAAAAGACAGCCTGAGGAAGAAAAACCTACATTTAATTGGGGTTCCCGAGGGTGCCGAAAGGGAGATAGGGCCAGAATATGTATTTGAACAAATCATAGCTGAAAACTATCCTAATCTGGGAAGGGAAACAGGCATTCAGATCCAGAAAATAGAGAGACCCGCCCCCTAAAATCAATAAAAACAGTTCAACACCTCAACATTTAATAGTGAAGCTTGCAAATTCCAAAGATAAAGAGAAGATCCTTAAAGCAGCAAGAGACAAGAAATCCCTGACTTTTATGCGGAGGAATATTAGGGTAACAGCAGACCTCTCCACAGAGACCTGGCAGGCCAGAAAGGGCTGGCAGGATATATTCAAGGTCCTAAATGAGAATAACATGCAACCAAGAATACTTTATCCAGCAAGGCTCTCTTTCAGAATGGAAGGAGAGATAAAGAGCTTCCAAGACAGGCAGCAACTGAAAGAATATGTGACCTCCAAACCTGCTCTGCAAGAAATTTTAAGGGGGACTCTTCAAATTCCCCTTTAAGAAGAGTTCAGTGGAACAATCCACAAAAACAAGGACTGAATAGATATCATGATGACACTAAACTCGTATCTTTCAATAGTACTCGGAACATGAACTCAAATACAAAAGCTAACCTTACACATAAAGGAGCTAGAGAAAAAACAGCAGATTGACCCCACACCCAGCAGAAGAAGAGAGTTAATTAAAATTAGAGCAGAACTCAACGAAATCGAGACCAGAAGAACTGTGGAACAGATCAACAGAACCAGGAGTTGGTTCTTTGAAAGAATTAATAAGATAGATAAACCATTAGCCAGCCTTATTAAAAAGAAGAGAGAGAAGACTCAAATTAATAAAATCATGAGTGAGAAAAGAGAGGTCACTACAAACACCAAGGAAATACAAACGATTTTAAAAACATATTATGAACAGCTATGCGCCAATAAATTTGGCAAACTAGAAGAAATGGACGCATTCCTGGAAAGCCACAAACTACCAAAACTGGAACAGGAAGAAATAGAAAACCTGAACAGGCCAATAACCAAGGAGGAAATTGAAGCAGTCATCAAAAACCTCCCAAGACACAAGAGTCCAGGGCCAGATGGCTTCCCAGGCAAATTCTATCAAACGTTTAAAGAAGAAACCATACCTATTCTACTAAAGCTGTTTGGAAAGATAGAAAGCGATGGAATACTTCTAAATTCATTCCATGAGGCCAGCATCACCTTAATTCCAAAAACAGACAATGACCCCATGAAAAATGAGAATTACAGACCAATATCCCTGATGAACATGGATGAAAAAATCTCAACAAGATACTAGCCAATAGGATCCAACAATACATTAAGAAAATTATTCACCATGACCAAGTAGGATTTATCCTCAGAACACAAGGCTGGTTCAACACTCATAAAACAATCAATGTGATTCATCATATCAGCAAGAGAAAAACCAAGAACCATAAGATCCTCTCATTAGATGCAGAGAAAGCATTTGACAAAATACAACATCCATTCCTGACCAAAACTCTTCAGAGTGTAGGGATAGAGGGAACATTCCTCAACATCTTAAAAGCAATATACGAAAAGCCAAATATCATTCTCAATGGGGAAGCACTGGGAGCCTTTCCCCTAAGATCAGGAACAAGACAGGGATGTCCACTCTCACCACTGCTATTCAACATAGTACTGGAAGTCCTAGCCTCAGCAATCAGACAACAAAAAGAAATTAAAGGCATTCGAATTGGCAAAGAAGAAGTCAAACTCTCCCTCTTCGCAGATGACAGGATACCATACCTAGATAACCAAAAAGCCAACACCCCAAGATTGCTAGAACTCATACAGCAATTTGGCACCATGACAGGATACAAAATCAATGCCCAGAAGTCAGTGGCATTTCTATACACTAACGATGAGACTGAAGAAAGAGAAATTAAGGAATCAAACCCATTTACAATTGCACCCAAAAGCATAAGATACCTAGGAATAAACCTAACGAAAGAAGAAAAGGATCTATACCCTAAAAACTATAGAACACTTCTAAGAGAAATTGAGGCAGACACAAAGAGATGGAAAAATATTCCATGCTCATGGATTGGCAGAATTAATATTGTGAAAATGTCAATGTTACCCAGGGTAATTTACACGTTTAATGCAAGCATGTCAAAATACCATGGACTTTCTTCAGAGACTTAGAGCAAATTATTTTAAGATTTGTGTGAAATCAGAAAAGACCCCGAATAGCCAGGGGAATTTTAAAAAAGAAAACTATAGCTGGGGGCATCACAATACCAGACTTCAGGTTGTACTACAAAGCTGTGGTCATCAAGACAGTGTGGTACTGGCACAAAAACAGACACATAGATCAATGGAACAGAATAGAGAATCCAGAAGTGGACCCTCAACCTTACGGTCAACTAATATTCGATAAAGGAGGAAAGACTATCCACTGAAAGAAAGACAGTCTCTTCAATAGATGGTGCTGGGAAAAATTATTAAATTTCGGTGCTGGGAAAATTGGACACCCACATGCAGAAGAATGAAACTAGACCACTGTCTTTCACTATACACAAAGATAAACTCAAAATGGATGAAAGATCTAAATGTGAGACAAGAGTCCATCAAAATCCTAGAGAAGAACACAGGCAACACCCTTTTTGAACTCGGCCACAGTAACCTCTTGCAAGATTCATCCACGAATGCAAAAGAAACAAAAGCAAAAATGAACTATTGGGACTTCATCAAGATAAGAAGCTTTTGCACAGCAAAGGATACAGTCAACAAAACTAAAAAACAACCTACAGAATGGGAGAAGATATTTGCAAATGACATATCAGATAAAGGGCTAGTTTCCAAGATCTATAAAGAACTTCTTAAACTCAACACCAAAGAAACAAACAATCCAATCATGAAATGGGCAAAAGACATGAAGAGAAATCTCAGAGGAAGACATAGACATGGCCAACATGCACATGAGAAAATGCTCTGCATCACTTGCCATCAGGGAAATACAAATCAAAACCACAATGAGATACTACCTCACACCAGTGAGAATGGGGAAAATTAACAAGGCAGGAAACCACAAATGTTCCAGAGGATGCAGAGAAAAGGGAACCCTCTTACACTGTTGGTGGTAATGTGAACTGGTGCAGCCACTCTGGAAAACTGTGTGGAGGTTCCTCAAAGAGTTAAAAATAGACCTGCCCTACGACCCAGCAATTGCACTGTTGGGGATTTACCCCAAAGATTCAGATGCAATGAAACGCCGGGACAACTGCACTCCGACGTTTCTAGCTGCAATGTCCACAATAGCCAAACTGTGGAAGGATCCTCGATGTCCATCGAAAGATGAATGGATAAAGATGTGTTTTATGTATACAATGGACTATTACTCAGCCTTTAGAAACGACAAATACGCACCATTTGCTTCAATGTGGATGGAACTGGAAGGTATTATGCTGAGTGAAGTAAGTCAATCGGACAAGGACAAACAGTGTATGTTCTCATTCATTTGGGGAATATAAATAATAGTGAAAGGGAATATAAGGGAAGGGTGAAGAAATGTGTGGGAAATATCAGAAAGGGAGACAGAACATAAAGACTCCTAACTCTGGGAAACGAACTAGGGGTGATGGTAGGGGAGGCGGGCTGGGGGTGGGGTGAATGGGTTATGGGGACTGAGGGTGGCACTTGAGGGGATGAGCACTGGGTGTTATTCTGTATGTTGGTAAATTGAACACCAATAAAAAATAAATTTATTATTAAAAAATAATAAAAAAATAAAGGGTTAATAAAATGAAAAAAAATAAAATGTGGTGAGAATGCAGCAGCACATCAAGTATTCAAATCGTTATTATAAAATATTATCACCATGCTATACATTAGACCTACAGAATTTATTCATCTTATACCTGAATCAAGAAAAAAGTAACTATAGGAGGTGATGGACATGTTAATTACTTTTACTATAGCCATCATTTTACAATGTATATCAAATCATGTAATTGTACTCTTAAATATATGCAACATTTATTTGTCAATGATGTCCGAAGAATTAACCTATAAAAGATGGCTTGGAAATGAACAACAAATAAAGAAGAAAAATAAATTAAACCATAGTACTAAGGTCTTAATTATGAATTCACATACATTCATACTCTTTATTGTTTCTTTTTAAAATATTTTATTTAAAAAAATAAAATAAAATAAAATAAAATATTTTATTTAAACTCAATTAGCCAATATAGCGTACATCATTCGTTTTGGATGCAGTGTTCAATAACATATCAGTTGCATATACTCTTTAAATTAATGGAATCATATACCATCTTAAAGATTATTCTTATAATAAGCTTTGAAGTTTGAAAAGTAGTGGGTTCATACTTAGGAACAACCAGTAATTTCATCTAAATTCCAAAGTAATCACAGATAAGAACACATATTGATGCTGTAGATTCAGTGTGTGGCACAGTGTTACACAGTTGTAGCCCACATAAGCCCTCAATAATCTCCTATAACGTTTGCCATCAACTTTGAATTTTCCCTCTTCATGTTTTTCTTCATGTATTCTACTATTTCTATGTGTGTGTGGAAATATCTCAATATCTTAGTGTCTACTTATTTCTCTTTGTTTCGTTTGGTGTTTTTCTATTCAGAATATATGCATGCATGTGTGTCTTCATGTGTGAACATTTTGTAATTCTTTCCCTATCTATAATTTATTCACATGTGATTATATCTTCTCCAGATTTCATATTAATAGCTGCCTGTAGTCTAGCCTTCTATCCAAGTAAATTTTTTCTCATCTCCTCCCTCAATTTTCTATTTACCTTCCCATTTGTTACTCTGTTTCTCCACTGTAACTGAAGACAGAAGAAAGTAAAACCTATTTTATAGATGCACACATGTATATGCACATACATGTTACATATATACACATACATGTTACATGTATACATGGAAAAAGAGAATGGGTTTTTATAAACATTTTCAATTTGAAAAACTGACATGTGGAATAGTGTCTTTCTTCAAAAGGAAATAAATTTTAAAAAGCCATTCATAAAAATATCCTCATCTTTGACATATAAGAAATATTCTGAAGATTAAAAAAGATCAGAATATGGGTAGCAGATTTGAAAATACAGAATAAAAAAAATACCAAAATCTTTATAGGAAAATGCTGTGCTACCGATTAGAAAACTTCATTAAACAAGGCAGATAAAAGGCAAATCTTAAAGGGATTAAGAATTTTAATTGAATTTTAAAAAACATCTGAAAAAAATAAAAAAAATCTGGAAAACAAAAAATTTCATGAATTATGGGAAAAGAAATGCCAAAATAATTTCAAATAAACAAATAGCATTCATTATACAAAGATATCCCATAAAACAATAAGTAAAAGACAGCATGTTAGAAAAGTTGGTTAATGTTAATAATGTCTGAATGCAATAGAGTTACTCACAATCTGCCATATTTTCCCAAGAAGCTTAAGGAACCAAGTGTTACAATCTAATATTGTCCTTCATAACACACTCAATGGTCTTCTTCAATAAGATCACAATTGATATGAAATATTAGTAGACAGCAAACTCAAATATACATCATTTATAAAGCTACATCAAAGTTGACTGTGCTCACAAAAGCTGTTCCTCAAATTTTGCAATCTCAAGCAGGAATTAAATTTCCTTGTCTTCGACCCCCTACAAGTAACAGAAAGTAACAATAGAGGCAGTCCATCACTTGAAGTTCCATTGAACCAGAGTGTAATCACACTCACTTATTGGGATTTTCCCTGACCTAGGGCCTCCAACTCCTACATAGAGCTCTATATATGGGTAACTGACAAACTACTTGAAGAGTTCTAATACATTTTTAAAGTAACATTTGCTTATGAGTGCTCAGGAAAAAACTAGGCTTTGATTCTGGAGGAAGAATAGTTTCATAATTCACATATTAAGTGGAATTTAAACTAATACAAAACTAGAAAGCATTGGAAGGAGGAAATAGAAGAGCTTTATGAGTCAGGTGAGCTTTACATTACCTGAAGATACCAGATGGGTATCAGAAAAATCTGCATGGTTTTTGTAAATTTAGCATATGGTAGTTTTGACTCATCAGAAAAATATTACTAATAAATGTAAAATACAGTATAGACTAATATGTATACATCTATAAGAGTGACAGCAAAATTTTAACTAGTATTAAATCTAAATATCAGAAATAGGAGTGATCATTTTTTTCTTAGCTTTGAAAATTTTTATGTTCAACGTAAATTTTTCTCTCTAATGGCAAAATGGACAGATGCCAGGTTAACTAAATAACATTTAATTATAATTGAATATATATCTGTTCTCACCAAAAGACATTTTCTTAATTCAATAAATACAAGTGAATGTTAAATTTGCAATTACTTATTTCCCTATACCATTTCAGTTGTAAACAAATTCTTCAAATATTTCTTTCATGCCTTTGACTAAATCTTACAATTCTAAATATCTTTCTCAGAGCTTCCTTCATTTCTTTATTTCGAAGACTATAGATCAAAGGGTTGAAAAGTGGAGTTAACACAGAATAGAACAAAGTCACATATTTTTGGATCCCTGCTGGATTTCCTGCTGTGGGGCTTACATATACAACCATGATAGAGCCATAAAACAGGGACACCACAGCCAGATGGGAGCCACACGTGGAGAAGGCCTTATGCCGACCTTCTGCTGAGGGGACCCTGAGCACAGCTCTGATCACCAAGGTATAGGAGCTGGTAATGAAGAATAAGGTGGAGAAAATGAGGACTGAGTTATAGATGGCACAGATGATCTCAGTAGCAGGAGCTGGCACACAGGACAGCTTCATAAGAGGTCCTGGGTCACACAGGAAGTGATCAATCTTATTAGAACAACAAAATGGGAGCTGAGAGATGAGGTAAATAGGCAAGAGGAAGTATAAGAAGCCACACACCCAGCACCCAGCTCCTATTCTGATGCAGCGCTGAGCAGTCATGACAGTGGGGTAGTGCAGGGGCCTGCAGATAGCAAGAAACCTGTCAAAGGCCATGGCAGACAAGAATAAGGTCTCAGCGGTGCCCTCGGAGAAGAAGAAGTAGAACTGGAGGAAGCAGCCATAGAAGCAGATGGTTCTGGTCTCAGACAGCAAGTTGGCTAGCATTTTGGGGACAGTGGAGGTGATAAAGCAGATCTCCAGGAAGGAGAAATTGGCCAGCAGGATGTACATTGGAGTTTGTAGGCGATGGTCCCACCTCACAGCACAGATAATGCACAGATTTCCAGTCAGTGTCAGAATATAAGTTCCACAGAAGATTGAGAAAAGGAGAATCTGAATTTCCCAGGTAGAAGGGAAGCCCAAAAGGATGAATTCACTCACAGAGCTAGAACAATTATTTACCTTGGAATATTCTTTTTTTTTTAAAGCTGCAAAAATAACAGATTTCCATATTACAGATAGCCTTATAGTATTGTTCATTAGCCATATTCCTTGCTTAGGGACAGATCATTCTGTGTGACAGTAAATAACAAAGTACCATAATCCATGCAGTGATATTCCCATGATTTTCATATATTTCTAAGTCTGTTCTGAACATAGTAAATAAAATAAAAAATCTTCTGTCATCCTAATGTTTATAATCAAAGTTATTTCGGAGTGACAATAGTCAAGTGTGCCAGATCTACAATTTTTAGGTTGAGCAGTGAATGAAGAAGGAATGAATAAACACGGCTAAATATTTGTAACATAGAAAGATATTGATATTATTGATATTTAATATTCTTGCTCTATTTGTGAGAGAAATATGTCGAGCTTATTTGGGGACAATATAAATAGATACAGATGTTTGTAATTTGACTGATTTTAGTTTTATTGTGTTTGGTTATGTGAAATATCCCTATATTCATTTTAGAATGATTAAATAAAATCTATTATTAAAATAAAAATCTACTAGACATCATGCACTTCAATACCTCTCTTCAGTAAAAACACACTCAAAAAGAGTTACAGTCAATCTGCCTTATTTTACAAAGAAAGTTAAGGAGCTAAGTTCTATTATATTGTTCTCACATCAAACATTGCCATATACATCATAATCAATTCCTAATCTATGTGATGCTTTTCATGAAGATCACAATTGATATGAAATACTAGCAGACAGCAGAGTCAAATATGCATCATTTATAAAGCTACATCAAAGTTGACTGTGCTCACAAAAGCTGTTCCTCAAATTTTGCAATCTCAAGCAGGAATTAAATTTCCTTGTCTTCGATCCCCTACAAGTAACAGAAAGTAACAATAGAGGCAGTCCATCACTTGAAGTTCCATTGAACCAGAGTGTAATCACACTCACTTATTGGGATTTTCCCTGACCTAGGGCCTCCAACTCCTACATAGAGCTCTACATATGGGTAACTGGCAAACTATTTGAAGAGTTCTAATACATTTTTAAAGTAACATTTGCTTATGAGTGCTCAGGAAAAAACTAGGCTTTGATTCTGGAGAAAGAATAGTTTCATAATTCACATATTAAGTGGAATTTAAACTAATATAAAACTAGAGAGGGTTGGATGGAGGAAATAGAGGAGCTTTATGAGTCAGGTGAGCTTTACATTACCTGAAGATACCAGATGGGTATCAGAAAAATCTGCATTGTTGAACACCATCTTCTATATCAGAGTGAGAACTCTCATCTCAGATCTCAGAAAAAAATAAATATAATACAGTGGGGATGCATAGAACTGCTGACTCTCTCAGGAGAAGAACATGATGAAATCAGTCATGGACTTCTTCAGGCTTTCTCTTTTATAGTTCTCTTGCTTACATAAACTGACAAAGCAAGAGGAAACAAAGAGAATCATAGTCTCATGATTTACAGAGAACCAAATGAACAGCTGATATATTAAGCTCTTTTACCTTTCTGTGAAGATCATCTTTGGGGAGTAGCTCTCTAGAGAGGGAATTTATAACACACAATGGCCCTGCTGAACCCGGTTTCCTATTCTGCTCCTTACTCAGCATGCTGAAATTTGTTTCAAATTCAAACATGTTTCCTACTTTAACTCAAGGATTGTTATTTGGAACAACAAGAGATATACAAACACACAAAATGATTTTGGCAGGCATATTTGCTGTTCAGGTGTGATAAGAAATAATCCCTCTGGCGATAAAGGAAAAATGTTCAGGTGTGATAGGAAATAATCCCTCTGGCGATAAAGGAAAAATGGTGACTCTGGCAATGAGACCTAGTTCCAAGCTTAGAGAAAAGTCTATGGAATATAGGTTAACACAGAGACTAGGAGTGTGTGCGCTGACACATATTAAAGACTCTTTTCTTTTGTTTCATATTATTCATCATAACTCCAACTTGTTTGCCCCAACCATTTTGAGATATGTATTCTTTAGGTATGAGTAAAATTGTTTTAAGTAAGAAAGACATCTATGAAAACTTCCTATGTAGTTAATTACAATTTGATAATACCTTTTAATCGTTTCATGGTATGACATTAGTATATATGGATATACAATCTTTTACATGATTATTCCTTAATTGTTGAGCCTATGGGTATGATAGTTACAAAGATACCTAATATAGGGGATCCCTGAGTGGCTCAGTGGTTTAGTGCCTATCTTTGGCCAGGGCATGTTCCTGGAGTAGGCTTCTCCCTCTGCCTGTGTCTCTGCTTCTCTCTCTGTGTGTCTCTCATGAATAAGTAAGTAAAATCTTAAAAAAACAAAGATACCTAATATAAACTAAAACCATATTCTATCATAAAAACTCCAAATAATACAATATGATCAAGTAAAATTTGCTTCTTTAATGGTCCAACACTATGTATACATGAAAGTATATACTGAAAAAACATATTATATTTACCAATTAATAGAGAAAATCATAGGGGCATTTGGGTGCCTCCGTTGGTTAAGCATTGATCTATTCATTTTAGCTCAGGTCATGATCTATATCACTTGACGTTTCATTGAAGGAAGGTTTAATGACATTCACTTATTGGAATTTTCCCTGACCTAGGACCCCCAACTCCTACATAGATCAGTACACATGGGGAACTAGCAAACTACTTCAAGAGTTCTAATACATTTTTAATGTAACAATTGTTTATAAACTCTCAAGAAAAAACTGGGCTTTGAAGCTGGAGAAAGAATACGTTAAGTTCTGCATCAGGCTGTGTGCTCAGCACAGAGTCTGCTGGACATTCTCTCCCTCTCCCTGTCCCTCTGTTATTACCCCCTCCATCACTTACTATCTCTCTAAAATAAATATTTTTTAAATACAGAAAAACATAGGAACACTTGATAGTGGCAATAGATAAAACTAAACTTCATTCTTGATAAAATAAAAAAGAAATAAAAGGAATTTAACTTAGTAAAGAATCTCTTTACCAGAAATGATTGGTGAAATTATTGTCTAATAGTAAAACACAAAAATCGTTCTAATTAATCAAACAAAAAAAGAAATGAATGTCCTGAATAAAGAGACACCTAAGAGTTTGAAGCTGTCAACGTGGCAGGTATTTGGGGAAATGATAATGAAAGAGGAGAAAACTGAAAAGAAAAAGCCTGAAAGCTATATAAAAGTAGAAAAAAACAGAAAAATATAAATAATGAATAGAAACCCCAATCCTGTTCAAAACCACAATAGACAAATAGACAAATCATATGGCTTAGGTGTAACATTAAACTATTTGACAAAGTTAGTGCAAGTGGGAAAATAGAATCAAAAGATCCTGTTTTTTCCAATTGTTTAGCAAATTTTAAATAAAATTTTAAGTAAACTTTAATACAAATCCATATATGGAATGCATTAAGATAAAATTCAAAAAAATCAAATACAGGGGAAATTACATTCAAGCTGATAAAAGAGCCCTAATGGGAAGCCAGGTAATAGAAGGGAAGGGAGAAGAAATGGGTAGTAAATATCAGAAAGGGAGACAGAACATAAAGACTCCTAACACTGGGAAATGAACTAGGGGCAGTGGAAGGGGAGGAGGGCAGGGGGTGGGGGTGAATGGGTGACGGGCACTGAGGGGGGCACTTGATGGGATGAACACTGGGTGTTATTCTTTATGCTGGAAAATTGAACACCAATAAAAAATAAATTTATTATTTAAAAAAACATATTTACCATGACTACATGAGAAAGCTGCCATGATACAATATATCCTACCATGATATGAGTGTTGTAGATGTTTTCTTTTTTATATTTTTCTGTATTTTTCAATTTTCCTTAAAAAAAACAAGTTTAATTTAGGAAAAAAGAAATATGATTTGAAAATTTTAGATTTCTAAAGACCTGGAGGATATAAATTCCTGAATGGAAACAATTAAGTTTTATAAATTAGAAATGCAATTTCAGGATAGAAGCAAAGTCAAAATTGGTCTGATATTTTGCTCTTTGAAATGATTCCCCAACAGTCTGTCTTATTAAATTTTTCCTCAAATATCTTTTTGCTTTAAGTGTTGGCTGGAGCAATATGAAGGCAAGATGTACAACTCTTTATACAGTTCTCATTAGTATTTTCTAATTTCAGCAAACTATTTCTTTTGTTGTTCGTTGATACTCATCATATACTGTTTACAACCTTTTCAATTGTCTGCAAATAAAATCCATTGCTTTCAAGACAGTGTACTTCTTAAATGCTTTTAGTTTTAATTGCAATATTTTTCATTTTCAATTTGCTTAAGCTACATATTTTGTATTCAAGCAGCTGTTCATGAAATAAATATTCATGTTGAGTTAAAAGGAATAAAATAAAAGCCGCCAAAACCAAAGGCAAGCAGGCAGTTCCAAATACCAATGCTGGGGGAGGAAGATACCACAACACGTTTTAGAAGCCCTAGAAGCTCCCATGAGGTTGAGTGACAGAGATCTCCTCTTGAAAAAAGCCAGTCGCATAGAATGAGATGGTCCTTTTTTTTTCTACTGCCCAAATTCCAGAAAAAAAAAAAACAAAAAACAAGAGCTATACAAAGAAACAGGGAAGCATGACCCAATTAAAAGACCAACATAAAATCCTAGAACTAACCCTAAAGGAAAGTATCATCTATGAACTGCCTGATAAAGAATCTTTAATAGCTGTCATAAAGATGCTCAGTGGAAAAAAAAATGATGCTCAATGAATTAAAAGAAAACGTAGATACACAATCTAATGAAATCAGGAAAATGATACATGAACAAAATGGCATATCAACAAAGAGAAAGGAACTTTAAAAAAAACAGCCAAACATAAATTCTGGAACTGAAAAATATAATAACTAGAGGTCACCTTGGTGGCTTAGATGGTTAAGTGTCCAATTCTTGATTTTGGCTCAGATTATGATCTCAGGGTTGTGATACTGAGTCTCATGTTGGCCTCTGCACTAGATATGAAGCCTGCTTAAGATTTCTCTCTCTCTCCCTCTGCTCCTCCACACCCTGCTGGCATTCTTTCTCCCACTCTCTCTCTAAAATAATTTTAAAAATCCCTATCTCTTTCTATATGTATATATGTATGTATATGGTAACTAAAGTGAAAAATTCATTAGAGGGGTTCAACATCAGACTTGAAAGTAAGAGGAAATCTGTGAACTAGAAAATACATCATTTGAAATTATGCAACCAAAGGTATAGAAGACCAAAAATTTAGGAAAACTTTAAAAAGCCTAAGGACCTTATCAACACCAGTAAGTGAACCAATATATGCCTGTGGGAACTCAGAAAGGGGCTTAGCTTATTTGACAAAATAATGATCAAAATTTTCCAAAATCTGAGCAAAGTAATGGACATTTGGATCAAAAAAAATTAAAGAACTCCAACTGAAGTAAGTCTGAACAGAACTACATTATAATCAAACTGTCTAAAATCAAAAACAAAAAAAGAAATCTTCAAAAAGGAAAGAGAAAAGCAATTTGTCACATACAATGGAGCTTCTATAAGAATATTAATTATATTTACCATCATTAACTTGCACACTTTCACAAAGGGAGCAAATGTATTTATTCAAAGTGCTTAAAAAAAGAAAAAATACCCACTATTAATCAAGAATAGTCTATCAGTTAAAACTATCAAAACTAAAGGAGAAGAAATGTGTTGAAAATGTTAGCACAGGAAGACATGAATACACCTCCTCCCACAGACACAACAAATTTACAGCTATGTATGGAATAATTTTCCTTTGAGAGAGGTCTGAAAATTAGATAAACACACGCAACAAAAGACAAAAGAGAGGCATCCAGGAGGATAGAAGAGAGACAGCCACAGGTTTAGGAAAACTATACCCCAGAGGCAGTAATTCCAAATTTGGAGGGAAAATAGAGAACTCTCCCTCAAGGGGTGAAGGGAATGTACATCATATCAGGCACCCAGACCTTAGGGTCCAACACTGGAAATAAAAGATGACAAAATGTCCTCTTTTAGACATCTATGGGGATGAAAACTAGGACTACAGAACAGTAAAGAATGGATACCCAATATTAAAGGGCTTGTATGCAATCCTTCTCACCCTGTAATCCAGTGCAAAAGCAATCCCTAGTTCATAAGCAAGGGAGACCAATTTACTAATTTTAAAGCAGCTGCTGGAGAGGCAGGAACTTGAAGGGACTTTGTCCAGGAATAGAAGCACTCATTGACAGTATTTTTGCAACCTCACTGTAACTTGTTATGGAAAAAGCCCCGGAGAGATGCCATTTTTTGTGCCTTCCCTTTTAGTCTGCTAGCATTGGAGGACAAATTTCATCCACCCTGCACAGAGAGCTAGCTGCAATCAAGATGGGTATGCATTTGGAGTCCTGCCCCTTTTTTCAGCATTTGATATGTAAACAGAAGGGCTAGAAGAGTGCCCTGAACCCTGCCCATGCCATGTAGTAGCCAAGGTACCACTTGAAAAAGCAAATGACTTAAACCCTGCTCTCCCTGTGCAGTACCCAAGTATGATAATGGCCAGACAAGTGTCCCAAGCCCTGACTTCCTTGTGCAAGTGTGGCCCTATCACAGCAGGCAGGCATACACAGCCCAAACAGAGTGCCTGGCTCTGGTGATCAAGGGAGATTGCACTCTCACCAATGTAGAAAAAAACTTGTACACAAAACAATTCTTTCAGGACTAAGAGAAGTAGTGACCTCACCTAATATATACAGACCAGCAAAGAGCGAGAAACAAAAGGACATAGAGGACTATGTTCTAAACCAAAGAATATGGAAAATCCCAGAAAAAGACCTTAATGAAACAGAGCTAAGCAACCTGCTTGATAGAGTTCAAAGTAATAGTTATAAAGATGCTCACCAATCTCAGGGGAAGAATGGATGAACACAGGAAGAGCTTAAACTATAAGGTAAAAAATATAATAAAGTACTAAGCAGAAGTTATAACTGAACTGAAAAATATACTAGAAGTGTTCAGCAGCAGAATGGATGAAACAGAACAAATCAGTGAGCTGGAAGACAATGCAACGGAAAACATTTAGAACATCAAAATAAAAAAAGAGAGTTAGATATACTATATCAGGAAGAAAGGCAAGACAGCAGAAGAGTGGAGGATCTCGCTTCATCGGGTCCCTTGAATTTACTTAGATAACTATCAAAGCTTTCTGAGCACCCATGAATTCAACCTGGGGTGTGAGAAAAGAATATCTGGAACTCTACAAGTAAAAAAGTGACCACTTTTTGCAAGGTAGGAAGTGCGGAGAAGTGAATCTGAGAGGGGATATCAGAAGATAAATGGCAGGGGCAGGGAGCCTCTGTAACCTGACTACTGGAAAGTGGTATTCCCCTGGAGGACAAAGTGAGAACCCTTAGAAATCTCTCCAGCGACAGATATCCCTGCCTGAAAGGTGCTTAGGTGGTGAAATGGGCAGAACTCTAGGTGGGATGGTGGGGTCTCAGTATCTTGGAGTCACAGAGTTAAAAGGAGTGCCTGAGCTGGTGGAGTTCCCAAGCACTGGAAAGGGGAAGCTGGTTGGGATTGGTGATCCCATGACGGGGCTCTCAACTAAGTTAACCATAGACTCTGAGCTGGGACCCCAGTGGATTCAATGGCCACCTTCCACCTGGGGAACCTGCATAGAACTGGAATGCTAAGACCCTTGGCCATCCCATGGGAGGGGCAGAGTGAGTGCAGAAGCCACTGACCAATAGCTCTCATGGCAAGAAAGACAATTCCTGCCATTTGCTTCGACGTGGATGGAACTGGACGGTATTATGCTGAATGAAATAAGTCAATTGGAGAAGGACAAACATTATATGGTCTCATTTATTTGGGGAATATAAATAATAGTGAAAGGGAATAAAGGGGAAAGGAGAAAAAATAAGTGGGAAATATCAGAGAGGGAGACAGAATATGGAAGACTCCTAACTCTGGGAAACGAACTAGGGGTGGTGGAAGGGGAGGAGGGCTGGGGGTGGGGGTGACTGGGTGGCGGGCACTGAGAGTGGGCACTTGACAGGATGAGCACTGGTTGTTATTCTGTATGTTGGCAAATTGTACACCAATAAAAAATAAATTTATTATTAAAAAAATAAAATAGACAATTCCAGGAGGCCCTCCACCTTCCCTTAGGAAGGGGCATTCCCGTGGCCACTCAGTGTCAGCATCCTGCAGAGTGCAGTGGGATGGGACACTCCAACTTGCCCCAGGGAGGACTGGTGTGGGCATGCACTGCAGGAGTCTGTGGCCTGTGGCACAGGCAAAATTAAGAACCGTGTGTCCCTTTGAGTTTGCTGAAGAGAAGGGACTATGATCTTTCAGCTCTGGGGATAGGGATGTGAGCTCTACTAATTTTGTTTGGATTCAGTGCGGAAAGCCTTCAGGGAAGAAAATCCAACTGAGGACAAGCTTATAGTGAGCCTGGTCCCCTGACAAGGGGCAGTGTGACTCTGCCCAGGCAAAGACACTTGAGAAGCAGCACAGACATCCCCTCCCCCAGAAGACAAACTGGAAGACCAGGTGCACAGCAAACTTACGGACCCTACAAGACCATAAAACGCCAGGCTACGGGAAAATAGCATACAGAATTGGAGGTTCTTTCTCATGATACATTTATTTTTCATTTTTTAAGGATTATTTATTTATTCATGACAGACACAGAGAGAGAGAGAGAGAGAGACAGGCAGAGGGAGAAGTCTCCACGCAGGGAGCCCAATGCGGGACTCAATCCCGAGTCTCCAGGATCATACCCCGGGGCCAAAGGCAATGCCAAACCGCTGGGCCATCAGGACTGCCCTTATCTTTCAATTTAAATTTTTCCATTTCTCTTTTCTTCTTTCCCTTTTCAACTAGTATCTTATTTTATCAACTCGTTGTTTTTAGATTGTAACTTTCACTTTTTACATTTACATTTTTTAGAAATATGCTTCATTTTTGGCTCCTTTATTCAATTTTATTTTTGTATATATAAATTCTGCTTTCTTTACAATTTTGGGATTTAGTGTCTTTTATCACATAGACCAAAACTCAGGAACAAGTGGATTACCCTGTTTTGTCCACCCTGTGAGAATATATTCTCTCTCATCCCTCGTTTTTTCTTTTGCAATTTAATTAATTAATTAATTAATTATTTTTGCTTTTCTGTTTTGCTTTCTGACCTCGTCAGATTTGTCTAGTGTGTATTTTGCTTGGGTTGTGGTTGATAGTTTTAAAAATATTTTTATTTATTTATTGAGGAGACACACAGAGAGAGGCAGAGGCATAGGCAGAAGGAGAAGCAGGCTCCACGTGGGGAGCCTAATATGGGACTCAATCCCTGGACTCTGGGATCACACCCTGAGCCTAAGACAGATGCTTAACCCCTGAGCCTGGTTGATATTTTTTATTCTGTTCACTTGTTTATCCATTCTTCTCTGTATAAAATAACTCAGAGGAGGAGTTCACAACAAAAGATAGAACCAAAGGTAGTACTCTCTGCCACAAATCTAATGGATATGAAATTCACATGAAACATTATAAAGAAGTGATCCTATTAGACCACAAAACAACTCTCAATAAATTTAAGAAAACTGAAATTTAAGAACACTATAAAGCATCTTTTCTGACCACAATAGTAAAGAGTAACAAAAGCAAAAATAAACAAATGAGATTACATCACATTAAATACCTTCCGTACAATAAAGGAAACCACTAACAAAATGACAAGGCATGTTCCAGAATAGAAGACATTTATAAAACAATGTGTTTAATAAAGGTTTGATATGCAAAATGTATTAAAAAACACACCAGTCAATAACAAACAATAAATAAAACAATTAATAAAGCAGCAGATGATTTGAACATTTCTCCAGAGAAGACATACAGATGGCTAGAAGTACACAGAAAGAGATGGTGAACATCATTAATTAGTGAAATGATAATCTAAACCACAATGAGATATCACTGCATACTTGCTGGAATGGCCAGTATAAAAAAAGACAAGAATAACAGTGTTGGAGACAATATGGAGAAAAGGGAGCTCTCTTGCACTGTTGGTGGACATGTAAATTGGTGCAGCCACTAAGGAAAACAAAATGGGGTCTCTTTGCAAAATTAAAATAGAGCTACCATATGATCCAGTAATTCCACTTCTGGGTATTTATACAAAGAAAACAAAAACACTAATTTGAAAAGATATAGGTACCCTATATTCACTTCAGAATTCTTTACAGTCGCCAAGATATGGAGGTAACCCAATTGTCTATCAATAGATGAATGGATATATATACATAACAATATTACTCAGACATAAAAAATGAATGAATATCACCATTTTTGACAACAGGGGTGGATCCAGAAGGTAGTATGCTAAGTGAAATAAGTCAGACAAAGATAAATACCATATGATTTCACTTACTTGTGAAATCACAAAAACCACTGAAATAGACAAAAAAGAGACTCTTAAATGAGAAGAAACTAATTATTGCCGGGGGGGGGGGGGGAGTATGGGGGATAGATGAGACAGATGAAGGATATTAAAAGGTAGCAACTTACAGTTATAAAATAAATGTGATAGGGATGAAAAAGATAGCTTAAAAATATAGTCAATAATATCATATAATGTATGATGACAGTTGGTAACTGCATTTATTGTGGTAAGCATTGAGTACGGTATAGAATTGTGAATTAAGATGTTGTGATCTGAAGCAATATAACATTGTATTTCAATTATATATCAATAAAAATAAAAACTAGAAACAAAAAAAAGAATAGGAATAGAAGAAGCAAGGTACTTCAATGTAACATTTATGGAAAGCAACAGCTAACATTACAGTGATGAAACACTAAATCTTTCCATCTGGATCAGGAATAAGGGGAAAATGTCCATTCCCATCACTTCTATTCAACATAATACTGGAAGTATAATCCAAAGGAATTATGCAAAAAGGAGAGAGAAAAAGTATCCACATCACAAAGGAAGAAATAAAATATGCTTGTACACTACATGATCTTTTATGTCGAAAATCACGAAGATTTCATCAAAACAACTTTTGAACTAAGAAACAAATTCAGCAAATTTGTAGGACATAAAACCAACACAAAAAAAATCACTTGCACTTGCTAGGATAAGCATTGGGTGATGTATGTAAGTGTTGAATCAGTAAATTTACACCTAAAACTAATATTACACTGTATGTTAACTGGAATTTAACCAAAAAATGAAAAGAAAAATCCTTTGTATTTCTATATACTAACAATAAAGAGCCCAAAAGGAAATTTTTTTAATAATAAATTTATTTTTTATTGGTGTTCAATTTGCCAAAATACAGAATAACACCCAGAGCTCATTCCGGCAAGTAACCCACTCAGTGCCCGACACCCATTCACCACCAAACCGGCCCCCTCATCTTCCACCACCCCTAGTTCATTTCCCAGAGTTAGGAGTCTTTATGTTCTGTCTCCCTTTCTGATATTTCCTACCCATTTCTTCAACCTTCCCATCAAACCCTTTCACTATTATTTATATTCCCCAAATGAATTAGAACATATAATGTTTGCCCTTCTCCGATTGACTTATTTCACTCAGCATATACCCTCCAGTTCCATCCACGTTGAAGCAAATGGTGGGTATTTGTCATTTTTAATGGGTGAGTAATATTCCATTGTATATATAAACCACATCTTTTTTATCCATTCATTTTTCAATGGACACCGAGGCTCCTTCCACAGTTTGGCTATTGTGGACATTGCTGCTAGAAACATCGGGGTGCAGGAGTCCCGACGTCTCATTGCATTTGTATATTTGGGGTAAATCCCCAACAGTGCAAATGCTGGGTCATAGGGCAGGTCTATTTTTAACTCTTTGAGGAACCTCCACACAGTTTTCCAGAGTGGCTGCACCAGTTCACATTCCCACCAACAGTGTAAGAGGGTTCCCTTTTCTCTGCATCCTCTCGAATGTTTGTGGTTTCCTGCCTTGTTATTTTTCCCCATTCTCACTGGTGGGAGGTGGTATCTCATTGTGGTTTTGATTTGTATTTCCCTGATGACAACTGATGCAGAGAATTTTCCATGTGCGTGTTGGCCATGTCGATGTCTTCCTCTGTGAGATTTCTGTTCATGTCTTTTGCCCATTTGATGATTGGATTGTTTGTTTCTTTGCTGTTGAGTTTAAGAAGTTCTTTATAGATCTTGGAAACTAGCCCTTTATCTGATACATCATTTGCAAATATCTTCTCCCATTCTGTAGGTTGCCTTTTAGTTTTGTTGACTGTATCCTTTGGTGTGCAAAAGCTTCTTATCTTGATGAAGTCCCAATAGTTCATTTTTGCTTTTGTTTCTTTTGCCTTCGTGGATGTATCTTGCAAGAAGTTACTGTGGCCAAGTTCAAAAAGGGTGTTGCCTGTGTTCTCCTCTAGGATTTTGATGGAATCTTGTCTCACAGTTAGATCTTTCATCCATTTTGGGTTTATCTTTGTGTATGGTGAAAGAGAATGGTCTAGTTTCATTCTTCTGCATGTGGATGTCCAATTTTCCCAGCACCATTTATTGAAGAGACTGTCTTTCTACAAGTGGATACTCTTTCCTCCTTTATCGAATATTAGTTGACCGTTAAGTTGAGGGTCCACTTTTGTACTCTCTATTCTGTTCCATTGATCTATGTGTCTGTTTTTCTTCCAGTACCACACTGTCTTCATGACCACAGCTTTGTAGTACAACCTAAAATCTGCCATTGTGATGCCCCGAGATATGGATTTCTTTTCTAAAATTCCCCTGGCTATTCGGGGTCTTTTCTGATTCCACACAAATCTTAAAATAATTTGTTCTAACTCTCTGAAGAAAGTCCATGGTGTTTTGATAGGGATTGCATTAAATGTGTAAATTGCCCAGGGTAACACTGACATTTCACAATATTAATTCTGCCAATCCATGAGCATGGAATATTTTTCCATCTCTTTGTGTCTGCCTCAATTTCTCTCAGAAGTGTTCTATAGTTTTTAGGGTATAGATCCTTTACCTCTTTCATTAGGTTTATTCCTAGGTATCTTATACTTTTGGGTGCAATTGTAAATGAGATGGACTCCTTAATTTCTCTTTCCTCAGTCTCATCGTTAGTGTATAGCAATGCAGCTAACTTCTGGACATTGATTTTGTATCCTGCCATGCTGCCAAATTGTTGTATGATGTCTAGCAATCTCGGGGTGGAGGCTTTTGGGTTTCTTATGTAGTTTATCATGTCATGGACGAAGAGAGAGAGTTTGAGTTCTTCTTTGCCAATTTGAATGCATTAATGTCTTTTTGTTGTCTGATTGCTGAAGCTAGGACTTCCAGTACTATGTTGAATAGCAGTGGTGAGAGAGGACACCCCTTTCTTGTTCCTGATCTTAGGGGAAAGGTTCCCAGTGCATCCCCATTGAGAATGATATTTGCTGTGGGCTTTTCGTAGATGGCTTTTAAGATGTTGAGGAATGTTCTCTCTCTCCTTACACTCTGAAGAGTTTTGATCGGAATGGATGCTGTATTTTTTCAAAAAGCTTTCTCTGCATCTAATGAGAGGATCATAAAGTTTGGTATTTCTCTTGCTGATATGATGAATCACATTGATAGTTTTATGAGTGCTGAACCAGCCTTGTCTCCCAGGAATACATCCTACTTGGTCATGGTGAATAATTTTCTTAATGTATTGTTGAATCCTATTGGCTAGTATCTTGTTGAGAATTTTGCATCCATGTTCATCAGGGATATTGGTCTGTAATTCTCATTTTTGGTGTGGTCTTTGTCTGGTTTTTGAAATTAAGGTGATGCTGGCCTCATAGAACGAATTTGGAAGTACTCCATCTCTTTCTATCTTTCCAAACAGCTTTAGTAGAATAGATATAGTTTCCTCTTTTAACGTTTGATAGAATTCGCCTGGGAAGCCATCTGGCCCTGGACTCTTGTGTCTTGGGAGGTTCTGGATGACTGCTTCAATTTCCTCCCTGTTATTGACCTGTTCAGGTTTTTTATTTCTTCCTTTTCCAGTTTTGGTAGTTGGTGGCTTTCCAGAAATATGTCCATTTCCTCTAGATTGCCTAATTTATTGGCGTATAGCTGTTCATAATATGTTTTTATAATTGTTTGTACTTCCTTGGTATTGGTAGTGATCGCTCCTTTCTCATTCATGATTTTATTAATTTAAGTCTTCTCTCTCCTCTTTTTAATAATCTGGCTAATGGTTTATCTACCTTATTAATTCTTTCAAAGAACCAACTCCTGGTTTTGTTGAGCTGTTCCACAGTTCTTCTGGTCTCGATTTCATTGAGTTCTGCTCAAATCTTTTTTTTTTTAATAAAATAATTTTTTATTGGTGCTCAATTTACCAAAATACAGAATCACACCCAGTGCACATCCCGTCACATGTCCCCCTGAGTGCCCGTCACCCACACACCCCCACACCCCCGCCCTCCATCCCTTCCACCACCACTAGTTCGTTTCCCAGAGTTAGGAGTCTTTATGTTCACTGCTCAAATCTTTATTAACTCTTTTCTTCTGCTGGGGGTAGGATCTATTTACTGTTTTTTTCTCTAGCTCCTTTATGTGTAAGGATAGCTTTTGTATTTGAGTTCTTTCCAGTTTTTGAATGGATGCTTGTATTGCAATGTATTTCCCCCTCAGGACTGCTTTTGCTGCATCCCAAAGATTTTGAACGGTTGTATCTACATTCTCATTAGTTTCCATGAATCTTTTTAATTCTTCCTTAATTTCCTGGTTGACCCTTTCATCATTTAGCAGGATGGTCCTAGCTCCACATGTTTGAAGTCCTTGTTGTGATTCACTTCTAATTTTTTTATAATAAAAAAATTTTTATTGGTGTTCAATTTACCAACATACAGAATAACACCCAGTGCTCATCCCGTCAAATGTCCCCCTCAGTGCCCGTCACCCACCCACCCCCATCCCCGCCCTCCTCCCATTCCACCACCCCTAGTTCGTTTCCCAGAGTTAGGAGTCTTTATGTTCTGTCTCCCTTTCTGATATTTCCCACACATTTCTTCTCCCTTCCCTTATATTCCTTTTCACTATTATTTATATTCCCCAAATGAATGAGAACATAAACTGTCCTTCTCCGATTGACTTACTTCACTAAGCATAATACCCTCCATTCCATCTGTGTCGAAGCAAATGGTGAGTATTTGTCGTTTCTAATGGCTGAGTAATAGTCCATTGTATACATATACCACATCTTCTTTATCCATTCATCTTTCAATGGACACCGAGGCTCCTTCCACAGTTTGGCTATTGTGGACATTGCAGCTAGAAACATTGAGGTACAGGTGTCCCGGCATTTCATTCCATCTGAATCTTTGAGGTAAATCCCCAACAGTGCAATTACTGGGTCGTAGGGCAGGTCTATTTTTAATTCCTTGAGGAACCTCCACACAGTTTTCCAGAGTGGCTGCACCAGTTCACATTCCCACCAACAGTGTAAGATGGTTCCCTTTTCTCTGCATCCTCTCCAACATTTGTGGTTTCCTGCCTTGTTAGTTTTTCAAATTCTCACTGGTGTGAGGTGGTATCTCATTGTGGTTTTGATTTGTATTTCCCTGATGGCAAGTGATGCACAGCATTTTCTCATGTGCATGTTGGTCATGTCTATGTCTTCCTCTGTGAGATTTCTCCTCATGTCTTTTGGCCATTTGATGATTGGATTGTTTGTTTCTTTGCTGTTGAGTTTAAGAAGTTCTTTATAGATCTTGGAAACTAGCCCTTTATCTGATACGTCATTTGCAAATATCTTCCCCCATTCTGTAGGTTGTCTTTTAGTTTTGTTGACTGTATCCTTTGCTGTGCAAAAGCTTCTTATCTTGATGAAGTCCCAATAGTTCATTTTTGCTTTTGTTTCTTTTGCCTTTGTGGATGTATCTTGCAAGAAGTTACTGTGGCCGAGTTCAAAAAGGGTGTTGCCTGTGTTCTTCTCTAGGATTTTGATGGAATCTTGTCTCACATTTAGATCTTTCATCCATTTTGAGTTTATCTTTGTGTATAGTGAAAGACAGTGGTCTAGTTTCATTCTTCTGCATGTGGATGTCCAATTTTCCCAGCACCATTTATTGAAGAGACTGTCTTTCTTCCAATGGATAGTCTTTCCTCCTTTATCGAATATTAGTTGGCCATAAAGTTCAGGGTCCACTTCTGGGTTCTCTATTCTGTTCCATTGATCTATGTGTCTGTTTTTCTTCCAGTACCACACTGTCTTCATGACCACAGCTTTGTAGTACAACCTGAAATCTGGCATTGTGATGCTCCCAGATATGGTTTTCTTTTTTAAAATTCCCCTGGCTATTCGGGATCTTTTCTGATTCCACACAAATCTTAAAATAATTTGTTCTAACTCTCTGAAGAAAGTCTATGGTATTTTGATAGGGATTGCAATAAACGTGAAAATTGCCCTGGGTAACATTGACATTTTCACAATATTAATTCTGTCAATCCATGAGCATAGATTATTTTTCCATCTCTTTGCGTCTTTCTCAATTTCTTTCAGAAGTGTTCTATAGTTTTGAGGGTATAGATCCTTTACCTCTTTGGTGAGGTTTATTCCTAGGTATCTTATGCTTTTGGGTGCAAATTTAAATGGGAATGACTCCTTAATTTCTCTTTCTTCAGTCTCATTGTTAGTGTATAGAAATGCCATTGATTTCTGGGCATTGATTTTTATCCAGCCATGCTACCAAATTGCTGTATGAGTTCTAGCAATCTTGGGGTGGAGGCTTTTGGGTTTTCTATGTAGAGTATCATGTCATCAGCAAAGAGGGAGAGATTGACTTTTTCTTTGCCAATTTGAATGCCTTTAATGTCTTTTTGTTGTCTGATTGCTGAGGCTAGGACTTTCGGTACTATGTTGAATAGCAGTGGTGAGAGTGGACATCCCTGTCTTGTTCCTGATCTTAGGGGAAAGGTTCCCAGTGCTTCCCCATTGAGAATGATATTTGCAGTAGGCTTTTCGTAGATGACTTTTAAGATGTCGAGGTAAGTTCCCTCTATCCCTACACTCTGAAGAGTTTTGATCAGGATTGGATGTTGTATTTTTTCAAATGCTTTCTCTGCATCTAATCAGAGGATCATATGGTTCTTGGTTTTTCTCTTGCTGATATGATGAATCACATTGATTGTTTTACGGGTGTTGAACCAGCCTTGTGTCCCAGGGATAAATCCCACTTGGTCGTGGTGAATAATTTTCTTAATGTATTGTTGAATCCTATTGGCTAGTATCTTGTTGAGAATTTTTGTATCCATGTTCATCAGGGATATTGGTCTGTAATTCTCCTTTTTGGTGGGGTCTTTGTCTGGTTTTGGAATTAAGGTGATGCTGGCCTCATAGAACGAATTTGGAAGTACTCCATCTCTTTCTATCTTTCCAAACAGCTTTAGTAGAATAGGTATGGTTTCTTCCTTAAACGTTTGATAGAATTCCCCTGTGAAGCCATCTGGCCCTGGACTCTTGTGTCTTGGGAGGTTTTTGATGACTGCTTCAATTTCCTCCCTGGTTATTGGCCTGTTCAGGTTTTCTATTTCTTCCTGTTCCAGTTTTGGTAGTTTGTGGCTTTCCAGGAATGCGTCCATTTCCTCTAGATTGCCTAATTTATTGGCGTATAGCTGTTCATAATATGTTTTTAAAATTGTTTGTATTTCCTTGGTGTTTGTAGTGATCTCTCCTTTCTCTTCCATGATTTTATTAATTTGAGTCTCCTCTCTCTTCTTTTTATTAAGGTTGGCTAATGGTTTATCTATATTATTAATTCTTTCAAAGAACCAACTCCTGGTTCTGTTGATCTCTTCCACTTAAAATTTCTTGCAGAGCAGGTTTGGAAGTCACATATTCTTTCAGTTCCTGCCTGTCTTGGAAGCTCTTTATCTCTCCTTCCATTCTGAATGAGAGCCTTGCTGGATAATGTATTCTTGGCTGCATTTTCTTCTTATTTAGGACCTTTAATATATCCTGCCAGCCCTTTCTGGCCTGCCAGGTCTCTGTGGAGAGGTCTGCTGTTACCCTAATACTCCTCCCCATAAAAGTCAAGGATTTCTTGTCTCTTGCTTCTTTAAGGATCTTCTCTTTATCTTTAGAATTTGCAAGCTTCACTATTAAATGTCGAGGTGTTGAACGGTTTTCATTGATTTTAGGGGGGGGTCTCTCTATTTCCTGGATCTGAATGCCTGTTTCCCTTCCCAGATTAGGAAAGTTTTCAGCTAGGATTTGTTCAAATACATATTCTGGCCCTCTGTCTCTTTCGTCGCCCTCGGGAACCCCAATTAAATGTAGGTTTTTCTTCCTCAGGCTGTCGTTTATTTCCCTTAATCTATCCTCATGGTCTTGTAATCGTTTGTCTCTTTTTTCCTCAGTTTCCCTCTTTGCCATCAACTTGTCTTCTATGTCACTCACTCATTCTTCTACCTCGTTAACCCTCGTCATTAGGACTTCTAGTTTGGATTGCATCTCATTCAATTGATTTTTAATTTCTGCCTGATTAGATCTAAATTCTGCAGTCATGAAGTCTCTTGAGTCCTTTATGCTTTTTTCTAGAGCCCCCAGTAACTTTATAATAGTGCTTCTGAATTTCTGACATGGAATTGTAATCCATATTTTGTAACTCTGTGAGAGAGAGGACTGTTTCTGATTCTTTCTTTTGAGGTGAGGTTGGAATTTGCTTCTAGTCATTTTGCTCAGTGCAGAGTGTCCAAAAACAAGTATTGGGAAAAGGAGAAAAAGAGAGGAGAGAAAGAAGGAAAGAAAGTGAAAAAGAAAAGAAAAATGGAAGAAGAAAAGAAAAAAAGAGAAGAAAAAAGTGAAAGAAAAAAACGGAAAAAATAGGGTGGGGTAAGCAAACAGAAATCAAAAAGCAAAAAAAAACAACACGTGGGTGTATCTTCTGATTCTGTCTACTTTAAGTCCCTTGACTTCCCCTGGAACTTGTCCATTTAGCTGGTCTTCTGGGGGAGGGGCCTGTTGTGCTCATTTTCAGGTGTTAGCACTTGGGGGAGCTGCTCTGCTCCCTGCCTGGTGCAGGGCTCAGTTGGGGTTGTTTACCCGGTGAGGCCCCTGGAGGAACAACCACAGTGGTGGCGGCCAGCTCTGGAGCCCTGGCTTCAGCCCCCTCAGTAACTATGGAGCTCTCTGTCTGCAGGGGCTTGGAGGCTCCGGGGGTGGGGCCACTGATCTGCTCAGCTTTTGGTAGGAGCCTCTTTGCTGTCCTGGGCCCTCCTGGCCTCTACTTGTCCCGGGGGCGGGGGGGAGGCCAGATCGTGGGCTGTGTCCGGGCGCCCAGTGTTCCCAGGCCTGCGCTGTTGGATTCGCGCTCCCAGCCAGGCAGCCTCCTCTGGGCAGGGCCGCCGCCCGAGTCCCTCCGAGCTGCTCCCGGGTCAATGCGTGTGCCGCTGCAGCCCTTAGGGAGCTCAGTGCACTCTCCTTGGCGTGCAGGTCCTGTTAGTGTCCCAGGGAGCCTGAGGGCATCCCCGCCCTCCTGGGGTCTTGCTCTAACTCCCTGCGAGCCCCTTTCTGTCCGGGAAGATTGGTGAAGGTCCTGTTTCTCCTGGATGGTGCTTTCCTGTCCTGGGGGCACTCGCCCCAGCCTTAGCCTGGCTCCTCACGGCCCCCCTCCCCTTGGATGCCTTTTCTTTATTTCTTTTTTCCCCCCGTCTTCCTACCTTGATAGAAGTGTGAACTCTTCTCACTGTAGCATTCCACCTGTTCTCTCTTTAAATCTCCGGCCGAATCCGTAGATTTTCAGGGTGACTTGAAGGTTATCTAGGTAATTTGATGGGGACAGGTGACTTGGGAACCCTGCTCTTCCGCCATCTTCCCAAAAAGGAAATTAAGAAATCAATTTCATTTGCAATTGCATCAAAAAATACTTATGTAAAAAAATACTTATGGATAAATCTAACCAAGGAGGTGAAAGACTTGTACAGTGAAAACTGTACAATTGATTAACGAAATTATAGACACAAATAAATGTAAATACATCCTGCATTCATGGATTGGAAGTAATGTTAAGATTTCCACACTATAACAGTGAACTACAGATTCAATGTAATATCTATTCTATGTGAATTTACCAAAGTTGCTACAACTAATCTAGAAAAAATTTTAAAAGTATGGTTAAAGAAATTGAGATATTGGTTCTAAGCTGTAGGTGAAAACACATAGAGCCTAAAAAATACAAAGCATTATGGAATGGAGTAAAATGTACAGTATAAGATATTGAGATTTAATATAAAGCCTAACGTGATTAAGACAGTACTTATCAGCAAAATAACAGAAATCTAACACAGCAGATTGAAATGCAGGCCCAAACTTACACAGTCATGATATCTACAGATAGTCTCCTTTGCAACCCAATGGGAAATTAATGGTCTTTTTAATACGTTTTTAGGTCAATTGAGCATCCATAAAGAAAATAAAACTACCTCACATCACGTACAAAATTTAATTTAAAATAGATACTATCGGAACATGAGAGACTCCTAACTCTGGGAAACGAACTAGGGGTGGTGGTGACTGGGTGACAGGCACTGAGGGGGGTACTTGATGGGATGAGCACTAGATGTTATTCTATATGTTGGCAAATTGAACACCAATAAAAAATAAATTTATAAAAGAAATAAAAAATAAAATAAAATAAAATAATAAATAAAATAAAATAAAATAAAATAAAATAAAATAAAATAAAATAAAATAAAATAAAACAGATACTATCCCTAAATGTGAAAGCCAAAATATTTAAGTATCTAGTTTACAGGAGAATATTCTCATGACTTATAGAGATGATTTATTAAAATAGAAATGTCTTTAACCATATGTTTAAAAAACGACATCATTAAAGAACTTCTGTTTACTAAAATACACCAGTAAGAAAGTGAAAAGGTGAGTCATCAGAAGGATTAGACCATTGCAAATATCTATTCAGCTAAAGATTTTATTATACAACTTTTTGTATAATGTCAATAAAAATAATGCACACGATCCATCTAACAACTGAGGAAACAATTTGAATGGATGCTTCATGAAAAATATTTCCAAATAAAAGGCAGCAACATAGCCATAAATACAGGGCATAAACATAGCTGCCAGAGGGAGGAGGAGAATGGGGAAAATGGGAAAAATGGGTGTATGTTGGCAAATTGAACACCAATAAAAAATAAATTTATATATAAAAAATATATAATATAAATATATAATATAAAAAAACAGGCTCTTAAATGCAAAAAACAAATAGGTTGGTTGCCAGAGGGAAGATGGGTGGGGGATGGGTGATATCGACAAAGGGGATTAAGAGTACTTATCTCATAATGAGCACTGCCTAATGCACAGAATTGTAGAATTATATTTTAAACTTGAAACTAACATAACACTGTATGTTAATGATACTTCAATAATTTAAAAAATCTAACCTATGTTGACAGTATTTTTCAGTTCATAATGAAATCACTAACGATCCCTAAAATTCCATTCTCTTAACTCAACAAATATTTATGTATGTATGTATGTATTTATTTATTTATTTATTTATTTATTTATTGGATTTTGATTTGCCACCATACAGCATAACACCCAGTGCTCATCCCATCAAGTGCCCCCCTCAGTGCCCATCACCCAGTCACCCCGTCCCCCTGCCCACCTCACATTCCACCACCCCTCGTTCCTTTCCCAGAATTAAGAGTCTCTCATGTTCTGTCACCCCCACTGATACTTCCCACTCATTTTCTCTCCTTTCCTCTTTATTCCCTTTTACTATTTCTTATATTCCCCATATGAATGAAACCATATAATGTTTGTCCTTCTCTGATTGACTTACTTCACTCAGCATAATACCTTCCAGTTCCATTTACGTCCAGACAGATGGTGGGTATTCGTCGTTTCTGATGGTTGAGTAATATTCCATTGTATACATAGACCACAGCTTCTTTAATGTGCACTGACAGAGTAGAAAAGGCCTTAGACAAACCACCTGAGGAACGTTTCCAGAGAGTGACCAGGATGAAAACTTAGGAGATAAGCAATGAGAAGAAGGCGCCCATGGAAATGAACCTGCTGTTGGCAGTCACCATGAATTCCATCCTGTAAGGGTCTGCGCAGACACGTTTGATGAACCAAGGAAGTTTCAAAGCAAAAGCTGTCTATCTCATTAGGACCACAAAAAGTCAAGTGGACAACGAAAGCTAACTGGGCCACTGAATGAATGAGGCCAACAGCCCAAGCACCAGACAGAAGCAAAATTCACATCTGCGGGCTCATGATAGTCAGATAGTGGAGAGGCTTACATATGGCCACATAGCGATCCAAGACCATCCAAGATGGCAATGAGCAGCACCATCTCAGATCCACCCAGGACATGAAATACAAATAAATGGATGACACATCCCTGGAAGGATATGGTTTTGTGCCCTGAGTGCAGGTCATGAATCTTCTTAGGAATCATTAAGGTGGAAAGACACAAGTCAATGAATGAGAGATTTGCTAAAAGGAAGTACATAGTGGAATGTAAGTAAGGGTAAACATCACTCTAAACACAACAAGGAGGTTTCCCAGGATAACTGTTACATAAAACACTGAAGAAAAGGCAAGGAGAAAATTCAGTGCTGGTCTATAGGTAGAAAGTGCCAAGGATATAAACCAAAACACATCAGAATAATTTGATTCATACATTGGCTTTGCCTGGTGAAAACCTAAAATACCAAAACCATAATAATAAATCAAGAATTTAACAAAAATTATCATTTAAAAACACAGATTTGAGCTTTCCTTAACTCTGGCATTAAGAAGAAATATCCAGTAACAGCCATAAGATGTTTTTTTAAAAAATATAATGCGTTGACTTATCCATTCAGCTAATATACTTAATGAGCACAACTAATATTCCTAATGAGTATCTACCATTTGCCTAGAGCTATGTCAAGTTCTGAGGTAAAACAGTGATCCTGACTTCAGGAGGTTTACAGGCTGAGGGTGGAATTAGACATTAAATAGCTTTAAATACAAATAGAACTCTGGTAATTAATTTAAAGAAATGAACCGTGGTGAATGTGTTTCTTAAGCAGAACCATAAAACTGCAAGAGTCACTTCCTTCATCAAGATCATCTGGGTCCTCCGAATGGATGAAGGAGGCAATACAAGGAGATACAATGATTGGACATATATTTATTTCTGTGAAAGTCTCCCTAATCTTTTCATCTTCAAACTGCATCTGAGATCAAGGAGAAAGAGAGAGAAATGAAAAAAAATATTTCCCCATGTATAGGAATGGAATTTTACTTCCAATGGAAATCTTTACATTTGGAGGCTCCCCTTTGAGAATTTAACATTTAGAAATTACTTACATTGAAGAATTCTTTATACAAAATCATTTGATTTAAAAGCTGTTTAAATATTGACATGAAAGAAAAACACTCCTGAGACCAGATAGTGATTATACAGTGACTATAGGAGATATAGCTCTCTAAATATTGCCCCTCTGAAATCTGGGCTTTCTGGATTCCAGCGTGGTTTGAATTGCTAAGTGGCAAAACCAAGCTTGCCATTTTGTTTTTCAAAGTTTTTAAGGCAGTTAACAATATCTCACAGAGAATCGAAAGAGGAAAGAGCTGATCCCTTCATGACTGCAGGGAGAGAAGAAATGTTTAGGATGCCTCAACTTCACAGCACCTTCTCAGTGATAGACTCATCTGTCCATAAACAACACATTTTATGAGATCACAAATTTTGAATCAATATGTCCTAGTCACATTTTTCTGAGACTATATTCTGGTCCATTAATAGAGACTTCTCACATAAGCAAATCCTTCTAACCGACCCTTAAAGCAGCTACCCCTGCAAATGGATGATGCCAACAATTATCCGGTCGTTTTTCAGTCATGATTGTGAATTAGAATTATCTGAAGCATCTTGGTGTAAAAAGCACATTTCTGGGATTTTGTCCCAGAATACTAATTCAGCAGGGCGATGAAGGACCCAGATTATTTGCATTCATAAAGCATTGCAGGTGATTTTAACGTGGGCGGTCTTCAAATTACACTTAGGAAAACAAAGTATTTTGGATTTTATCTTATTTCAAAAACAGGAAAATGTGTTTCATAAAAGGCTTCCTCAAAATTCAAAGAAGTTCCTCCACTTAAAATCTATAGCTGCATTGCCTGTACACTGACTGACAAATTCCCTACAAAACCCCACAATTTGGGGAAAATTGGTGACTTTGGTAACTCAAGTTTCACTAACAAATCAGGCAGGCATACTCCTTCAATCTAGACAACTAGAGATTTCTGCACCTAAGGTGAAATAGTGCAAGGGTCCACATCCATTTTCATGAATCTGACCAAAGCAAGATGGAATGGTGAGAAGAGACTGCAGATAAGAGTCATGGATGCTTCTAAACAGTCGGAAATGCCTGTGGGATCTAGCATCTACTTCAGCATTTACTACAGGACTGGTTCTGTGCTGAACATGCTGTGCGTGTGTGTGTGTAATAACAGGACAAAATACAGAATCCTCAGAAATCAAAGAAAAACTGATGTAAGAAAGGAACTTTTTCCTAACCAACAAGACTGGATTGTTTCCCTCTCCTGCACTCAGATATCATGTTTATCGCTATCATAGATCTCACATGACAGCATATTTTGTGATCGTTCCCTTGCTTTCATTCCACTCAACTAAGAATGTGTTCTTAAATACTCTATGTTTGCTCCTCGTTCTGCTGATGTAATCTGAACTATAGCAGGTGTTTGACATTTATTACTTGAATAATAAATGTATAAATAGTACTAGACATATCTTGATATAAAATGGCTATGTATTAAGGTCTACAAAGTCAATTACATCAATAAAACTAAGGAAATTAATCCAAAACAGATGGAAAAGCGATAATTTAAAAGGAAATCTATTTTTTCCACATTACAGGCACTGTGGAACCACTGCAGAATCTGAAGTAGCTATGATGTGGTTTCCTCCCAAAAGAATGCCGCCTCAATTGAAATAGAAGACACTGAAAGACTAGGCCCTTCTCTGAGTCTTGTTCAATGAACTCTCTGGAAGCCCTCGAATTTGGCATTTTAATTAGGACTACCTGTAAGAGTATAATCACCCCCTCACTGAGGCAACAACGACAACTTATAACTTATTTTCCCCATCATTTTTGGGACCAGGCTGACCACAGCTGCTGTCTGAGCCACACAACTACGAAATCACCACCACATCCCTGACAGGTGGCTGTCCAAGGTTGGGACGAAGGTCAAGTGCACCACCGACCTATTCTCAATCTGTAAGTACTGGGAAATATCACCACAACACATGCCCCACTACGCAGCTGGAGGAGAGAAGACGCCACCAGAAGCCTGTCCAGAGGACACTCCTTCAGTCGGCCCATTAAGTGGGACCCTTCAAGGACATGTCCTGTAGGCACAGGACACAAGGAGAGGCACAACCTCCCCCAAGGAGGTCCCAAACTAGGACGCCATCCGGATCTTCTCCGTGACCTGGCGTCACCTACCTGTTGGAGATCCAGGGTCCCCATCAAGTGGCTCGTGACATCTTCGGAGTCCTCAATGGGAAGCAGGTGGTCCCCTGGAGGAGTCCCCGCCAGCCAGCACCCCTGAGCCTATGGGAAGTCCTCGGTGCCCTTTGAGGGGTCCATGCACACCTGAGGTCCCATGCACGCAGCCAGCCCCCACCCCCACCCCTTTGTGTTAAGCAGCAGCAGATCTTGCCCCCAGGCCTCGCTGCCCTTAGAGGGGTCCCACGCCCACCTGAGGCTCCACAAAGCCAGCACCCCCCCAGCAGTTTGAGCAACAGTGAATCCCACCCCGAGGCCCTCTGGACACCCCAGCCTCCACAGCCAGAGGATGCCGGCGACCTGCAAGCATAGAACTCTGAAGGAACACTGGCAGCCCGGGCACCTGGCCCTGCTCCCTGTCGCGCCTGCGCAGGACCCCAGGACCCCCCAAAGCACTGAGCGCTGCACATGAGCACAGCTGGCAGGGTGTGGACGGTGCTGTTCCAGGACAGCTTCTGGGCCCACTCCGTCCATAGCTCAACACTGACACCTGATGCTGTCTCTTTTGATGTTATTTCAAAATTTCAGAGGCAACAGAAGTGCCTTCCCACATAATATTCCAATATTCCATGATATAGGTAATATACAGATATATAAAAAAATATAAATATAGGTACCACTTCTTCATCCATTCATCTGCATTTGGACACTTAGGTTGCTTCTATACCTTGACTATTATACATAATGCTGCAGTGCACATAGACAGCATATATCTCTTTTAAGCTCTTTAAATGTTCGCATAGATGGGTGTAATTCATCATAGAATTTGACTATGCCCAAAGTTTATAAAATCAAAATACAGTATTATTACAGTGCCAAACAAGAGGACTCCTGAGAAATTTATCCTAAAGCAGCTGTTTTCAATCTGTGTTCTTTTAGTGTTTGTGAAAATGTGTGACATTACAGCCATAAGAGAAGCCAGAAGTGCTCTGGAGCATGCGTCTCCTTATTGCAAACATTGTCTAGGGGCGGCCTGGGTTGCTCAGTGGTTTAGCGTTGCCTTAAGCCCAGGATGTGATCCTGGAGACCTGGGATCAAGTCACATGTCAGGCTTCCCGTGGGGAACATGCTTCTCCCTCTGCCTGTGTCTCTGTCTCTCTGTGTGTCTCTCATGAATAAATAAAGTCTTTAAAAAAAGGAAACATTGTCTAAAATTATTGGCAGTTTCATCCAGTTACTCAAGTAATTTACTCATTACCTGATTCTCTCCTTTTGTGTGACATTTCAGAATCGAAGTACAAGAAAACTGAACTCTTTAACCATTAGTTTAGCTAATACAAAAGTTACCTCTTGCTTATGATTATCTTCTTGAGATCCAAAGACATCTAAAAATTCAGCATGAGATCTGAATCTGTGGTACTCAAGCACACTTCTGAATAGATGATTCCCCAAGGGACAGAATTGACTCAGTAAGACAGTGTAAATGTAGTGTTTATTTACAGTCTGTGGGTAAAAATTTATTAATTTTCTAAACCAATGCACTTTATTTTTTAATTTTTTTATTGGAGTTCAATTTACCAACATATAGCATAACACCCAGTGCTCATCCCATCAAGTGCCCCCCTCTGTGCCCATCACACAGTCACTTTAAATAGTAACACAGTAGCTTATTTTACAACATGAAATACTGAGCCAGAAATACTGATTTTTTCCTGTGAGAAAATGAACTTCTGTAATTGAATTTTACTGGCATACATTCATTTTTTTAACTAAAGAGTTTAAGCATAATACACATTTATAAGAAAAAGTATACTTTTTAAATCAATAAGACCTTTAAATAGTGTCTTTTTCCTTCTCTCAGGCTTTCAATGCCAGGAGATTCCTAAGGCATTTTATTCTCAACTAGCTTCCTTGTGCTGAGTGTCTTATGTCTTGAATGCCTATGAACTAATAGCTCATGCTGTATTGAACTATATTTAGGAAATTAAATTCATTTCCTATTAATATTTTACACAAAATACTAGTAAGAGAAATCTGATTTAACAAAGAAAGAAATATAATTTGCAAGTGCATTCTGAAGGGAATGTATGGAGTTAAATGTATGTATGTACATGTATGTGTGTTCATAATGAAGTTATATTATATTGTAATTACTATGTAAGTATACTAATATTATATTACAATGCCATTTTATACTTACAAATTATGTTTATAATATAAAATTATTTCAACTGTTTTTATTTTATTTTGTATATTTTTTATTGGAGTTCTATTTGCCAACATATAGCATAACAGCCAATGCTCATCCTGTCAAGTGCCCCCTCAGTGCCCATCACCCAGTAAAATTATATTAAAATAATATAATTATTTTTTTTAATTTTTATTTATTTATGATAGCCACAGAGAGAGAGAGGCAGAGACACAGGCAGAGGGAGAAGCAGGCTCCATGCACCGGGAGCCCGACGTGGGATTCGATCCTGGGTCTCCAGGATCACGCCCTGGGCCAAAGGCAGATGCCAAACTGCTGCGCCACCCAGGGATCCCCAAAATAATATAATTATTATAATGTAATATAAACCATACAATATCAGGTAGTGATATTATAATGTCATAAAATTTTATTTAAAGCATAAAATTATACAGAAGTATATACATGATTTTTGTTGTGAACTACAACTATTTCTCTGCAATATAACACAATACAAATTATATCAGTAAAACATCAGAGTGAAATCTTTGCACAAATCATATTAAAGAAATTATATCCCCTAAATGAGTAAGAACATGTAGGCCTATGGAAAGTTGGGATTCAACGAGAAGTCACATGGTGGTTACACAGTTTCTTCATAGCTATTTTCATCTCTTTATTTCTCAGTGTGTAGATAAGGGGGTTCAAGAGTGGAGTAAAAATGGTGTAAAACACAGACAGGAGCTTGTCCACAGAGAACCGGCTGAAAGGCCACACATCAATGAAAATGCAGGGCCCAAAGAAGAGTGTGACAACCATGATGTGTGCACAGCAAGTGGAGAGTGCTTTGGATATGCCACCAGCAGTACGCTGTCAGACAGTGATGAGGATGACAGTGTAAGAGACCAAGAGGAGCAGAAAGCAGCTCATGGAGAGTAATCCACTATCTGAGATCATAAGGATACCTAAGATGTAGGTGTCCATGCAGGCAAGCTTGATTACAGGAGGCAGGTCACAAAAGAAGCTGTCCACCTCATTGGGGCCACAGTACGGTAAATTCACAGTAAAGGCTACTTGACTGATGGAATGCACAAAGCCAGTGACCCATGAGACCAACACCAGCCCCACGCAGGTCTGCCGTCTCATCACGGTCATATAATGCAGAGGTTTACATATAGCCACGTATCTGTCATAGGCCATGGAAACCAGAAGTACCATCTCAGCCCTGCCAATAAAGTGCAAGAAGAAGATTTGAGCCATACATCCTCCAAAGGAGATAAGCTTTCGGTCACTAAGAAAGTCCCTGAGCATCTTGGGGGTGGCAAAGGAGGCGAGCGATATGTCTAAGAAAGATAGGTTTCCTAGCAGGAAGTACATAGGAGAGGAGTGCAAGTGTGAGTCAGAAATTACGGTGACCACATGATGAGGTTACCCAGCACACTGGCCACATAGATCCCAGAGAAAAACATGAAGAATAAATGCTGGAGATGTCATGACATGCAGAGTCCATACAACACAAATTCTGACACCAAGGAATAATTCTGCAACTTCATTATCTCCAGTTTCAGGCTGTGTTCTGAACCCATATGAAGAAAGGAGGTGGATATGAAGGGGCCTGTCAAATATCAGGCACATGAAATTGATGACCTAAATTTTATCTGAATGTAATTTTAATTTGTAAGATGTTAATTCAAAATGCAATACAGAGAAGATTAAAGCCCAGCCCAGCCAGAGAATTTGCTTTTCTCTCATATTAAGGCTGCTTGGAATCTTCCTTTTGTTCTTTTTTAAATCTACTTTATTAAGATAAAATGTACCTATGCACTAAAATTCACCCATTTTAAGTGTAAGAAACAATGTTTTTTAAACAGATTTATGGAGTTATGCAGTTATGTCCACAATGCTTTCTTTGAAATCTTGGCAATCCAGACAGTTTCTGAGACTTCTCCTGGTAGCCGTGAAATTATCTCTTCTTTCCGTATTCATTTGTTCATTCACAAGCTCACTATTCAGACCGTGTCTATGTAACACTGACAGTTTACCAATCTCACTTAAATCAGTTAATAAAGCAATAAGTATAAAAGAAACTAAACCTATTAACATAAGGTTCACACAGCTCCCCTTTCCCACATTTTACTACTGCTCTTATCATCTCAATCAGTTGGGTTTGCGATTAAAGAGCCAACGATCCAATCATTTATAGGTTTACTGTGTATAAACTGACTACTTATGACAGGATTTTAGAGTGGCTTCAATGAAAGAAATATTTTGCAAGAGCTCTCAACAAGGACCAGAACATAGAACCCATGCAATAATTTTTTGGGTGGATGGAGTAGTTTTTACAATATACATGAGTGATTGATAAGTTCAGCGTTTTATTAAAAATGTAGTTCTGAACTTCCAGAAGAACTGGGATGGAATGGATAGGTCTCATTATTAGTTTATCACAGAAATGAGGTGACACCCCAGTCTTCTCACTAAGAGGAAGATATTGCATAAACCTTTTTATAAAGATACTGAACAGAATTCTTCAGAGTAATTTCACAAAAGATGCAGAACTGTCCTTTGTATGAACTCTTAGTATGTTAGCCCTTTATAAGATTGAAGACTATAACATGAAACAACAGTTTGGTAAGGCTTCTCTTACAGGGAACTAAAGTAACATATTCCGGATTTGAAATATTCTGATGATGGGAACATATAGTGATAGAATTTTAAAATCTAGAGGAATTCATGTCTATTATATCTGTTTGAGCCCACTGAATGGCAACAGTCTCAGGCAGGTTTTTATCAGGATAATGGACTCAAAATCCTTTTGTTCCTTTTAAACTTTTCTAAATGGATTTTATTAAAAGATTTCATTGCAAGATTCTTTGCCTATAGGTGCTACCCCTCTTTAGAATGGGATTATAAATTTAAATTTAACCACCGCCAAGACACAATGGGTATAATCACAACTCAGGATCTCTTCACAAGTTAAGTTAGATGACCTGACACCAGCTAACTTACATATTACAGACCATAATGGCTGTTGTTTTATTTTTTTTTAATTTGTCCTAGAAGTTTTTTTTTTTTTTTTTTTGCAGGGAGCCGGACATGGGACTCGATCCTGGGTCACCCAGGATCACACCCTGGGCTGAAGGCGGCGCTAAACCGCTGAGCCACCCGGGCTGCCCTTGTCTCTCTGTTCTTTTTTTTTTTTTTCTTTATTTTTTTATTTTATTTTTTATTGGTGTTCAATTTACTAACATACAGAATAACCCCCAGTGCCCGTCACCCATTCACTCCCACCCCCCGCCCTCCTCCCCTTCTACCACCCCTAGTTCGTTTCCCAGAGTTAGCAGTCTTTACGTTCTGTCTCCCTTTCTGATATTTCCCACACATTTCTTCTCCCTTCCCTTCTATTCCCTTTCACTATTATTTATATTCCCCAAATGAATGAGAACATATAATGTTTGTCCTTCTCCGACTGACTTACTTCACTCAGCATAATACCCTCCAGTTCCATCCACGTTGAAGCAAATGGTGGGTATTTGTCATTTTTAATAGCTGAGTAATATTCCATTGTATACATAAACCACATCTTCTTTATCCATTCATCTTTCGTTGGACACCGAGGCTCCTTCCACAGTTTGGCTATCGTGGCCATTGCTGCTATAAACATCGGGGTGCAGGTGTCCCGGCGTTTCATTGCATTTGTATCTTTGGGGTAAATCCCCAACAGTGCAATTGCTGGGTCGTAGGGCAGGTCTATTTTTAACTCTTTGAGGAACCTCCACACAGTTTTCCAGAGTGGCTGCACCAGTTCACATTCCCACCAACAGTGTATGAGGGTTCCCTTTTCTCCGCATCCTCTCCAACATTTGTTGTTTCCTGCCTTGTTAATTTTCCCCATTCTCACTGGTGTGAGGTGGTATCTCATTGTGGCTTTGATTTGTATTTCCCTAATGGCAAGTGATGCAGAGCATTTTCTCATATGCATGTTGGCCATGTCTATGTCTTCCTCTGTGAGATTTCTGTTCATGTCTTTTGCCCATTTCATGATTGGATTGTTTGTTTCTTTGGTGTTGAGTTTAATAAGTTCTTTATAGATCTTGGAAACTAGCCCTTTATCTGATATGTCATTTGCAAATATCTTCTCCCATTCTGTAGGTTGTCTTTGAGTTTTGTTGTAATGCAATCCCTATCAAAATACCATGGACTTTCTTCAGAGAGTTAGAACAAATTATTTTAAGATTTGTATGGAATCAGAAAAGACCCCGAATAGCCAGGGGAATTTTAAAAAAGAAAACCATATCTGGGGGCATCACAATGCCAGATTTCAGGTTGTACTACAAAGCTGTGGTCATCAAGACAGTGTGGTACTGGCACAAAAACAGACACATAGATCAGTGGAACAGAATAGAGAATCCAGAAGTGGACCCTGAACTTTATGGGCAACTAATATTTGATAAAGGAGGAAAGACTATCCATTGGAAGAAAGACAGTCTCTTCAATGAATGGTGCTGGGAAAATTGGACATCCACATGCAGAAGAATGAAACTAGACCACTGTCTTTCACCATACACAAAGATAAACTCAAAATGGATGAAAGATCTAAATGTGAGACAAGATTCCATCAAAATCCTAGAGAAGAACACAGGCAACACCCTTTTTGAACTCGGCCATAGTAACTTCTTGCAAGATACATCCACGAAGGCAAAAGAAACAAAAGCAAAAATGAACTATTGGGACTTCATCAAGATAAGAAGCTTTTGCACAGCAAAGGATACAGTCAACAAAACTCAATGGCTGTTCTTTTATTGGTATACTTGTGCTCTACAGCCATGAAGTTTTCCTCATGTAAACCTAAAACATAACTGCGTTTCATTTAGTGTTTTTTAGAGATTAGGTGAACAGAACGTCAAAGCAATCAGATGAAAACATGGCAAACAAGCAAAAAAAGAAATGTTTTACTTGCTATTGAATTAAAAGTGCTCTGAAATTAGATATTGGTGACAGTTGTACAACTCTGTAAATATGCTAAAAACCATTTAATTGTACACTGGAAATGAGTGAACTTCATGGTATGCAAATTATATAGCAATACACTTTTGAAAAAGGATGTTAAAAGAAGTGGAGGAAGTGAGTTTAAACAGGGTTCAGATTTCAGAGAACATTTCATGACTTACAAACACATTTTAAAGTTTGATAAATGTTGAATTTATACTCAGAAGCAAATGAGGACGGTTTTGCATACCTACAAATGCTACTTAGGAAACAAATACAACAATGACAAAATTTGACTTCAACTGACAATGACTTTAATGCAAAAAAATAATAGACTGTATTGATCTCTGGTTGACTTGTATGTTCAGAAACAGATTCACTAAATGTCTATCAAAGGCTATTTACTAACCTGGGGTTGGATGCTCACTGCTGACGCTGTTGACACTTCAGCTTGTATTTCAAATCTATGATGTCTGGTTAGAACTTTTGAAAACATACATGCTTTGTTTCCTATAAACAATTTAATAATCTCTTTCTCCTCCTCCTGGAAAATAATTCAGGAAAAATATCACTTTAAGAAGCTAGAGAGCTTCATATTTGAGCCTTCTTCAGACTTTAGATGTAAATATCTACATTCTGTCTCCCATAAAATTAAGTATCCCTTAAAGATGGGTCATTTATGGCCAATTACCATCAAAGAGCTTGGGGAATAAATTATCTTCAAGTGGAAATATGTGCTAAGTCATGTTCATTTCCACAAGTGAGAAAGGAAGATATATATTTTTTTATTTGAAGTTCAATTTGCCAACATACAGCATAACAGCCAGTGCTCCTCCCACCAAGTGCCCCCCTCAGTGCCCATCACCCAGTCACCCCATCCCTCTGACCTCCTCTTCCCCAACCCTTTGTTTCCCAGAGTTAGGAGTCTCTCCTGGTTTGTCTCCCTGTCTAATTTTCCCCACTCATTTTCTCTCCTTTCCACTATAATCCCTTTCTCTATTTTTTTATATTCCTCATATGAGTGAAACCATATGATGATTGTCCTTCTCTGACTGACATACTTCGCTCAGCATAATACCCTCCAGTGCCATCCACCTTGAAGCAAATGGTGGATATTCGTCCTTTCTAATGGATGAATGGAAAAAGATATAAGTTACATATAGAGAGAGACAGAAGTTATATATATATATATATATATATATATATATATATATATATATATAACTGAAGAAAGATTTTAAAGATGTCAGAATCAATGAACACAGTTTATTTCAATAGTTTAAGCAAAATAATGTGTGCCACTATCCAGTTAATAGACTGTAAAATGTGCTTTTCCTTTAAATAAAGAAACTAACACTAATAAATAAATAAAATCTTTTTTAAAAATTAAAATTGTCTTTCTATCTGTGTCCCTACCTTTTCTCTCTCATGAATAAAAAAATAAAATATTTAAAAAACTTAAAATTAACAAAGTACATTTTAAAAACGTACTGAAAAACTGCCGACCTTGCACATTATTTTATGTAACTTTGATCAAGCACAATACTTTGGAGCATCAGATTTGTATGTGTCAAAATATTTGCTTTCTCCAGATTCAACGATCATGAATAAAGAAATCTCCTGGTGTCTGAGTTATTTTGCAGATTTCTTATAATTGTCTCATTATAATATCCTAGAATTTCCTGATGAATGATAATCACATTCACAATTCACGTGATGTTCAATTCCATATCAGTTATATAAGCACAACCCAATTTATACGGGATTTCACTGCCAAGACAGCATCAAAGTATAGTAAAAAGCCTCTTTTCTATATAGGCTTTAGATAATTCTGTTTCATTTCAGTAAGGAAATGACAAAACTTTTCTGTTTCTCTATTAAAAACACACAAATAATAAGTGCTGAAGAAAAATTGGAGAAGTAACTTATCAGCTTCAATGTCATTTTCTTTTCATATACAGTCATCATGTGGGTACAACAATACTATGTAAATACAAGAATTATGGAGAAACTCCTGACAACCAACAGAGTCAATGTTTGACTTGGAGGTAGGGAAAGATTTCCTAAACATAATTATTAATATAATGTGTCAATTGGCTGGAATATTTTTGGATGAGATTACCATTGAAATTGGTGAACTTTGAGTGAAACAGATTCCCCTCCATGAGGTGGGTGAGCCTTATCCAATTCGTGGAAAGCTAGCAGGGGGCTGGGCAGTTCCCCAGGTGCACACACCTGAGAATCAGACCAGCAGGCCCCTCCCACAGAAGACCAGCTGGAAGGACAGTGGAAAAGCAAGTTATTGACCAAGCAGCGCTGGAAAGTTCCAGGGGAAGTCGAGGGATTTACAGTATATAGAATCAGAGGATACTCCCCCCTTTTTTTGTTATCTGCATGTCCCCCCCCCCACCCTTTTTTCTTTTTTTTCTTTTTCTGTTTTTTCTAGTAAAACTTGTTTTTGGCCACTCTGCAGTGACCAAAACTTGCGAATTCCAAAGATAAAGAGAAGATCCTCAAAGCAGCAAGAAACAAGAAATCTCTAAATTTATGGGGAGAAATATTAGATTAACAGAAGACCTATCCACAGAGACCTGGCAGGCCAGAAAGGGCTGGCAAGATATATTCAGCATCCTAAATGAGAAGAACATGCAGCCAAGAATACTTTATCCAGCAAGGCTCTCATTCAAAATAGAAGGAGAGATAAAGAGATTCCAAAACAGGCAGATACAAAAAGAATATGTGAACACCAAACCACTTCTCCAAGAAATATTAAGGGGGATACTGTAAAAGAAAGAGGAAATCCAAGGGAACAATCCACAAAAACAGGAACTGAATAGGTCTCATGATGACACTAAATTCATATCTTTCAATAGTAACTCTAAACATGAATGGGCTTAATGAACCCATCAAAAGATGCAGGGTTTCAGACTGGATAAAAAGCAAGACCCAAAAAAAAAAAAAAAAAAAAAAAAAAAGCAAGACCCATCTATTTGCTGTCTACAAGAGACTCATTTTAAACAAAAGGATGCCTCCAGCCTGAAAATAAAAGGTTGGAGAACCATTTACCATTCAAATGCTCCTCAAAAAAGCAGGGGTAGCCGTGCTTGTTTCAGATAAACTAAAGTTTATCCCAAAGACTGCAGTGAGAGATGAAGAGGGATACTATATCATACTCAAAGGATCTATCCAAGAAGAGGAATAAACAATCACCAATATATATGCCCCGAATGTGGGAGCTGCCAAGTATATCAATCAATTAATAACCAAAGTTAAGACATACTTAGATAATAAAACACTTATACTTGGTGACTTCAATGTAGCGCTTTCAACAATCGACAGGTTTTCTAAGCACAACATCTCGAAAGAAACAAGAGCTTTAAGTGATTCACTGGACCAAATGGATTTCACAGATATTTACAAAAATTTACATCCAAACATAACGGATTATACATTCTTCTCAAGTGCACATGAAACTTTCTCCGGAATAGACCACATACTGGGTCACAAATCAGGTCTGAACCGATACCAAAAGATTGGTGAATATTCTCAGACCATAATGCTTTGCAATTAGAACTAAATCACAACAATAAGTTTGGAAGGATTTCAAAAAGGGGGAGGTTAAGGACCATCATGATAAAAGATGAAAGGGTCAACCAGGAAAATAGAGAAGAACTAAAAAGATTAATGGAAACTAATGAGAATGAAGATACAACCATTTAAAATCTTTGGGATACAGGGAGGAAGGGGAAGATGGCGGAAGAGTAGGGTCCCCAAATCACCTGTCCCCACGAAATTACCTAGATAACCTTCAAATCATCCAGAAAATCTACGAATCGGCCTGAGATTTAAAGACAGAACAGCTGGAATGCCACAGTGAGAAGAGTTCCTGCTTCTATCAAGGTAGGAAGACGGGGAAAAAAGAATTAAAGAAACAAAAGACATCCAAGGGGAAGGGGCGCCAGGAGGAGCCGGGCTGAGGCCGGGGCGAGTGCCCCCAGGACAGGTGAGCTCAGTCCCAGAGAAATAGGGGCTGCTCCAATCTTCCCGGGCGGAAAGGCGCCTGCAGGGAGTTAACAGCTGGACCCCAGGAGGGCGGGGATGCCCTCAGGCTCACTGGGACACTAACAGACACCTGTGCCCCACGGAGAGTGCACCTAGCTCCCTAATGGGCTGCAGCCCGCACGGCTGGACCCAGGAGCAGCTCGGAGGCCACTCCCGCAGAGGAAGAGGCTCCGTGCGGAGGGGGCTGCGTGGCTCCGGGAGCAGCTCAGAGGGGCTCCGGCAACAGCTCGGCGGAGGGGGCTGCCCGGTCAGGAGCGCAAATCCAAGAGTGCAGAATCCGGAGCACAGGGCGCCAGGACAGAGCCCAGGATCCGACCTCCACCCGGCACAGGCTGAGGCCGGGAGGGCCTAGGACAGCAAGGACGCTCCTGCCCCTGCTGAGCAGATCAGCAGCCCTGCCCCCGGAGCCTCCAGGCCCTGCAGACCGAGAGCTCTGTACTTACTGCGGGAGCTGACTCCAGGGCTCCAGAGCTGGCCCCGCCACTACGGTTGTTCCTCCTGGGGCCTCACGGGATAAACAACCCCCACTGAGGCCTGCACCAGACAGGGGGCAGAGCAGCTCCCCCAAGTGCTAACACCTGAAAATCTGCACAACAGGCCCCTTGCCCAGAAGACCAGCTAGACGGACAAGTTCCAGGGGAACTGAAGGGACTTAAAGTATACAGAATCAGAAAATACTCCCCCGTAGTTTTTTTTTTTTTTCTGATTGCTTCCCCAACCCTTTTTTCCCTTTCTTTCTTTTCCTTTCTCTTTTTCTTCTCTTTTTTCCTTTTTTTCCTTCCTTTTTTCTTTTTTTCTCTTTTCTTTCCTTCTTTCTCTCTTTTTCTCCTTTACCCAGCACAACTTGTTTTTGGCCACTCTGCACTGAGCAAAATGACTAGAAGGAAAACCTGACCTCAAAAGAAAGAATCAGAAACAGTCCTCTCTCCCACACAGTTACAAAATCTGGATTACAATTCAATGTCAGAAAGCCAATTCAGAAGCACTATTATACAGTTACTGGTAGCTCTAGAAAAAAGCATAAAGGACTCAAGAGACTTCATGACTGCAGAATTTAGATCCAATCAGGCAGAAATTAAAAATCAATTGAATGAGATGCAATCCAAACTAGAAGTCCTAACGACGAGGGTTTACGAGGAGAAAAATGGGTGACTGATAGAAGACAAGTTGATGCCAAAGAGGGAAACTGAGGAAAAAAGAGACAGACAATGAAAAGACCATGAGGAGAGATTAAGGGAAATAAATGACAGCCTGAGGAAGAAAAACCTACGTTTAACTGGGGTTCCTGAGGGCACCAAAAGGGACAGAGGCCCAGAATATGTATTTGAACAAATCATACCTGAAAACTTTCCTAATCTGGGAAGGGAAACAGGCATTCAGACCCCGGAAATAGAGAGATCCGCGCCTAAAATCAATAAAAACCGTTCAGCACCTCAACATTTAATAGTTAAGCTTGCAAATTCGAAAGATAAAGAGAAGATCCTTAAAGCAGCAAGAGACAAGAAATCCCTGACTTTTATGGGGAGGAGTATTAGGGTAACAGCAGACCTCTCCACAGAGACCTGGCAGGTCAAAAAGGGCTGGCAGGATATATTCAGGGTCCTAAATGACAAGAACATGCAACCAAGAATACTTTATCCAGCAAGGCTCTCATTCAAAATGGAAGGAGAGATAAAGAGCTTCCAAGACAGGCAGAAACTAAAAGAATATGTGACCTCCAAACCAGCTCTGCAAGAAATTTTAAGGAGGACCCTTAAAATTCCCCTTTAAGAAGAAGTTCAGTGGAACAATCCACAAAAGCAAGGACTGAACATATCATGATGACACTAAACTCAAATCTTTCAATAGTCACTCTGAACGTGAACGGGCTTAATGACCCCATCAAAAGGCGCAGGGTTTCAGACTGGATAAAAAAGCAGGACCCATCAATTTGCTGTCTACAAGAGACTCATTTTAGACAGAAAGACACTTACAGCCTGAAAATAAAAGGTTGGAGAACCATTTACCATTCAAATGGTCCTCAAAAGAAAGCAGAAGTAGCCATCCTTATATCAGATAAACTAAAATTTATCCCGAAGACTATAGTGAGAGATGAAGAGGGACACTATCTCATACTTAAAGGATCTATCCAACAAGAGGACTTAATAATCCTCAATATATATGCCCCGAATGTGGGAGCTGCCAAATATTTAAATCAATTAATAACCAAAGTGAAGAAATACTTAGATAATAATACACTTCTACTTGGTGACTTCAATCTAGCTCTTTCTATACTCGATAGGTCTTCTAAGAACAACATCTCCAAAGAAACGCGAGCTTTAAATGATACTCTGGACCAGATGGACTTCACAGATATCTACAGAACTTTAAATCCAAACTCAACAGAATACTCATTCTTCTCAAATGCACATGGAACTTTCTCCAGAATAGACCACATACTGGGTCACGAATCGGGTCTGAACCGATACGAAAAGATTGGGTTGGTCCCCTGCAAATTTTCAGACCATAATGCCTTGAAATTAGAACTAAATCACAACAAGAAGTTTGGAAGGACCTCAAACACGTGGAGGTAAAAGACCATCCTGCTAAGAGATGAAAGGGTCAACCAGGAAATTAAGGAAGAATTAAAAAGATTCATGGAAAATAATGAGAATGAAGATACAACCGTTCAAAATCTTTGGGATGCAGCAGAAGCAGTCCTAAGGGGGAAATACATCGCAATACAAGCATCCATTCAAAAACTGGAAACAACTCAAATACAAAAGCTAACCTTACACATAAAGGAGCTGGAGAACAAACAGCAAATAGATCCTACACCAAGCAGAAGAAGAGAGTTAATTAAGATTCGAGCAGAACTCAACGAAATCGAGACCAGAAGAACTGTGGAACAGATCAACGAAACCAGGAGTTGGTTCTTTGAAACAATTAATAAGATAGATAAACCGTTAGCCAGCCTTATTAACAAGAAGAGAGAGAAGACTCAAATTAATAAAATCATGAATGAGAAAGGAGAGATCACTACCAACACCAAGGAAATACAATCTGTTTTAAAAACATATTATGAACAGCTATACGCCAATAAATTAGGCAATCTAGAAGAAAAGGATGCATTTCTGGAAAGCCACAGATTACCAAAACTGGAACAGGAAGAAGTAGAAAACCTGAACAGGCCAATAACCAGGGAGGAAATTGAAGCAGTCATCAAAAACCTCCCAAGACACAAGAGTCCAGGGCCAGATGGCTTCCCAGGAGAATTCTATCAAACGTTTAAGGAAGAAACCATACCTATTCTACTAAAGCTGTTTGGAAAGATAGAAAGAGATGGAGTACTTCCAAATTCGTTCTATGAGGCCAGCATCACCTTAATTCCAAAACCAGACAAAGACCCCACCAAAAAGGAGAATTACAGACCAATATCCCTGATGAACATGGATGAAAAAATCTCAACAAGATACTAGCCAATAGGATCCAACAATACATTAAGAAAATTAATTACCATGACCAAGTAGGATTTATTCCCGGGACACAAGACTGGTTCAACACACGTAAAACAATCAATGTGATGCATCATATCAGCAAGAGAAAAACCAAGAACCAAATGATCCTCTCATTGGATGCAGAGAAAGCATTTGACAGAATACAGCATCCATTGCTGATTAAAACTCTTCAGAGTGTAGGGATACAGGGAACGTTCCTCAGCATCGTAAAAGCTATCTACGAAAAGCCCACAGTAAATATCATTCTCAATGGGGAAACACTGGGAGCCTTTCCCCTAAGATCAGGAACAAGACAGGGATGTCCACTCTCACCACTGCTATTCAACATAGTACTGAAAGTCCTAGCCTCAGCAATCAGACAACAAAAAGACAAAAAGGCATTCGAATTGGCAAAGAAGAAGTCAAACTCTCCCTCTTCACCGATGACATGATACTCTACATAGAAAACCCAAAAGCCTCCACCCCAAGATTGCTAGAACTCATACAACAATTTGGTTTCGTGGCAGGATACAAAATCAATGCTCAGAAATCAATGGCTTTTCTATACACTAACAATGGGACTGAAGAAAGAGAAATTAAGGAGTCAATCCCATTTACAATTGCACCCAAAAGCATAAGATACCTAGGAATAAACCTAACCAAAGAGGTAAAGGATCTATACCCTAAAAACTATAGAACACTTCTGAAAGAAATTGAGGAAGACACAAAGAGATGGAAAAATATTCCATGCTCATGGATTGGAAGAATTAATATTGTGAAAATGTCAATGTAGCCCAGAGCACCTTACACGTTTAATGCAATCCCTATCAAAATACCATGGACTTTCTTCAGAGATTTAGAACAAATTATTGTAAGATTTGTGTGGAATCAGAAAAGACCCCGAATAGCCAGGGGAATTTTAAAAAAGAAAACCATATCTGGGGGCATCACAATACCAGATTTCAGGTTGGACTACAAAGCTGTGATCATCAAGACAGTGTGGTACTGGCACAAAAAGGACACATAGATCAATGGAACAGAATAGAGAACCCAGAAGTAGACCCTGAACTTTATGGTCAACTAACATTCCATAAAGGAGGAAAGACTATCCATTGGAAGAAAGACAGTCTCTTCATTAAATGGTGCTGGGAAAATTAAACATCCACATGCTGAAGAATGGAACTAGACCACTCTCTTTCACCAAACACAAAGATAAACTCAAAATGGATGAAAGATCTAAATGTGAGACAAGATTCCATCAAAATACTAGAGGTGAACACAGGGAACACCTTTTTTGAACTCAGCCACAGTAACTTCTTGCAAGATACATCCAGGAAGGCAAAAGAAACAGAAGCAAAAATGAACTATTGGGACTTCATCAAGATAAGAAGCTTTTGTGATCCCTGGGTGGCGCAGCGGTTTGGCGCCTGCTTTTGGCCCAGGGCGCGATCCTGGAGACCCGGGATCGAATCCCACATCGGGCTCCCAGTGCATGGAGCCTGCTTCTCCCTCTGCCTGTGTCTCTGCCTCTCTCTCTCTCTGTGACTATCATAAAAAAAAATTAAAAAAAAAAGATAAGAAGCTTTTGCACAGCAAAGGATACAGTCAACAAAACTCAAAGACAACCTACAGAATGGGAGAAGATATTTGCAAATGACATATCAGATAAAGGGCTAGTTTCCAAGATCTATAAAGAACTTCTTAAACTCAACAGCAAAGAAACAAACAATCCAATCATGAAATGGACAAAGGACATGAAGAGAAATCTCACAGAAGAAGACAAACATGGCCTACAAGCACACGAGAAAATGTTCCACATCACTGGCCATCAGGGAAATACAAATCAAAACCACAATGAGATACCACCTCACACCGGTGAGAATGAGGAAAGTTAACAAGGAGGAAATCACAAATGTTGGAGAGGATGTGGAGAAAGGGGAACCCTCCTGCACTGTTTTTGGGAATGTGAACTGGTGCAGCCACTCTGGAAAACTGTGTGGAGGTTCCTCAAAGAGTTAAAAATAGATCTGCCCTACGACCCAGCAATTGCACTGCTGGGGATTTACCCCAAAGATACAGATGCAGTGAAACGCTGGGGCACCTGCACCCCTATGTTCATAGTAGCAAAGTCCACAATACCCAAACTGTGGAAGAAACCTCAGTGTCCATCGAAAGATGAATGGATAAAGAAGATGTGGTCTATGTATACAATGGAATATTACTCAGCCATTAGAAACTACAAATACCCACCATTTGCTTTGATGTGGATGGAACTGGATATGATGCTGAGTGAAATAAGTCAATTGAGAAAGGACAGACATTGTATGTTCTCATTCATTTGGGGAATATTAAAATAGTGAAAGGGAATAAAAGGGAAAGGAGAAAAAAATGAGTGGGAAATATCAGAAAGGGAGACAGAACATGAGAGACTCCTAACTCTGGGAAACCAACAAGTGTTGGTAGAAAGGGAGGTGGGTTGGTGTTGGGGGTGTTGGGCACTGAGGGGGGCACTTGATGGTATGAGAACTGGGTGTTATGCTATATGTTGGCAAATTGAACTCCAATAAAAAATAAATTAAAAAAAGAAAAAAATACTTGATAATTTCCCTTTCAGTGATGTGTCAGGGAAGTTTTTCCCATCTGTGTTTCCTTCAGAAACATTTCCAGTTGAAGAGCAGGAATAGGCTGTCCAGACTATTTATGGAACATTTGCCTTGGTGCTGAAAACTTGGGTAATATCCTAAGATATCTTTAATTTGTTACCATCTCTGCATGTAGTAAGGTAGTGCCCTGTAGTCTGGGTTATGAAATTCCTATATCTGCGGTTCTTCCAGCTCCTAATTTACAGTGAAAGAACCAGTATGTAACCGAAGGAAATGGACTGAATAACCATCCTTCCTAGTGTCTATTTGCACCAAAGGATTTCACAGGTTTCCTAAAGTTTTGCCTATTTTAATGGATGAATGAAAATAATTCCCCTCTTTAAATAGGTTATTTAATGAATAATGAAATTATTTAGCAAAATCGTAATTTCCTTTGAATCTCTATATTTCTTTTTGTGATGTTTGGAATCTAGTTCTTGGATTCTTTTTTACTTTTTTTTTTTCACCTCTGGATGAGTGGAAGATCGTTCACTTATTGTATAAGAAAGGAATTACAGCTGGGAAACGAACTAGGGGTGTTGGAAGGGGAGGAGGGCGGGGGGTGGGGGTGAATGGGTGACGGGCACTGAGGGGGCACTTGACGGAATGACCACTGGGTGTTATTCTGTAACACTGGGTGTTATTCTGTTCAATTGCTAAATTGAACACCAATAAAAAATAAATTTATTATTAAAAAATTTTAAAGAAAAAGAAAGGAATTACAGGAACACCTGGGTGGTTCAGTGGTTGACCATCTGCCTTTGGCTCAGTTCATGATCACAAGCTCCATATCAGGCTCCCTACAGGGAACTGGCCTCTCCTTTTGCTTATGTATCTGTCTCTCTCTCTCTCTCTCTCTCACATGGATAAATAAAATCTTAAAATATGAAAAGAACTGAATTACAAGGGAACCCTAAATTACTTTCAGTCTTGATCAGGCACAGGGGAAAACCAAAGAGGCTTTGGGTAAACTCCTAGGCCATTATTGTCCAGGAATACCATGGTACTGTTCTGGAGAGAGATAAATAGATTGACTCCTGATCTAGAGGCACACTGAGAAAGTAGACCAAATATTCAGTGTAGTGCAGCAAGTAGCTTTGGAAGAATTGATAACAGTTCAGCATTTGGGCAATGTCCTAACAGGAAGAAAAAAAATAATTTTGTTGATTACCCTAATATCCTAAACAAATCAGTATCTTCCTTCATTTGGTGCCTTTTCTGGCAGTACAGAGATGGTATTACCACTAGTGGAGGGTATATGAAGACTTTGGGTAAAAGACTTTTAATTACAACTTTGATCCTTTCTTTCCACCTCAAAGGAAATTGAGGAAGTTTAGGTAATTGTTTTGTTGACTACCTCTCCTCATTTCTAGGTCGTGCTCTGATTCTTTTACCTATGCCAATGGGATTTGTAGCCTGGAAATGTCAGGTACACAACCAAAATCCTTGTGGAAGGTATGTTGCTCTAATGGAGGAGGCAAAATCATATCCAGAGAAGATACATCTCAGTTATGATAGACCCATGGGACTTTAAGTCATTGTCCATATGGTGTACATTCAATATTACAATCAATTTTGGAAAGTCTCTCCCAAGTAAATCTGCAGGGCAGGAATCACACTGAAGAAAAGTTTAGTGTTTTCAGTTAAGGGGTCACAGGTTGTGGTGACCCTTAGGTGGGGAGTAAAGGAAAATCTGTGGGCTATTTGATATCTACAGTGCATAGGATATGTCTCCTCCAAGGATGAGCAGCACTAACACGAGTAACATTTAAGAAACAACTAGGAGCACCGGGTTGTACCAGGGATTGATGAGAATGACTGTGCATATTTCTAGATAATTCATCTTAAATCCATAAGCCTACAGAGGAATCTGAGTGTTTCGTTTTTCCTTGTAACACCTTCATTCCTTTGAACTGGAGGGTTTTTCTAGGGCTTGGTCTTGTTTTACCAAGAAGATATACCTTTTTTGCAGTGTTGATTTTGATTACACTATTTACAGATGTCCTGGGTGATTCATTTAGGGTGTGGTACACCAAGGTGTGTCACCTGCAGGCCCTCCCACTGCCCTTCTTGTCTCCTTTAATGCAAAATTAAAACCCTTTGCAAAATATCTTTTTTTTAATAAAATAATTTTTATTGGTGTTCAATTTACCATCATACAGAATAACACCCAGTGCTCATCCCGTCAAGTGTCCCCCTCAGTGCCCATCACCCACCCACCCCCACCCCCCACCCTCCTCCCCTTCCACCACCCCTAGTTCGTTTCCCAGAGTTAGGAGTCTTTATGTTCTGTCTACCTTTCTGGTATTTCCCACACATTTCTTCTCCCTTCCCTTATATTCCCTTTCACTATTATTTATATTCCCCAAATGAATGAGAACATACACTGTTTGTCCTTGTCCGATTGACTTACTTCACTCAGCATAATACCCTCCAGTTCCATCCACGTTGAAGCAAATGGTGGGTATTTGTCATTTCTAATGGCTGAGTAATATTCCATTGTATACATAAACCACATCTTCTTTATCCATTCATCTCTACCAATGGGTTGTGATCCACGTAAAAGTTTCATTTCTGTTTTTATGTATGTTTATGAGTAAGGTCTCCAATTTTGGGTTTAGCTTGGGTGACAGCAGGAGATGAGTTACTATTCAACAGCACCTCTTTCAATTCATGAATGAAATGGAAAGTCATTTCCTAGTCTGCCTGGAACTTTTAATTGCCTGATTATTTAATTAGTTTGTTTTGTATCTATTTCATTTTGCATAATTGTATTATGGTAATGGCTTTCTTTATGGTAGTGCATTTTCAGGATATCCCCATGGGTTAAAAAAGGTTGTTTTATAATATTGTGGTGTCGTTTATAACCAATTCTTACCCCTTCCTCTATGTCTTCTTCTTCCCTTATGAAAGATCCTAATTCTGTTTTAGGAAAGCGATGCGGTCACCTAAAATACCTACCAACACATGAGTACATTTACTAAGTGCCACGGTTAATTTAGTCTTTTGATGATGCCAAGAGTGAATAATTTGCTTGGGTGTGCCCTCTGCTTAAACATGTCCCAATATGAGGGGGCACATCTATCCTAATCGTGTGTGGGCCCATTTCTGGACTGGATCCCATAACCTTAGTGAATGTACTCTGACAAGTCAGATGCTTAAGTTCCTGAGACAACCAAGCCTCCAGGAAGGGTCCTGTGCAGAGGAATGGGACCTAGTACATGCCACAGTAAGGTCTACAGAATAATGAGAAGTCTGTATTGACTGGATCTGAGGAAGCAAGGAAGGAGCAGGAAAGGGGCCCACTCAGAGCTAGTGCAGCCAATGCCCACTGCCTGGCAGACCTTATCCCCAGCTGCTCACACAGTTACTGAGACCCACAGTCAGTGGAACCATGTGTGGCTTAGATTTCATCCATTAAGCCACCTGTCTATAACCCAAGTAACCACTTTCCTACTTTAATTCATAGTAAGTGCTCATCATGGTTGGTCAATTGAAGGAAATCCAACTGCAGGCAGAGCTGCCATTTGACAGTTGCTTTAGAATGTCATGGATTCTGAGTCAGTTTGGGAGATGGGCAGACCACTCACTGGTCACTGAGGGTGGTCAGGTGGTCCAAGGGAGTGCTCTCAGTGACACAGCTGATAGTGTGAATGCTGGGGAGGAGGGCCACACTTCAGCTTCTTGTCCATTCTAAGAGGCTGTACTTGGGGAAATGCATTGTAGTTGGGGTCAGGGTGGGAGGTGGGAGATTGATTTAGAATTTTCACTTTTCTCTTTTTGCTCAGGGACCGCCTCCAGGGTATGGAATATCTCCCGTAGTGAACCTAGAGCAGGAGAATTTGAGGAATAGATTGACAGAGCTCCAGGTCCAGGAGTATTTGACTTGAACTCATGTGCCTAAGGGACATTTCAGGGGTTATGAGAATCTTATCCAAACTGAAACAACTGCATTCCTCTTCTGGACCCGCCACCCATCAGTTTGGTAACTCTTGGTAAGTTACCAACATCATGCTTTCAATGAATGTGTTGTTCCTTCATTTTCTATTGTGTCACAGAAGGATTTGCCCACACAGTAGCTGCTAATGTGCTCCCCATCTTCGTTACTTTAGGCCCCGCCTTTGAAACACCATCCCAGTGACTTTCAGAAATATAATACAACTTGCTTAATCAAGGACTTTATGTTGTGAAGAGGCCTTCCAGAACATATTTAATTTCTTATCACCAACCTTTCCTCATTTGTTCTTTCCCCCAGCGACTATTTGACTTTCTCCTTCTTTGCCTTTGGCTATTCGAGTTTCCAATGTTACATCATGCAGTATTTGTCTTACAACTCCTGGTTCATTTCCCTTAACATAATGGCGTCCAGGGCCATCCATGTTGTCAACAATGTTAAGATTTCCTTCCTCTGAAGGTGAGATAATATACCATTTTATGGGTAGATTCAATCTGATCATCAGTAGACATAAATTTGTTTCTATAAGTTTGGCTGTTGTGACTAGTGCAGAACATGCACAGATATCTCTCCGAAGTTCAGATTTAAATCTTTGAAATGTGTTTCTGAAGAGTCATTGTGCTGCTGTATATTGTAGTTTTTTAAAAAATTTTGAGGGACTTCCATATTGTTTGTCATAGTGACTGCATCATTTTACATTGTCTCGAGTCTTTTTTTTGAGTTTTAAGTATAGAGCAATTCCATGTCTTATTTGAGCCCCAATGAATCAGAACCCCTGAATCAGATGGCTCTTCTAGGCAAACAATGAAGAATGGGATCAAAAATTTTGAACTATGAAAAGGTTATCAGTCACTCCTTATGGTCTTCTGACAGTAAGATATTAAGATGTTATTCTATTTCATTGCTGTTTGAAGAGTTTAGGTTCAGGAGACTCCAAAAATAATACATACCAAGGGTTGTAAATCTCTGTGCCTCCTCAAGTGAGCAAGGACATTCCATTGGGTATAAGAACAAAGGACATCATATAAATGGCTCAATTGAAGGTACCATGGAAATTCAAGCATGGATTTAAATATAACTATTCTAGGGACACCTTGATGACTCAGTCATGTAAGTGTACAGCTCTATTTTTAAAAAATTATTTTTATTGGAGTTTAATTTGCCAACAGATAGCATAATACCCAGTGCTCATACCGACAAGTGTCCCCCTCAGTGCCCATCACCCAAACACCCCAACCACCAACAAACCTCCTTTTCTACTACCCCTTGTTTGTTTCCCAGAGTTAGGTGTCTCTCATGTTTGTCATTCTCACTGATATTCTCACTCATTTTCTTTGAGGCACCTCCACACAGTTTTCCAGAGTGGCTGCACCAGGTCACATTCCCACCAACAGTGCAAGAGAGTTCCTCTTTCTCCACATCCGCTCCAACATTTGTGGTTTCATGTCTTGTTAATTTTCCCCATTCTCACTGGTGTGAGGTGGTATCTCAATGTGGTTTTGATTTGTATTTCCCTGATGGCCAGTGATGCAGAACATTTTCTCATGTGCTTGTTGGCCATGTCTACGTCTTCCTCTGTGAAATTTTTGTTCATGTCTTTTGCCCATTACATGATTGAATTGTTTGTTTCTTTGCTGTTGCGTTTCATAAGTTCTTTATAGATCTTGGATACTAGCCCTTTATCTGATACGTCGTTTGCAAATCTCTTCTCCCATTCTGTAGGGTGTCTTTTAGTTTTGTTGGCTGTTTCTTTTGCTGTGCAGAAGCTTTTTATCTTGATGAAGTCCCAATAATTCATTTTTGCTTTTGTTTCTCTTGCCTTCGTGGATGTATCTTGCAAGAAGTTATTGTGGCCAAGTGAAAAAAGGGTGTTGCCTGTGTTCTCCTCTAGGATTTTGATGGAATCTTGTCTCACATTTAGATCTTTAATCCATTTTGAGTTTATCTTTGTGTCTGGTGTAAGAGAATGATCCAGTTTCATTTTTCTGCATGTGCATGTTCAATTTTCCCAGCACCATTTATTGAAGAGACTGTCTTTTTTCCAGTGGATAGTCTTTCCTCCTTTGTCGAATATTAGTTGACCTATAAGTTGAGGATCCACTTCTGTATTCTGTCCCATTGATCTATGTGTCTGTTTTTGTGCCAGTACCACACTGTCTTGATGACCACAGCTTTGTAGTACAACCTGAAATCTGGCATTGTGATGCCCCCAGATATGGTTTTCTTTTTTAATATTCCCCTGGATATTCAGGATCTTTTGTGATTCCACACGAAACTTAACATGATTTGTTCCAATTCTCTGAAGAAAGTCCATGGTATTTTGATAGGCATTGTATTAAACGTGTAAATTGCCCTGGGTAACATTGATATTTTCACAATATGAATTCTGCCAATCCATGAGCATGGGATATTTTTCCATCTCTTTGTGTCTTCCTCCATTTCTTTTAGAAATGTTCTGTAGCTTTTAGGGTACAGATACTTTACCTCTTTGGTTAGGTTTATTCCAAGGTATCTTATGCTTTTGGGTGCTATTGTAAATTGGATTGACTCCTTAATTTCTCTTTCTTCAGTCTCATTGTTAATGTATAGAAATGCCACTGACTTCTGGGAATTGCTTTTGTATCCTGTCACACTGCCAAATTGCTGTATGTGTTCCAGCAATCTTGGGTTGGAGTTTTTTGAGATTTATGTACAGTATACAGTATCATATCATCTGCGAAGAGGGAGAGTTTGACTTCTTCTTCTTTGCCAATTTGAATGCCTTTTATGTCTTTTTGTTGTCTGATTGCTGAGGCTAGGACTTCTAGTACTATGTTGAATAGCAGAGGTGAGAGTGGACATCCATGTCTTGTTCCTGATCTTATGGGAAAGGCTCCCAGTGTTTCCTCATTGAGAATGATATTTGCTGTGGGCTTTTCGCAGATGGCTTTTACGATGCTGAGGAACGTTCCCTCTATCCCTACACTCTGAAGAGTTTTGATCAGGAATGGATGCTGTATTTTGTCAAATGCTTTCTCTGCATCTATTGAGAGGATCCTATGGTTCTTGATTTTTCTCTTGCTGGTATGATGAATCACATTGATTGTTTTACGAGTGTTGAACCAGCCTTGCATCCCGGGGATAAATCCCACTTGGTCATGGTGAATGATCTTCTTAATGTATTGTTGTATCCTATTGGCTAGTATCTTGTTGAGAATTTTTGCATCTGTGTTCATAAGGTATATTGGTCTATAATTCTCCTATGTGGTGGGGTCTTTGGTTTTGGAATTAAGGTGATGCTGGCCTCATAGAATGAGTTTGGAAGTACTCCATCTCTATCTTTCTGAACAGCTTTAGCAGAATAGGTATGGGTTCTTCTTTAAACGTTTGATAGAATTCCCCTGGGAAACCAGACTGGCCCTAGACTTTTGTGTCTTGGGAGGTTTTTGATGACTGCTTCAAATTCCTCCCTGGTTATTGGCCTGTTCAGGTTTTCTATTTCTTCCTGTTCCAGTTTTGGTTGTTTGTGTTTTTCCAGAAATGGTCCATTTCTTCTAGATTGCCTAGTTTATTGGCATAAAGCTGTCATAATAAGTTTTTTTTAATTGTTTGTATTTCCTTGCTACTAGTGGTGATCTCTCTTTCTCATTCATGATTTTATTAATTTGAGTCTTCTCTCTCTTCTTTTTAATAAGGCTGGCTAATGGTTTATCTATCTTATTAATTCTTTCAAAGAACCAACTCCTGGTTTTGTTGATCTATTCCACCGTTCTTCTGGTCTCTATTTCATTGAGTTTTTTTCGGATCTTTATTAACTGCCTTCTTCTGTTGGTGGAAGCTTTTATTTGTTGTTCCTTTTCCAGCTCCTTTAGGCTGAAGGTTAGCTTTTGTATTTGAGTTCTTTCTTGTTTTTGGAAGGATGCTTGTATTGTGATATATTTCCCCCTCAGGACTGCTTTTGCAGTCCCCTTTAGTTTTTCTTGGAGACCTGGTTTGGTGGTCACATATTCTTTCAGTTTTTGCCTATGTTGGAAGCTCTTTATCTCTCCTTCTATTCTGAATGAGAGCCTTGCTGGATAAAGTATTCTTGGCTGCAGGTTCTTCTCATTTAGGACCCTGAATCTATCCCGCCAGCCGCTTTTGGCCTTCCAGGTCTCTGTGGAGAGGTCTGCTGTTAACCTAATACTTCTCCCCATAAATGTTAGGGATCTCTTGTCTCTTTTTGCTTTATTGATCTTTTGTTTATCTTGTAATTTGCAAGTTTCACTATTAAATGTCAAGGTGATGAGCGGTTTTTATTGATTTTAGCAGGAGATCTCTCTCTCTCTCCTGGATCTGAATGCCGGTTTCCCTCCCCAAATTAGAGAATTTGTCACCTAAGATTTGTTCAAATACACTTTCTGGACGTCTGTCACCTTTAATTCCCTCTGGAACCCCAATTAAACGTAGATTTCTCCTTCTGAGGCTGTCATTTATTTCCCTTATCCTTTCCCCATGATTTTAATTGTTTTTATCCTTTTTCTGAGCTTCCTTCCTTGCCATCAACTTGTCTTCTATGTCACTCACTTGTTCTTCTACCTCATTAACCTTCATCGTTAGAACCTCCACTTTGGACTGCATCTCCTTTAATTGATTTTTTTTTTATTGGTGTTCAATTTACTAACATACAGAATAACACCCAGTGCCCGTCACCCATTCACTCCCACCCCCCGCCCTCCTCCCCTTCCACCACCCCTAGTTCGTTTCCCAGAGTTAGCAGTCTTTACGATCTGTCTCCCTTTCTGATATTTCCCACACATTTCTTCTCCCTTCCCTTATTTTCCCTTTCACTATTATTTATATTCCCCACATGAATGAGAACATATAATGTTTGTCCTTCTCCGACTGACTTACTTCACTCAGCATAATACCCTCCAGTTCCATCCACGTTGAAGCAAATGGTGGGTATTTGTCATTTCTAATAGCTGAGTAATATTCCATTATATACATAAACCACATCTTCTTTATCCATTCATCTTTCGTAGGACACCGAGGCTCCTTCCACAGTTTGGCTATCGTGGCCATTGCTGCTAGAAACATCGGGGTGCAGGTGTCCCGGCGTTTCATTGCATTTGTATCTTTGGGGTAAATCCCCAACAGTGCAATTGCTGGGTCGTAGGGCAGGTCTATTTTTAACTCTTTGAGGAACCTCCACACAGTTTTCCAGAGTGGCTGCACCAGTTCACATTCCCACCAACAGTGTAAGAGGGTTCCCTTTTCTCTGCATCCTCTCCAACATTTGTTGTTTCCTGCCTTGTTAATTTTCCCCATTCTCACTGGTGTGAGGTGGTATCTCATTGTAGTTTTGATTTGTATTTCCCTGATGGCAAGTGATGCAGAGCATTTTCTCATATGCATGTTGGCCATGTCTATGTCTTCCTCTGTGAGATTTCTGTTCATGTCTTTTGCCCATTTCATGATTGGATTGTTTGTTTCTTTGGTGTTGAGTTGAATAAGTTCTTTATAGATCTTGGAAACTAGCCCTTTGTCTGATATGTCATTTGCAAATCTCTTCTCCCATTCTGTAGGTTGTCTTTTAGTTTTGTTGACTGTATCCTTTGCTGTGCAAAAGCTTCTTATCTTGATGAAGTCCCAATAGTTCATTTTTGCTTTTGTTTCTTTTGCCTTCGTGGATGTATCTTGCAAGAAGTTACTATGGCCGAGTTCAAAAAGGGTGTTGCCTGTGTTCTTCTCTAGGATTTTGATGGAATCTTGTCTCACATTTAGATCTTTCATCCATTTTGAGTTTATCTTTGTGTATGGTGCAAGAGAGTGGTCTAGTGTCATTCTTCTGCATGTGGATGTCCAATTTTCCCAGCACCATTTATTGAAGAGACTGTCTTTCTTCCAATGGATAGTCTTTCCTCCTTTATCGAATATTAGTTGCCCATAAAGTTCAGGGTCCACTTCTGGATTCTCTATTCTGTTCCACTGATCTATGTGTCTGTTTTTGTGCCAGTACCACACTGTCTTGATGACCACAGCTTTGTAGTACAACCTGAAATCTGGCATTGTGATGCCCCCAGATATGGTTTTCTTTTTTAAAATTCCCCTGGCTATTCGGGGTCTTTTCTGATTCCACACAAATCTTAAAATAATTTGTTCTAACTCTCTGAAGAAAGTCCATGGTATTTTGATAGGGATTGCATTAAACGTGTATATTGCCCTGGGTAACATTGACATTTTCACAATATTAATTCTGCCAATCCATGAGCATGGAATATTTTTCCATCTCTTTGTGTCTTCCTCAATTTCTTTCAGAAGTGTTCTATAGTTTTGAGGGTATAGATCCTTTACATCTTTGGTGAGGTTTATTCCTAGGTATCTTATGCTTTTGGGTGCAATTGTAAATGGGATTGACTCCTTAATTTCTCTTTCTTCAGTCTCATTGTTAGTGTATAGAAATGCCACTGACTTCTGGGCATTGATTTTGTATCCTGCCATGCTACCGAATTGCTGTATGAGTTTTAGCAATCTTGGGGTGGAGACTTTTGGGTTTTCTATGTAGAGTATCATGTCATCGGCGAAGAGGGAGAGTTTGACTTCTTCTTTGCCAATTTGAATGCCTTTAATGTCTTTTTGTTGTCTGATTGCTGAGGCTAGGACTTCCAGTACTATGTTGAATAGCAGTGGTGAGAGTGGACATCACTGTCTTGTTCCTGATCTTAGGGGAAAGGCTCCCAGTGCTTCCCCATTGAGAATGATATTTGCTGTGGGGTTTTCATAGATGGCTTTTAAGATGTCGAGGAATGTTCCCTCTATCCCTACACTCTGAAGAGTTTTGATCAGGAATGGATGCTGTATTTTGTCAAATGCTTTCTCTGCATCCAATGAGAGGATCATATGGTTCTTGGTTTTTCTCTTGCTGATATGATGAATCACATTGATTGTTTTACGGGTGTTGAACCAGCCTTGTGTCCCAGGGATAAATCCTACTTGGTCATGGTGAATAATTTTCTTAATGTATTGTTGGATCCTATTGGCCAGTATCTTGTTGAGAATTTTTGCATCCATGTTCATCAGGGATATTGGTCTGTAATTCTTTTTGGCGGGGTCTTTGTCTGGCTTTGGAATTAAGGTGATGCTGGCTTCATAGAACGAATTTGGAAGTACTCCATCTCTTTCTATCTTTCCAAACAGCTTTAGGAGAATAGGTATGATTTCTTCTTTAAACGTTTGATAAAATTCTCCTGGGAAGCCATCTGGCCCTGGACTCTTGTGTCTTGGGAGGTTTTTGATGACTGCTTCAATTTCCTCCCTGGTTATTGGCCTGTTCAGGTTTTCTATTTCTTCCTGTTCCAGTTTTGGTAGTTTGTGGCTTTCCAGGAATGCGTCCATTTCTCCTAGATTGCCTAATTTATTGGCGTATAGCTGTTCATAATATGTTTTTAAAATCGTTTGTATTTCCTTGGTGTTGGTAGTGATCTCTCCTTTCTCATTCATGATTTTATTAATTTGAGTCTTCTCTCTCTTCTTTTTCATAAGGCTGGCTAATGGTTTATCTATCTTATTAATTCTTTCAAAGAACCAACTCCTGGTTCTGTTGATCTGTTCCACAGTTCTTCTGGTCTCGATTTCGTTGAGTTCTGCTCGAATCTTTATTAGCTCCCTTCTTCTCTTGGGTGTAGGATCTATTTGCTGTTTTTTCTCTAGCTCCTTTATGTGTAAGGTTAGCTTTTGTATTTGAGTTCTTTCCAGTTTTTGAATGGATGCTTGTATTGCGATGTATTTCCCCCTTAGGACTGCTTTTGCTGCTTCCCAAAGATTTTGAACGGTTGTATCTTCATTCTCATTAGTTTCCATGAATCTTTTTAATTCTTCTTTAATTTCCTGGTTGACCCTTTTATCTTTTAGCAGGATGGTCCTTAACCTCCATGTGTTTGAGGTCCTTCCAAACTTCTTGTTGTGATTTAGTTCTAATTTCAAGGCATTATGGTCCGAGAATATGCAGGGGACAATCCCAATCTCTTGGTATCGGTTCAGACCTGATTTGTGACCCAATATGTGGTCTATTCTGGAGAAAGTTCCATGTGCGCTTGAGAAGAATGTGTATTCAGTTGAGTTTGGATGTAAAGTTCTGTAGATATCTGTGAAATCCATCTGGTCCAGTGTATCATTTAAAGCTCTCGTTTCTTTGGAGATGTTTTGCTTAGAAGACCTATCGAGTATAGAAAGAGCTAGATTGAAGTCACCAAGTATAAGTGTATTATTATCTAAGTATTTCTTCACTTTGGTTAATAATTGATTTATATATTTGGCAGCTCCCATATTCGGAGCATATATATTGAGGATTGTTAAGTCCTCTTGTTGAATAGATCCTTTAAGTATGATATAGTGTCCCTCTTCATCTCTCACTACAGTCTTTGGGGTAAATTTTAGTTTATCTGATATAAGGATGGCTACCCCTGCTTTCTTTTGAGGACCATTCGAATGGTAAATGGTTCTCCAACCTTTTATTTTCAGGCTGTAGGTGTCCTTCTGTCTAAAATGAGTCTCTTGTAGACAGCAAATAGATGGGTCCTGCTTTTTTATCCAGTCTGAAACCCTGCGCCTTTTGATGGGGTCATTAAGCCCGTTCACATTCAGAGTTACTATTGAGAGATATGAGTTTAGTGTCATCATGATATCTATTCAGTCTTTGTTTTTGTGGACTGTTCCACTGAACTTCTTCTTAAAGGGGAATTTTAAGAGTCCCCCTTAAAATTTCTTGCAGAGCTGGTTTGGAGGTCACATATTCTTTTAGTTGCTGCCTGTCTTGGAAGCTCTTTATCTCTCCTTCCATTTTGAATGAGAGCCTTGCTGGATAAAGTATTCTTGGTTGCATGTTCTTCTCATTTAGGACCCTGAATATATCCTGCCAGCCCTTTCTGGCCTGCCAGGTCTCTGTGGAGAGGTCTGCTGTTACCCTAATACTCCTCCCCATAAAAGTCAGGGATTTCTTGTCTCTTGCTGCTTTAAGGATCTTCTCTTTATCTTTGGAATTTGCAAGCTTCACAATTAAATGTCGAGGTGTTGAACGGTTTTTATTGATTTTAGGGGGGGATCTCTCTATTTCCTGGATCTGAATGCCTGTTTCCCTTCCCAGATTAGGAAAGTTTTCAGCTAGAATTTGTTCAAATACATATTCTGGCCCTCTGTCCCTTTCGGCGCCCTCGGGAACCCCAATTAAACGTAGGTTTTTCTTCCTCAGGCTGTCGTTTATTTCCCTTAATCTATCTTCATGGTCTTTTAATTGTTTGTCTCTTTTTTCGTCAGTTTCCCTCTTTGCTATCAACTTGTCTTCTAGGTCACTCACTCGTTCTTCCACCTCGTTAACCCTCGTCGTTAGGACTTCTAGTTTGGATTGCATCTCATTCAATTGATTTTTAATTTCTGCCTGATTAGCTCTAAATTCTGCAGTCATGAAGTCTCTTGAGTCCTTTATACTTTTTTCTAGAGCCACCAGTAGGTGTATAATAGTGCTTCTGAATTGGCTTTCTGACATTGAATTGTAATCCAGATTTTGTAACTCTGTGGGAGGGAGGACTGTTTCTGATTCTTTCTTTTGAGGTGAGGTTTTCCTTCTAGTCATTTTGCTCAGTGCAGAGTGGCCAAAAGCAAGTCGTATTGGGAAAAAGAGAAAAGAGAGGAGAGAAAGAAGGAAAGAAAAGATAAAGAGAAAAAAAAAGGGAAGAAAAAGAAAAAAAAAACGAAAAAAAAAAAGAAGAAAAAGAGAAAGAAAAAGAAAGGAGAAAAAAAGGGGGTGGGGGAAGGAAACAAATCAAAAAGCAAAACAAAACAAAAACAAAAACAAACAAACAAAAAAAGAACCACCGGGGAGTATCTTCTGATTCTGTGTTCTTTAAGTCCCTTGGCTTCTCCTGGAAGTTGTCAGTCTAGCTGGTGTTCTGGGGGAGGGGCCTGTTGTGCTGATTTTCAGGTGTTAGCACTTGGGGGAGCTGCTGTGCCCCTGCCTGGTGCAGGGCTCAGTGGGGGTTGTTTACCCCCTGAGGCCGCAGGAGGAACAGCCCCAGTGGCGGGGCAGCTCTGGAAACCTGGATTCAGCTCCGGCAGGAACTCCGTCTGCAGGGCCTGGAGGCTCCGGGGCGGGGCCGCTGATCTGCTCAGCTCGGGGCAGGAGCGTCCTTGCTGTCCTGGGCCCTCCCGGCCTCTGCCTGTCCCGGGGGAGGCCGGATCCTGGGCTGTGTCCCGGCGCCCTGTGCTCCGGAGCCTGCGCTGTTGGATTCGCGCTCCCCGGCCGCGCAGCCCCCTCCGCGGAGCCGCCGCCCGAGCCCCTCCAGCTGCTCCGTGTCCCGCCGGGTCCCGCCGTGCGCGCTGCAGCCCTTAGGGAGCTCGGCGCACTCTCCTGGGCGCGCAGTTGCCTTTACTGTCCCCGGGAGCCCGAGGGCATCCTCGCTCTCCTGGGTCCTGCTCCAACTCCCTGCGAGCCCCTTTCCGCCCGGGAAGGTCGGTGCAGCTCCTGCGTCTCCGGGACGGGGCTCTCCTGTCCTGGGGACACTCGCCCCGGCCTCAGCCCGGCTCCTCGCGGGGCCCCTCCCCCTTGGAGGCCTTTGTTCCTTTATTTCTTTTTCCCCGTCTTCCTACCTTGATAGAAGCGCGAACTCTTCTCACTGTAGCATTCCAGCTGGTCTCTCTTTAAATCTCAGGCCGAATTCATAGATTTTCAGGATAATTTGAAGGTTTTCTAGGTAGTTTGGTGGAGACAGGTGATTTGGAGACCCTACTCTTCCGCCATCTTGCTCCTCCCTCTCCTTTAATTGATTTTTAATTTCGGGCTAAATAGATCTAAATTCTGCAGTCATGAAGTCTCTTGAATCCTTTATGCTTTTTTTCCAGAGCTACCAGTAGCTTTATAATTGTGCTTCTGAACTGGCTTTCTGACATTGAATTGTAATCCAAATTTTGTAACTCTGGGAGAGAGTACTATTTCTGATTCTTTCTTTTGTGATGAGTTGTTCCTTCTAGTTATTTTGCTCAGTGCAGAGTTGCTAAAAACAAGTTGTAATGGAAAAAAGAGAGAAAGAGAAAAAGATGGGTGGGGGTAAAACAAACAGAAAACAAAAAACAAGGAGGTGTATCCTCTGATTCTATATAAGTCCCTAGACTTCCCCTGGAACTTTCCAGCGGTGCTTGGTCACGATCTTGCTTCCCCTGCCCTTTCAGCTGGTCTCCTTGGGGAGCGGCTGCTGTGCTGATTCTCAGGTCTGTGAACCTGTGGGAGCTGCCCCGCCCCCTGCCAAGTTCATGGCTCAATGGGAGCTGTTTATCCTGTGATGTGTCTGCTCCCTGGCTGCTCAGCTCCATCCCAGGCACAGGGTGACAGGAGGAGGAGCAACAACAGCGGTGGTGGCCAGCTCTCCAGCTCTGAAGTCAGGTCCAGCAGTAACTTCCACAGCTCCCAGTCCACAGGGGCCTGGTTGTTCCTGGGGCAGGGGCGGGGGCTGCTGATCTGTACAGCTTCGGGGCACTTTGTGGCCGGAGTGTCCCTGCTCTCCTGTGTCCTCCCGGCCTCCACCTGCCCCAGGGGAGCATAGGATCTTGGGCTATGTCCCCTGGTGCCTTGTGCTCCGGGGCCTGCACTGCAGTAATCAAGCTCCCAGGCTGTGCTGCCCTACAACCTGCAGAGCCGGTTAGTTAGGAGTGATTGATTGATTTGGGGGAGAGAAAGGGAAAGGGATGGAAATAGAGAACATGAGTGGGGACAGGGTTAGAATGAGAAGTAGGCTACCCATGAGCTATAACACAACATGGAGCTGAATCCTGAACATGGGATCATACCTTGTCCACAAGGTGGACAATTAAGTGACTGTTTCACTAGTAACGTTGATATCATTAAGTATCACTTCCATTCAGATCATCTGGAAGAGAGTAATGACCAAAGGATCATAGGGTGCATCTAGAAGGACACAGAGTACCCATCAGTACATTTTTATGCCACTCAAGAATAACTCAGGTAGGGGTGCCTGAGTTGCTCAGGCATTTACGAGTCTGCCTTTAGCGCAAGTCAGGCTCTCTGAGACCTAAAATCAAGCTTAGTGCAGGGCTCTCCACTCAGGAAAGGGTATGTTTTTGCCTCTCTCCCTCTGCCCTTCTCACCCTCTTCTCTTTCTCTCAAATACATAAAGTGAAGCTTGAAGAAAACTAGAGAATAATTTTGGGACTGTTGCTCATTATAAATAGAGGGCTAGAGAATACAGAGGCATTTGGTTACCAGCATGGTCTGATCTGCACTGTTGGGCCACCCTTGGTATCAGGACTCTAATATGTGCTGTGTAATGATTTTGTTTTTTTGTGTATGTTTTGTTTTTTTGAGAATGTTTACTGAGTAAATATATATTGGCATATTGATCTACAATAAAAATAAATAAATAAATAATCTGATTTACTTGAAAAAAATAAAAGACCTCTGTGTTTCAGAAAAAAATAAAGTCTTTTGAGGTTTCCCTACTGTTTTTATTTTTTTATTTTTTTAATTTTTATTTATTTATGATAGTCACAGAAAGAGAGAGAGTGAGAGAGAGAGAGAGAGAGAGAGGCAGAGACACAGGCAGAGGGAGAAGCAGGCTCCATGCACCGGGAGCCTGATGTGGGATTCAATCCCGGGTCTCCAGGATCGAGCCCTGGGCCAAAGGCAGGCGCCAAACCGCTGCGCCACCCAGGGACCCCTCCCTATTGTTTTTAGCACTAAAGTCAGCAGTTTTATTTTCTGTTGGGTAGTTTAAATGTGTGTCAACTCCAAGACCTTCTAAAGCACACTCTCACACAGGTGGCTCTGCATGGTAAATGATGAGTAATGGGATCAAATATTTGAACGCTGAGAAAATTATCACTCATTCTTGTATGGTTTTGACAGCAAGAGGTCAGCATTTCACTGTATTGTAATGCATTTCCCAGGGTCTTATTCAAGTACATGTGACAACAACATTCCTAACCTTTCAAATCGATCTGCTATCTCCTTGAGGATGTGGGACAGCAAATCCTGTATCTTGGAGATAACAAAGGACATACTAAATAAAAAAAAGGACATACTATACAAATTATTCAATGGAAGATACCATGGAAATTCATTCACTGAGTTGATTCAAGATTAATTATTCTAGTGGCACCTGGGTGGCTTTGTCAGTTAAGTGTCTAACTCTTGATTTTTACTTAGGTCATGATCTCTGGATCCTGAAATTGAACCCCATGTTGAGTTCCGCATTGGCTATGGAGTCTGCTCTAGATTTTCTTTTTCCCTCTGCCCCTCCTCTCCTCATACTTTCTCTTTCTGCCTTAAAAAAAATAATAAAATGAATCATTATTCTAGTTTACTCAGTGTGGCATACCTACGAGAATCATACTAAGGCATATTATTTTCGTTTCATGTGTGTACATTTTAATTTTCTATTGAGTCATTACTTTATAACCACAGTAGAAAAATTTAATTTACAACTCAAGTTTGATCTCATTCGATGGTAGATATTATGAAGCTAGTGTTTGATTATTAGTTTGTTGTTAAACATTACCAAAAATTGATCTTATTACTTTTTAATGAATAGACTTTATTATTTAGAATAAGTCAGAATAATTGAACAAGTAATATAATCTGTTTCCCTATATCCCTATTCCCTGGCACAGAATTTCCACAGTTATTAAACCTTGCATCATTGTAGAACATACCTTTGTCATGAAGAAGAAACCAGTATAGTGATATTGTTATTCATTGAAGTCTACCATTTCTATGAAGGTCAGCTCTGTGATGTGCCATAGTTCAGGTTTTGACAAATGCATAATATCATGCATGCACCATGTACAGTGTCAGTTCACTGCCTTTAATTCCCATGATTCAACTGTTAATGCTTATGCACTTTCTATAGAAATCTTAGTAACCATTTAGATTTGTCATCTGTACAGCTTTCTTTTTTTTCACAATTAGAGTCATAAAACATGTCACTGTTTGGGATTTCCTTATTTTTTTAACTTTTAATTGTTCAATTAATGTTCATCCATGTCTTTTTGGTGGCTTGATACCTCAATTATTTTATTTCTAATATTTATTTAGTGGGAAAAAGTGCAAGTGTAAGGGGTAAGGGCAGAGGAAGACGGAGAGAGAATCTTTTTTTTTTTAATTTTTATTTATTTATGATAGTCACACAGAGAGAAAGAGAGAGAGGCAGAGACAGGCAGAGGGAGAAGCAGGCTCCATGCACCAGGAGCCCGATGTGGGATTCGATCCCGGGTCTCCAGGATCGCGCCCTGGGCCAAAGGCAGGCGCCAAACCGCTGCGCCACCCAGGGATCCCGAGAGAATCTTAAGCAGGCTCCAGGCACAGCACGTGGCTGTTGCGTGGCTTGAACTAAGATCCTGAGGTCATGATCTGTGGAAAAATCCAGTAAGAAGCTTAACCGACTGAGACACAGAGGCTCCTTAAGAGCTCAATCACTTTATTACAAAATAGTATTTCCATGTATGGGTTGAACTGAAGTTTCTCTTTCATTCGCTTATAGAGGGACAAGCCTACTTGTCTCTAGTTTACGTGATCCTAAATAAAGCTCAATTTCTTTGAAAAACAAACCTGAATTTCTTGGGAAAAGACAGGTTTCAGGGACTAATCATCTGCATCAGTTTGGATTAGACCCATTAGAAAACAAATTTCAAATGGATGTAAGATGGTGGGGTAGAGGTCCTCATGTCAGCTAGTCCCCTATATTTAGCTACATAACTTTCAAGCCATCCTAAACACCAGTGAATTCAAGCTGAAGTCTAAACCAGAATGGTTGACTCTATAAATAAAAAGTGAAAAAATTATGCACAGTGGAGTGTGGAGAAATAAAATGGAATGGATTTATCAGAGGATAATGGGCGGAGTGGGGGTGAGAGCACGTGTAAGCCAGCTGCATGAAAGTGAAAGAGCCCTGAAATTCAAAATCTGGACCTTTAGAAATCTGCTCCTCAAGAGACTTTCCTCCCTAAAAGGGGCTCATTGGTGAAATGGTGCAGAACCACGAGTAAGTTAGTAGGATCTCTATATTCCTGGAGGCCAGAAAGTACCCATGTGCCTGAGCCAGCAGAGTTCCCAAGTATTGGTTCAAGCAAATGGGTTTAAATCAGCAAGCCTGGGAGAATGTTTAGGTTGTGGAGCCATCAACCACGATCACCGGCCAGGCCAGATGACCGTGGTCCATGTTGGGTCCATACAGGGGACTGGAATGCATCCTCCCCATTCATCTGGGAGAAGCAGAGTGGGTGACCATTGGAGAAGTTGAACCTTCTCCTTGCGGGGGGGTCAGCAACCACAAAAAGGGATAAACCTCCACTTCTTCCAGGAAGAGGGGGTGAGAGCAAAAGCAGCAAAGACTCTGCCTGAGGAAACCTAAACTTTGCATATTTCAGTGTCCCCCCATGTCTACGAGGGGGGAATTGGAGTAGGCAGGCAATTTGGCATCTCCAGATTTGTCAATCATCGCATCACTCATCTCTGGGGCTGGAGATCGATGTGCGGTCTTTTTTCCTCTCACCCCCAAAATAAGCATGAAAGGTTCCAGGGAACAAAATGCTCACAGAGCAAACAGCTTACAGTGAGACTGGCCCCTTGACAAGGTCAGTGAAGCTACCCAGGCAGAGACACCTGAGAATATGTGCAGCAGGCTATTCTGGGGACAATCACCTGGAAGGACAGGTGACCCACACATTTCCTGACCAAACAGTACTGGAACTTCCACAACTGGGGGAACATAGCATAGCTACTCAAGGTTTTCCTTTTATGATTCATTTTTCTTTCAAGATAAAATTGTACTCTATTTTTTCATATATTCCCAATTCACCTAATTTCTTATTTAATCAACTCTTCTTTTTGAAATCTTTTTTTAAACTTTTATATTTTAATGACATATTTTAATATCACTTGTGAAATGGACAGAGCATAGGAAAAGACATTTCTCTAAAGAGGACCTACTTGTGGCGAAAAGGCACATGATAGAATGCTCCACATCACTTGTGAACAGGAAAATACAAATCAAACCCACAATGAGATACCAAATTACACTGGTGAGAATGGCTAAATTTAACAACTACTGTTGGCGAGGATGTGGTGAAAGGGGTACCCCCTGACACTGACGATGGGAATGAGACATGGAACAGCCACTCTGGAAAACAGTGTGTAGGGTCCTCAGGAAGCTCAAAATAGAGATTCTGATACAAAGTGTTTCCTCTCAAATACCACCCTTGTCTCCCCAGATATACTCCCGTCTAGATAGCAGAAGTTGGTTGCTGTGCAGCTGCATTCACTGTGAAAGGACTATGATGTCACATGTTCCCATGGTGATGAGAAATATATCTCTGCCTTTCTCCCCAACTCTACTCTTTGAGCTGAGCAGTTCAAAGTTGATATTGAGTGAGTTCTCAGCTCTCTATCTAGCATCTTTGATGATGGGCAATCTCAATTGTTGCTCCTGCGAAGGTATGTTCATAAGGATCTTCTGAAGATGTCTTTGTTACCAACTGGATAGTTAACTGTTTTTCAAACTATTTATCTTATTGTTTAAAGTTTCCTCTCCCCTAATTGTCATGCGGAGTCATACCTATGTGTTTTTGTTTGTTCTAGTCCTCCATTTCTATTTTTGGTTATTCTACCAAACTAGCTGTCTTAATATTGTGCCTCCATTTCGAAAACATGTCTTACTTCCTATTATATCCTGCATCCCTCATGATCACCTGGAAGAACAGGTGACCCACACTCCTCACCTTTGTCATCACAAAGGTCCTCAAAGGGGGAAATATGGCCACATCTATTTCCAGGTTTTGGTACTGTCCCAAATTTTATATTCAAATTATTCATTTCAGAAATTAAGTGTGAATCCCGAAAGGTTGATATGGAGGATATTTGACATTGTTTTATCAATGGTTTACAATGTCTTCCTTATTGTTTCTCCCAAAATGGGTATGTAGTTCTGTATTTGCGGGGACATGTTGCTACCTTCATCTAAATGGTTGCTCAAAAGTCACCCTGTGAATATGAGTGTCTATGTTTCAATTAATGTCACAAACACACATTACTTTTTACACTTTGGGCATTTTCCAAAGTTACACTTTTTATAGATACTAGCTTTATTCTAACCCTCATCCCATTTCTCCCCATGTAAGGTGTAAGCATGGTGAAAATATATTTTTCTCAACTATGTAACAAATAGCCAGTCTACTTGCATTGAAACATGTATATATAATTAGTTAATTATACCCGATCCCGGGTCTCCATGATCAGGACCTGGGCTGAAGGCAGACACTAAACCACTGAGCCACCCAGGCTGCCCAAGATTTCCTTCCTCTTAACGTGGGATAGTATTTCATTGTAGACATTAATTTTTTTCCTTTTGTTAATCAATAAACATGAAGTCTTTTCCTTTTTCTTGGGTGTTGTGAAAGGTGCTGCAGAATATGTGAAGATATCTCTGTGAAATTCAGAATTCAATTCTTTTTGACCTATTTGCCAAAACTCAGATTGCTAAATTATATGACAGATCTTTTTAAATATGGAGGGGGGGAACTCCATGTTGTTTTTCGTCATGCTTTTTCAGTTTATATTCTCTGTTGGCTTCTTTAAGAATACGGCAACTCCAAGGCCTTTCTACAGCCCACTATGACTCAGGTTTCTCTGCAAGTCAATGATGTGTAATGGGGTCAAAAGTTTGAACTCTGATAATGTTATCACTCATTTGGGATGGTCTTCTAACATAAAGATGTCAAGAGCTCTTTCTATGGTCATCCATTTCCCAGGATCTACAGTCAGAAACCCAAAACAAAAACTATTTTGAAACCAACTGTGTACACCTGGACTGAAAAGTGGGCGAAAATATTTCAAGTTTGCAGAAAAGAATAATTCATCCATCAAAGAAGTCAATGGAAGGTAACATGAAAATTCATTCATTAAATGTACTCAAGAAATATTGTTCTAGGGGCACCTGGCTGTTTCTGTCAGCTAAGTTTCTGCCTCCTAGTTTCAGCTCTGGTCATGACCTGGAAGTCATCAGATTCACCCATATTCAGCATGGAGCCTGCATAGTACTTTCTTTTCCTTTCCCTCTGCCCCTCTCTTCCTTACACTTTCCCTTTTGCTCTCTATACAATAAAAAAAACAAAGAATCATTATTCAATTTTGCTTAGGGTGCCATACTAAAGACAAATATACTAAGCCATATTTTTTATTTTTCATGTGTGAAAATCTTAATTTAAATGGCCAGTCATTAGTTTATACCGAAATAGTAAAATCGCATTGAGAACTCATTTGGTCAGATTTAATGGTAGGTGTTGTTAAGCTAACACTTGGACATATTAGTCCATGTTAAATATTAGCAAATAAACCTCTTATGTTTTAATAAATAGAACATATTACTGACTTTAGAGTTAGGGAGTGTCACAATGCAGCATATAATATAAAATTTCCCTATCACCCTATTGTTTGGGGCACAATTTCCAGAATTATTCACAACTACATCAGCGTGGAACATTTATCACAAAGTACAGAGCGATGTAGAGATATTATTATTATTGATGTAGACAACTTATATTAAGGACTGCTCTGCATTAGGGTGTGTTTTACATATGCATAATATTAGTATCCTAGGGATGATGACCTGTGCCAAAGGGAGACACTCAACCAAAGAAACCACTCTGGTGCCCACATTATTACTGCTTTTAAAATCGGGACAAGATGACCCACAAGGTTACATTAGTTTCAGGTGTACCACACTTGATTGAACTTATGGTTATTGAAACTGGGCTCACCTCAAGCATAGATACTTGTGCCCCCATAGAGCACTATAACCATTCCATTGATCATATTCCTTATGCTGTACCTTTCACCCTGTGATTTTTTTAATGAATATGTTGAAGCCTGTCCCCTCCGCTCTTTCTCACAACTATGGCTATTTGTAAATGGTATACATTCAGTATTTAAATATCTCCCACAATGGATGATTTTAAAAATAACAGATTAGTGAAAAATGCAGTAGAGTAATAGACTGAATAGAACAGAATATAACGATTGCCTAACATTGAAAACACCTACCAAAAGACGGTTGAAATCAAGTGCAAAACCGTACAAAAGAGATGACAGCATATGTGGATCTACAGAGGCAGAAATGGTTTTGGAAGACATCAAGAAGGTAGCAACATTTAGCTGGGCTTCAAAACAAGCTCTATAAGCAAAGGGAACCTATCTTTGGATTTGCTGTGCACATCAGTTGTATTTTACATTGATTATTTCATGTTACTTAAAGTTGTCATTGCTTTTTTTTAAAAAAGTTTTTATTTATTTGAAAGAGAGAGACAGCGAGACAGCAAAAGAGAGTGTGTGCAAGGGTAGGGCAGGGGGAAATGTGGAATCACAACCCCGCTGAACAGGGTGCCCAAAAAGGGGATGGATCCCAGGCCCTTGGATCTTGGCCTGAGCTGAAGGTTTTTCCTCATCCAGCAATGAAGACAGCCTAGCAGTAGCTTCCTTTATGCTTATTACCCAGTCATTACCATCCAGTCTTCCCCTGTATCCATATAAACACTGATCTCACTAATACCTGAGCACCACAAACAAAGCACTGATAGTTATCCTGTGTACTCCTAGATGTTGCTTAGGCTGTGGTACCAGGTGTTGTCCACCAAAACTCAGTGAATAACTCTTCACCCACTTCTGTGCTAAGTCTGCCCCATTTTGCCTGAATTATAAATGCCGCTCTCTTGGTTTTCCTCTTTTTGATGTGAATACACATATAATAAGGAACAGTGTATTTTTTGGTGGTGTGTTGGAAGGGGAAGATGTTAACTCTGGGGTAAGGGACATTTACTCAGAAGCACTTTCTCCACCTTGAATTCTGAATTTGGAAATTCTTCTTCAGTCAACTTGAGGGATCAATCCCCCAAAAAAAGCTCATGCTTTCTCCATGGGTGTAATCTGTGCTTCGTTTGGGGGCCCATGGCATTACTACTGTTGTTCATTTGAAGTTCAATACTCACCAGGAGAACCTATGACAAAGTACACACATGAACCGACCCCCACCTTATCTTCTTATGTGTAACTGCAGATCATCTCAGAAACATCGAAACTGGTATGTATTCTGGGATCAGTCTCTCTCTTGGAAAAATCTCAAATAGTAAGGCAGATAGGGCAACCCTGTTGTACTCAGTCTGGACAGACACCCAGATTCCATGTTCCGAAGCTTGGGGTGTGTGTGATATAGGCAGCTTTTCTAGCTAAGAAAACAAGCCCATGTTTCTATAATCCTAGAGAGCCAAAGTAGTATCTCTGTGTGGAGTGGGTATGAGTAAAATAGGATTGGGGAGGTGACTTGTTGACTCTATACAGTGTGTGAGTGTGCGAGTGTATGTGTGTGTGAGAAAGAGAGAAGATCAGGACAGAGGAAAATAGACAGATAGAGACACAGAGAAATGCAGAGATAGGGAGAAGGAGAGCGAAAGAGTGAGGTAGATTCTGCAGCAGATATGTCCCACTGACACCACACGATGGACTTAGTCAATATTCTCAAAAGAAAAAAAAAACAAAAGAAAAAAACCTCATTACACAGCATATTTTAGAGTCATAAGACCATGGGTGTCCAAACTGTGCATATCAGCCCATTCTGGGTAACCAATTGCTTCATATTCTCCAGTCCTCCATTTATAATGAGCAAGAGTCCCAAAATTACTCTCTAATTTTCTTCAAGCTTTAGTATTTGAGAGAAAGAGAGCAGAACAGGTTGAGAGGGGCAGAGAGAGAGAGAGAGAAACACACCCTTTGCTGAGCAGGGAGCCCCACACTAGGCTTGATTTCAGGTGCCAGAAGGCTGACCTGAGCTGAAGGCAGACTCTTAAATGCCTGAGCAACTCAGGCACCCCTCCCTGAGTTATTCTTGAGTGGCATGAAAATGTACTGATGGGTACTCTGTGTCCTTCTAGATGCATCCTATGATCCATTGGTCATTACACTCTTCCAGAAGATCAGAGTGGAAGTGAAATTAATTTTGTCAAGGCGAGCTTGAGGATCTTTGACTGAGGAACGAATGTCACTTTCTTGGTTTCTATCCACACAAATTCCAATGAAAGTCAGACAGTGTCCATTTGGGACGATATACATAATATTCCAGCTTGGAAGAGTGTGGAGTGGTTGCCTCTTGCCAAGCATTACCTTATTCGAGAAGATGTTTATGTTGGTGACACCAAAGCTGGAAATAAACAGCATGATGGGGTAAATTCCCTCAGCAACAGTTTCTCGTGATTGGTTTAGTTTTGTTCAGGAACCAGTCTCTTCCTGTCTTTAGTCAGGAGAACCAATGTGATTCTGGGTTCTCACTGGAATTAGGATCACGGATGTAGAGAAAAAAACAAAAAAGTGTTGTGAAAAATCACAGAGGATGACAGAGCATGAGAGACTCCTACCATGGTAAACAAACAGGGGGTTGTGGAAGGGGAGTTGGGTGGGAGGATGGGGTGACTGGGTGATGCACAGAGGGGGGCACTTGGGATGAGCGCTGGGTGTTATATGTTAGCAAATCAAACTCCAATAAAAAAAATACACAAAAAAGAAACCACTGGAAAACCAATCGTCCAGGTGGAGACCCATGGTCAAGTTTTTAGAAGCAAACATGTGGCATTCAGGTAAGGATTTTGTGTCCATGGAGATAGGAGGAAGGGCAGGGACATGGACTCCAGTGCTCAGTGAGTTCAGCAAAGGGATGGAGGCTTATTCCAGAGTCAAGGTGCTCTTTGCAGCTCCCTTTAAAAGGCCCACAGGACATCCTTTTGAGGGTTACCCTGAAATGGTCTTCAATTTCTCAGGTCCAAACTCTGTGTCCTCACACTCAAAGTAACAGGACCACTGCTCCTGGTGGTCACTGCAAAGTCATCAACAAAACCTCCCTCATTCCTTGTCTCCACAGAATTCAGCCCTGAGCAGCCCCTGTTCTAAAACCCCTGGCCTGGGATCCAGGTCCAGTTTGGAAAGTTCCCTGCTCAATTTGTCTGGGATAAGGGAGTCCCACACTAAACTAGGCACCTACCCAGGCTCTAGCCTGCATCAGGAAGGAAAGGAGTATGCTCCTGAAGAGATTAAGGTGTCCCCCCTCTGCTTCATTCATCTGAATACAACCAGAACATATGTGTGGAGTCATAGTCTTCTCCTCTGCTTACAAGCAGCCCCTGCTGGGATTCCTCTAGGACCTGAATGTGGAGCTTCCTGTCTGAGTGATGCCAGGACCTCACCCAGTGCCTGCCACATGATAGGAGCCCACAGACCAATGGAAATTGAACAGTCATATCAGGCCAGCAAATTCCACTGCAGGAATCCCCAGGGCAGGGAGGTCACAGCTTCCTCATTTTTGGATCTTAGACCTGAGCTATCCAAGGAGGCAGCCAATAGACAGACCGTGGATGCTGACACAGGCCCACTCCTAGGATCTTGGGATAATGATGCGAGCTGCAGTCAGACACTTAATCTACTGAGCCACAAAGTTGCTCTTCTTTGGTCTATTCTGTCATAAATAGTGGGGTTATTTGTATACAATCGTAAGAAGCATTCTACCCTGAGATTGGATTGTGCAGTTGGCCATATTCTTCTCTTATTTTTATCTAATGATCATTCTGTGAAGACCAGTTCTGGCTCCTTTTGTTACTGGCAAGCATCAAAACCCTTGTTTATGTTTGGTTAGAATCTCCTGGAATAGAGCAGAAGAGGTTTTGTTTCAGGTCATTGCCTTTGGTCTTGGATAGAGACAAACTCTTGAGATAAGCTCTAGCACACATATCTTAACTTGCACAGAGTACTTCTGGTTGGCACCAGGTGCTGGTACAGCCAGAGACCCACTCCCTCTGCACCTACAGGTCACACAGTAGCAGTGCTGAGCTACCCTCAGTTCTTCCCAAAGGGTGAAAAGGCGCTCTAGGTATGGGCATCACAAAAGTGATCCCTCACAGAACCTGCTCCTAAGTCAGCAAGAGTGAGGTGGGAGGGATGGCTGGGAGTACAGTTCCCCTCTCCCCTGTTTGCACAATCCTTAGTACTGTGACAAAAATAAAATCTGCACTTGCCTCCCTATGAGAGAGGCTCGAGTGCCGACACCCAAGACCTTCACTGGGTGCAGGGAATCTAGAGGAATGTGTGAAAGCTGCTGGGCTGGAGGCACACACTTGTGCTCAAGGTCCTGTAGACCTAGTCCCGTGGTCTGACGAGGCCCAGGACACAGGTTCTAGGCAGGGCAGCCAGCGTTTCTGCTCCTCTCTGATCTCAATGCTATAGCCACACAGTGCTGGGCTAGCTCCCCAGACCAGAGTCTTGGCCCAGGCTAGGACTTTCCCTCATGCCTGCCTGGAGCCCATGGCTCAGCCCTTCCAAGGATCAGGGCAAATGGTGGCTTGAGCTGGTATTGATGAAGCCTCACCTGCTTTAGAAAACCCATCATCCCATATTTTAGACTAAAGGAAATTGGGCAAGATACTTTACCTCTAGCATCACATTCATCTCCACTCTGGGCTATGATATCTATGGGCTGTTCCACAGATTCAGTGTGTCCCAGATTTAGGAGAGTCTCATGGTTTGTCTCTCTAATTTTTCCCACTCAATTCTGCTCCTTTCCCTCATAATCCCATTCACTATTTCATATATTCCAGGAGGAGGGCACTTGATGGGATGAGCCCTGGGTGTTACACTATATGTTGGCAAATTGAATTTACATACAACTAAATAAATATTTAAAAAATGAATAAAGATTAAGTTTGTCTTAAGTACCTAAGAGCACCCCAAGCACAAAGCAGTCACATTATAAGCTTAGTGGGATGTCGCTCTCATGGCCACCTGCAACTCCTGCCCCTAGGCTCCCAGGCCCATTGCAACTATTCCAGCGTTGCCTGAATTGGCTCTTTGATCAACTGATTAAGGAGGGCTGCCTAAAAAGCTGATTATGCTGAGTTAAATAAGTCAATTGGAGAAGGACAAACATTATATGGTCTCATTCATTTGGGGAATATAAATAATAGTGAAAGGGAATAGAGGGGAAGGGAGAAGAAATGGGTAGGAAATACCAGAAAGGGAGACAGAACATGGAAGACTCCTAACTCTGGGAAATGAACTAGGGGTGGTGAAAGGGGAGGAAGGCGGGGGGTGGGAGTGACTGGGTGGCGGGCACTGAGGGGGGCACTCGACGGGATGAGCACTGGGTGTTATTCTGTATGTTGGCAAATTGAACACCAATAAAAAATAAATTTATTGTTAAAAAACAAAAGCTTATCATTCCTCCACCATCCCCATGCCATAGAATATAATGGTTTCTGATCTATTTCTGATTCTTTCCTTTGTGGTAAGTTATTCCTTCTAGTCATTTAGCTCAGTGCAGAGTGGCTAAAAACAAGTTGTACTGGAAAAACGAAGGAAAAAAAAAAGAGGGAGAAGGGGAAAACAACAACAACAAAAAAACAAAAACAAAAACAAAAAAACAAGGAGGGGTATCCTCTGATTCTATATACTGTAAGTCCCTCGACTTCCCCTGGAGCTCTCCAGCGCTGCTCGGCCAAGAACTTGCTCTTTCCCTGTCCTTCCAGCTGGTCTTCTGGGGGAGGGGCTGCTGTGCTGATTCTCAGGTGTGTGCACCTGGGGGAGCAGCCCCAACCCCCTGCCAAGTGCACGGCTCAGTGGGAGCTGTTTATCCTGTGAGGCCCCAGTTCCCTGGGGGCCCCGCTTCGTCCCAGGCACAAGTTGACACAGAGACGAACAAGACTGGCGGCATCCAGCTCTCCAGCCCTGGAGCAGCCCTCAGCTGCCACAGTAACTACCATGGTCTCCCTGTCCGCACTGGCCTGGATGCTCTGGGGGCAGGGGCGCTGATTTGCACAGCTCTGGGCCGCCTGGTGGCAGGAGCGTACTCGCTGTCTTGTGCCCTCCCGGCCTCTGCCCGTCCCGGGGGAGCACCGGATCCTGGGCTGTGTCCCCCATGCTCTGGGCTCCAGGGCCTGCGCCGCTGGAATCCGCTCCCAGGGCCGCGCAGCCCCCTATGCAGGGAGCCGCAGCGGAGCTGCTCCCGGGGCCTCTCCTGCGCGGGGCAGCCCTTTACCGCGCTTGGCCCAAGGGGTGCGGCAGCTCTTCCCCGGGTGCACCTCCTCTGTGAGTGTCCCTGGGAACCTGGGGGCTCCACTGCCCCTCCTGGCATCCTGCCCAAGTTGCCTGTGAGAGCCTTTCCTTCTTGTAAGATTGGTAAGGTTCTCGCTTCTCCAGACTGGGCTTTCCTGTCCTGGAGGCTCTTGCCGCCTGGCCTCCCGGCCTTAGCCCGGCTCCTCACGGTCCCTTCCCCCACTGGATTCTTTTTTATTTTTTTTCCATCCTCCTACCTTGATAGAAGGGCGAACTCTTCTCACTGTAACATTCCAGCTGATCTCTCTTTAAATCTCAGGCCGAATTCGTAGGTTTTGGGGATGATTTGAAAATTATCTAGGTAAATTGGTGGGGACAGGTGACTTGGGGACCCTACTCTTCCGCCATCTTCCCCCCCCCCCCGCCCCAGCTTTTTATAAATTAAATGAGATTCTAAATACGTATTTATGGAGTTATAACCATGGATGAAGCACTTTGCCTGTGGTTTCTCTTAACTTTACAACAAAGAAAATAGAGCATATTATTAACATATTCTCAGTATAAAACTGAGCATTACAAAATTTAATGAAATTGCTACAAGAATTGTATTATACTGAGAATCATAGCCTCCCTCTAACTTCAAAATCTATAGTTTTATAATAGACTGATTTTCTATCTAAATTTTAATAATGTTCATAAATTTGTTTCCTACCCCTTCCTGTATATGTTCTCAATAAATAACTCTTTTCATCAAGAGGATAAAACAATTACCCATTTATTTGAAGGTCAAAGTTGTCAGCCATATCAGTCTCCTTTTCTTCTGATTTAAAAGAAGACTTTATAGAGCCAACTGAAAAGACTGATCCCAATTATCAAGGTGTACAAGCATTAGAGTAACTCAAGAGGGTAGGGAACTCATGTATGAGAGTCAAGTGATTCTCTGTGGTGCCTTGCAATATTTGTATACCAAGTAATAAACGTAAATGAAAATGTTTTCCACATGACTGCATTCATTTACCTTCCCAAGAGCAGTGCACAAGGATAATATTGTGCGGTGACTAAGGGTGTCTACATATATTGTGATGAACACTAAGTAATGTATAGTTCTGCTGCATCAATATGTTGTGCACCAGAAAATAATATAACAATGTTTATTATAGTTCAATAAAAAAGTAAATGATAAGAGCATGAGCCAATAAAATTTTAAATTTAATTCACTCCATCAAGAAACATCATCAGGAGGAGGGGCAAGATGGCTGAAGAGTAGGGTCCACAAATCACCTATCCCCACCAAATTACCTAGATAACCTTCAAATCATCCAGAAAATCTACGAATTTGGCCTGAGATTTCAAGAGAGATCAGCTGGAATGCTACAATGAGTAGAGTTCGTGCTTCTATCAAGGTAGGAAGACGGGGAAAAAGAAATAAAGAAACAAAAGGCATCCAAGGGGGAGGGGCCCCGCGAGGAGCCGGGCTAAGGCCGGGGTGAGTGTCCCCAGGACAGGAAAGCTCCGTCCAGGAGAAGCAGGAGCTTCACCAATCTTCCCAGGGGGGAAAGGCGCCCGCAGGGAGTTAGAGCAGGACCCCAGGAGGGCGGGGATGCCCTCAGAATCCCTGGGACACTAACAGACACCTGCACGCCCAGGAGAGTGCGCCATACCCCGCGGCCGAACTCCCTAAAAGACTGCAGCTCCCACGGCTGGACCCGGAGCAGTTCGGAGGGACTCGGGCGGCGACTCTACGTGGAGGGGGCTGGCGGCCAGGAGCAGTTCGGGGGTGGTTCCGGCAGAGGAAGAGGCTCCGTGCGGAGAGGGCTGCACGGCTCCGGGAGAGTTCGGAGGGGCACGGGCGGCAGCTCAGCAGAGGTGGCTGAGCGGCCAGGAGCACGAATCCAACAGTGCAGGCCCCGGAGCACAGGGCACAAGGACACAGCCCAGGATCCGGCCTCCCCCCGGAACAGGGAGAGGCCGGGAGGGTCCAGGACAGCAAGGACTCTCCTGCCCCGAGCTAGGCAGATCAGCGGCCCGCCCCGGAGCCTCCAGGCCCTGCAGACGGAGAGCTCCATAGTTACTGGGGGGGGGGCTGAATCCAGGGCTCCAGAGGTGGCCGCAGCCACTGGGGTTGTTCCTCCAGGGGCCTCACAGGGTAAACAACCCCCAAGAGCCCTGCACCAGGCAGGGGCAGAGCAGCTCCCCCAAGTGCTAACACCTGAATATCAGCACAACAGGCCCCTCCCCCAGAAGACCAGCTAGACGGACAGTTCCAGGGAAAGTCAAGGGACATAAAGTATTCAGAATCAGAAGAGACTCCCCCGTGGGTTTTTTTTTTTCTTTTCTTTTTGATTTGTTTGCTTTACCCCAACCTTTTTTTTTTCCTTTCTTTCTTTTTCTTTCTCTTCTCTATTTTTCTTTTTTCTTCCTTTTTTCTTTTCTCTTTTTCTGTTTCTTTCCTTCTTTCTCTCTTTTTCTCCTTTTCCCAATACAACTTGATTTTGGCCACTCGACACAGAGCAAAATGACGACAAGGAAAACCTCACCTCAAAAGAAAGAATCAGAAACAGTCCTCTCTCCCACAGAGTTACAAAATATGGATTACAATTCCATGTCAGAAAGCCAATTCAGAAGCACTATTATACAGCTACTGGTGGCTCTAGAAAAAAGCATAAAGGAGTCATGACTCCTTGCAGTCATGACTGCAGAATTTAGATCCAATCAGGCAGAAATAAAAAATAAATTGAATGAGATGCAATCCAAACTAGAAGTCCTAACGACGAGGGTTAACGAGGTGGAAGAACGAGTGAGTGACATAGAAGACAAGTTGATGACAAAGAGGGAAACTGAGGAAAAAAGAGACAGAAAATGAAAAGACCATGAGGAGAGATTAAGGGAAATAAATGACAGCCTGAGGAAGAAAAGCCTACATTTAATTGGGATTCCCGAGGGTGCTGAAAGGGACAGAGGTCCAGAATATGTATTTGAACAAATCATAGCTGAAAACCTTCCTAATCTGGAAAGGGAAACAGGAATTCAGATCCAGGAAATAGAGAGATTCCCCCCCCCTAAAATCAATAAAAACCGTTCAACACCTCGACATTTAATAGTGAAGCTTGAAAATTCAAATGATAAAGAGAAGATCCTTAAAGCAACAAGAGACAAGAAATCCCTGACTTTTATGTGGAGGAATATTAGGGTAACAGCAGACCTCTCCACAGAGACCTGGCATGCCAGAAACCACTGGCAGGATATATTCAGGGTCCTAAATGAGAAGAACATGCAACCAAGAATACTTTATCCAGCAAGGCTCTCATTCAAAATGGAAGGAGAGATAAAGAGCTTTCAAGACAGACAGGAACTGAAACAATATGTGACCTCCAAACCAGCTCTGCAAGAAATTTTAAGGGGACTATTAAAATTCCCCTTTAAGAAGAAGATCAGTGGAACAATCCACAAACACAAGGACTGAATAGATATCATGATGACACTAAACTCAAATCTTTCAAAGGTAACTCTGAACATGAAGGGGCTTAATGACCCCATCAAAAGGCGCAGGGTTTCAGACTGGATAAAAAAGCAGGACCCAACTATTTGCTGTCTACAAGATACTAATTTTAGACAGAAGGACACCTACACCCTGAAAATAAAGGTTGGAGAACCATTTACCATTCGAATGGTCCTCAAAAGAAAGCAGGGGTAGCCATCCTTATATCAGATAAACTAAAATTTACCCCGAAGACTGTAGTGAGAGATGAAGAGGGACACTATCTCATACTTAAAGGATCTATCCAACAAGAGGACTTAACAATCCTCAATATATATGACCCAAATGTGGGAGCTCCCAAATACTTAAATCAATTAATAACCAAAGTGAAGAAATACTTAGATAATAATACACTTATACTTGGTGACTTCAATGTAGCGCTTTCTATACTCGATAGGTCTTCTAAGCACATCTCCAAAGAAACGAGAGCTTTAAATGATACACTGGACCAGATGGATTTCACAGATATCTACAGAGGTTTACATCCAAACTCAACTGAATACACATTCTTCTCAAGTGCACATGGAACTTTCTCCAGAATAGACCACATATTGGGTCACAAATCGGGTCTTAACCGATACCAAAAGATTGGGATTGTCCCCTGCATATCCTCAGACCATAATGCCTTGAAATTAGAACTAAATCACAACAAGAAGTTTGGAAGGACCTCAAACACGTGGAGGTTAAGGACCATCCTGCTAAAAGATGAAAGGGTCAACCAGGAAATTAAGGAAGAATTAAAAAGATTCATGGAAACTAATGAGAATGAAGATACAACCGTTCAAAATCTTTGGGATGCAGGAAATACAGTCCTAAGGGGGAAATACATCGCAATACAAGCATCCATTCAAAAACTGGAAAGAACTCAAAACAAAAGCTAACCTTACACATAAAGGAGCTAGATAAAAAACAGCAGATAGATCCTAAGCCCAGCAGAAGAAGAGAGTCAATTAAAATTCGAGCAGAACTCAACGAAATCGAGACCAGAAGAACTGTGGAACAGATCAACAGAACCAGGAGTTGGTTCTTTGTAAGAATTAATAAGATACATAAATCATTAGCCAGCCTTATTAACAAGAAGAGAGAGAAGACTCTAATTAATAAAATCATAAATGAGAAAGGAGAGATCACTACAAACACCAAGGAAATACAAACGATATTAAAAACATATTATGAACAGCTATACACCAATAAATTAGGCAATCTAGAAGAAATGGACGCATTCCTGGAAAGCCACAAACGACCAAAACTGGAACAGGAAGAAATAGAAAACCTGAACAGGCCAATAACCAGGGAGGAAATTGAAGCAGTCATCAAAAACCTCCCACCTCCCAAGACACAAGAGTCCAGGGCCAGATGGCTTCCCAGGGGAATTCTATCAAACACTTAAAGAAGAAATCATACCTATTCTACTAAAGCTGTTTGGAAAGATAGAAAGAGATGGAGTACTTCCAAATTCGTTCTATGAGGCCAGCATCACCTCAATTCCAAAACCAGACAAAGGCCCCACCAAAAAGGAGAATTACAGACCAATATCCCTGATGAACATGGATGCAAATTCTCAACAAGATACTAGCCAATAGGATCCAATAGTACATTAAGAAAAGTATTCATCATGACCAAGTAGGATTTATCCCTGGGACACAGGGCTGGTTCAACAATCATAAAACAATCAATGTGATTCATCATATCACCAAGAGAAAAACCAAGAACCATATGATCCTCTCATTATATGCAGAGAAAGCATTTGACAAAATACAGCATCCATTCCTGATCAAAACTCTTCAGAGCATAGGGATAGAGGGAACATGCCTCAACCTCTTAAAATCCATCTATGAAAAGCCCACAGCAAATATCATTCTCAATGGGGAAGCACTGGGAGCCTTTCCCATAAGATCAGGAACAAGACAGGGATGTCCACTCTCACCACTGCTATTCAACATAGTACTGAAAGTCCTAGCCTCAGCAATCAGACAACAAAAAGACATTAAAGGCATTCAAATTGGCAAAGAAGAAGTCAAACTCCCCCTCTTCGCCCATGACATGATACTCTACATAGAAAACCCAAAAGTCTCCACCCCAAGATTGCTAGAACTCATACAGCAATTTGGTAGCGTGGCAGGATACAAAATCAATGCCCAGAAATCAATGGCATTTCTATACACTAACAATGAGACTGAAGAAAGAGAAATTAAGGAGTCAATCCCATTTACAATTGCACCCAAAAGCATAAGATACCTAGGAATAAACCTAACCAAAGAGGTAAGGGATCTATACCCTAAAAACTATAGAACACTTCTGAAAGAAATTGAGGAAGACACAAAGAGATGGAAAAATATTCCATGCTCATGGATTGGCAGAATTAATATTGTGAAAATGTCAATGTTACCCAGGGCAATTTATACGTTTAATGCAATCCCTATCATAATTCCATGGACTTTCTTCAGAGAGTCAGAACAAATTATTTTAAGATTTGTGTGGAATCAGAAAAGACCCCGAATAGCCAGGGGAATTTTAAAAAAGAAAACCATATCTGGGGGCATCACAATGCCAGATTTCACTTGTACTACAAAGCTGTGGTCATCAAGACAGTGTGGTACTGGCACAAAAACAGACACATAGATCAATGGAACAGACTAGAGAACCCAGAAGTGGACCCTGAACTTTATGGGCAACTAATATTCGATAAAGGAGGAAAGACTATCCATTGGAAAAAAGACAGTCTCTTCAATAAATGGTGCTGGGAAAATTGGACATCCACATGCAGATGAATGAAACTAGACCACTCTCTTTCACCATACACAAAGATAAACTCAAAATGGATGAAAGATCTAAATGTGAGACAAGATTCCATCAAAATACTAGAGGTGAACACAGGGAACACCTTTTTTGAACTCAGCCACAGTAACTTCTTGCAAGATACATCCAGGAAGGCAAAAGAAACAAAATAAAAAATGAACTATTGGGACTTCATCAAGATAAGAAGCTTTTGCACAGCAAAGGATACAGTCAACAAAACTAAAAGACAACCTACAGAATGGGAGAAGATATTTGCAAATGACGTATCAGATCAAGGGCTAGTTTCCAAGATCTATAAAGAACTTCTTAAATTCAACAGCAAAGAAACAAACAATCCAATCATGAAATGGGCAAAAGACATGAACAGAAATCTCACAGAGGAAGACATAGACATGGCCAACATGCACATGAGAAAATCCTCTGCATCACTTGCCATCAGGGAAATACAAATCAAAACCACAATGAGATACCATCTCACACCAGTCAGAATGGGGAAAATTAACAAGGCAGGAAACCATAAATGTTGGAGAGGATGCGGAGAAAAGGGAACCCTCTTACACTTGGTGGGAATGTGAACTGGTCCAGCCACTCTGGAAAACTGTGTGGAGGTTCCTCAAAGAGTTAAAAAAAGACCTGCCCTACGACCCAGCAATTCCACTGTGGGGATTTACCCCAAAGATACAGATGCAATGAAATGCCGGGACACCTGCACCTCGATGTTTCTAGCAGCAATGTCCACAATAGCCAAACTGTGGAAGGAGCCTCGGTGTCCATCGAAAGATGAATGGATAAAGAAGATGTGGTTTATGTATACAATGGAATATTACTCAGCCATTAGAAACGACAAATACCCACCATTTGCTTCAACGTGGATGGAACTGGAGGGTATTATGCTGAGTGAAGTAAATCATTCGGAGAAGGACAAACATTCTCATTTATTTGGGGAATATAAATATCAGTGAAAGGGAATATAAGGGAAGGGAGAAGAAAAAGACTCCTAACTCGGGGAAACGAACTAGGGGTGGCGGAAGGGGAGAAGGGCAGGTGGTGGGGGTGAATGGGTGATGAACACTGAGGGGGGCACTTGACGGGATGAGCACTGGGTGTTATTCTGTATGTTGACAAATTGAGCACCAATAAAAAATAAATTTATTATTAAAAAAAAGAAACCACAACCTTCAAAAAATAGAAACATCATCATTGGGGATAATAGATGAAGACAAAAGAAGAAAGCAACTGGTAGTAAAAAAAAAACCACCATAGACAACTGAGTCTCATGACTCATTAATAGGAAAATGATGATTATAGTAACTAAGAATGTTTTCCTCCTGAGTTGTGTCTTACAGCAATTTTGCGTTTATGATATGTATTAAGAAAATTCAAATTCCTTTTCTTCTTTTATTTTTTCCTCACCAAGGAGATGTGATTAATTTTACCATTTAGTCTCGAGGTTACATTAAATTCCTGAGGGATTATGACTAAAGTAGAGGAGATCCCAACACTACACTGAGATGGATACAGTAATCTATGAGAATGTTTAGCTTTCTGCTTGGACAAAAAGGGTAGAATGTCTTAATTAGCATGCAGGATAAATGAATCTTTAGATTGAAGTAACAGTCATTGATTTGAAGTTTAAATAAAAGGGACTCCTGGGTGGCTCAGTGGTTAAGCGTCTGCCTTTGACTCCGGGCGTAATACCAGAGTCCCAGGATCAAGTCCTACATGCACCTGCATGTAGCCTGCTTCTCCCTCTGCCTGTGTCTCTGACTCTCTTTCTCCATCTGTCTCTCATGAAGAAATAAAATCTTAAATAAACAAACAAATAAATAAATTGATAAATAAATAAATAAATAAATAAATAAATAAATATTTTAAAAAGGAAGTTTATTTTTTTTTTATTTTTTTTTATTGGTGTTCAATTTACTAACATACAGAATAACACCCAGTGCCCGTCACCCATTCACTCCCACCCCCCGCCCTCCTCCCCTTCTACCACCCCTAGTTCGTTTCCCAGAGTTAGCAGTCTTTATGTTCTGTCTCCCTTTCTGATATTTCCCACACATTTCTTCTCCCTTCCCTTATTTTCCCTTTCACTATTATTTATATTCCCCAAATGAATGAGAACATATAATGTTTGTCCTTCTCCGACTGACTTACTTCACTCAGCATAATACCCTCCAGTTCCATCCACGTTGAAGCAAATGGTGGGTATTTGTCATTTCTAATAGCTGAGTAATATTCCATTGTATACATAAACCACATCTTCTTTATCCATTCATCTTTCGTTGGACACCGAGGCTCCTTCCACAGTTTGGCTATCGTGGCCATTGCTGCTAGAAACATCGGGGTGCAGGTGTCCCAGCGTTTCATTGCATTTGTATCTTTGGGGTAAATCCCCAACAGTGCAATTGCTGGGTCGTAGGGCAGGTATATTTTTAACTGTTTGAGGAACCTCCACACAGTTTTCCACAGTGGCTGCACCAGTTCACATTCCCACCAACAGTGTAAGAGGGTTCCCTTTTCTCCACATCCTCTCCAACATTTGTTGTTTCCTGCCTTGTTAATTTTTCCCATTCTCACTGGTGTGAGGTGGTATCTCATTGTGGTTTTGATTTGTATTTCCCTGATGGCAAGTGATGCAGAGCATTTTCTCATGTGCATGTTGGCCATGTCTATGTCTTCTTCTGTGAGATTTCTGTTCATGTCTTTTGCCCATTTCATGATTGGATTGTTTGTTTCTTTGGTGTTGAGTTTAATAAGTTCTTTATAGATCTTGGAAACTAGCCCTTTATCTGATATGTCATTTGCAAATATCTTCTCCCATTCTGTAGGTTGTCTTTGAGTTTTGTTGACTGTATCCTTTGCTGTGCAAAAGCTTCTTATCTTGATGAAGTCCCAATAGTTCATTTTTGCTTTTGTTTCTTTTGCCTTCGTGGATGTATCTTGCAAGAAGTTACTATGGCCGAGTTCAAAAAGGGTGTTGCCTGTGTTCTTCTCTAGGATTTTGATGGAATCTTGTCTCACATTTAGATCTTTCATCCATTTTGAGTTTATCTTTGTGTATGGTGAAAGAGAGTGGTCTAGTTTCATTCTTCTGCATGTGGATGTCCAATTTTCCCAGCACCATTTATTGAAGAGACTGTCTTTCTTCCAATGGATAGTCTTTCCTCCTTTATCGAATATTAGTTGCCCATAAAGTTCAGGGTCCACTTCTGGATTCTCTATTCTGTTCCACTGATCTATGTGTCTGTTTTTGTGCCAGTACCACACTGTCTTGATGACCACAGCTTTGTAGTACAACCTGAAATCTGGCATTGTGATGCCCCCAGATATGGTTTTCTTTTTTAAAATTCCCCTGGCTATTCGGGGTCTTTTCTGATTCCACACAAATCTTAAAATAATTTGTTCTAACTCTCTGAAGAAAGTCCATGGTATTTTGATAGGGATTGCATTAAACGTGTATATTGCCCTGGATAACATTGACATTTTCACAATATTAATTCTGCCAATCCATGAGCATGGAATATTTTTCCATCTCTTTGTGTCTTCCTCAATTTCTTTCAGAAGTGTTCTATAGTTTTGAGGGTATAGATCCTTTACATCTTTGGTGAGGTTTATTCCTAGGTATCTTATGCTTTTGGGTGCAATTGTAAATGGGATTGACTCCTTAATTTCTCTTTCTTCAGTCTCATTGTTAGTGTATAGAAATGCCACTGACTTCTGGGCATTGATTTTGTATCCTGCCACGCTACCGAATTGCTGTATGAGTTCTAGCAATCTTGGGGTGGAGACTTTTGGGTTTTCTATGTAGAGTATCATGTCATCGGCGAAGAGGGAGAGTTTGACTTCTTCTTTGCCAATTTGAATGCCTTTAATGTCTTTTTGTTGTCTGATTGCTGAGGCTAGGACTTCCAGTACTATGTTGAATAGCAGTGGTGAGAGTGGACATCCCTGTCTTGTTCCTGATCTTAGGGGAAAGGCTCCCAGTGCTTCCCCATTGAGAATGATATTTGCTGTGGGCTTTTCATAGATGGCTTTTAAGATGTCGAGGAATGTTCCCTCTATCCCTACACTCTGAAGAGTTTTGATCAGGAATGGATGCTGTATTTTGTCAAATGCTTTCTCTGCATCCAATGAGAGGATCATATGGTTCTTGGTTTTTCTCTTGCTGATATGATGAATCACATTGATTGTTTTACGGGTGTTGAACCAGCCTTGTGTCCCAGGGATAAATCCTACTTGGTCATGGTGAATAATTTTCTTAATGTACTGTTGGATCCTATTGGCCAGTATCTTGTTGAGAATTTTTGCATCCATGTTCATCAGGGATATTGGTCTGTAATTCTCCTTTTTGGCGGGGTCTTTGTCTGGCTTTGGAATTAAGGTGATGCTGGCTTCATAGAACGAATTTGGAAGTACTCCATCTCTTTCTATCTTTCCAAACAGCTTTAGGAGAATAGGTATGATTTCTTCTTTAAACGTTTGATAAAATTCTCCTGGGAAGCCATCTGGCCCTGGACTCTTGTGTCTTGGGAGGTTTTTGATGACTGCTTCAATTTCCTCCCTGGTTATTGGCCTGTTCAGGTTTTCTATTTCTTCCTGTTCCAGTTTTGGTAGTTTGTGGCTTTCCAGGAATGCGTCCATTTCTTCTAGATTGCCTAATTTATTGGTGTATAGCTGTTCATAATATGTTTTTAAAATCGTTTGTATTTCCTTGGTGTTGGTAGTGATCTCTCCTTTCTCATTCATGATTTTATTAATTTGAGTCTTCTCTCTCTTCTTTTTAATAAGGTTGGCTAATGGTTTATCTATCTTATTAATTCTTTCAAAGAACCAACTCCTGGTTCTGTTGATCTGTTCCACAGTTCTTCTGGTCTCGATTTCGTTGAGTTCTGCTCGAATCTTTATTAGCTCCCTTCTTCTCTTGGGTGTAGGATCTATTTGCTGTTTTTTCTCTAGCTCCTTTATGTGTAAGGTTAGCTTTTGTATTTGAGTTCTTTCCAGTTTTTGAATGGATGCTTGTATTGCGATGTATTTCCCCCTTAGGACTGCTTTTGCTGCATCCCAAAGATTTTGAATGGTTGTATCTTCATTCTCATTAGTTTCCATGAATCTTTTTAATTCTTCCTTAATTTCCTGGTTGACCCTTTTATCTTTTAGCAGGATGGTCCTTAACCTCCATGTGTTTGAGGTCCTTCCAAACTTCTTGTTGTGATTTAGTTCTAATTTCAAGGCATTATGGTCCGAGAATATGCAGGGGACAATCCCAATCTTTTGGTATCGGTTCAGACCCGATTTGTGACCCAATATGTGGTCTATTCTGGAGAAAGTTCCATGTGCGCTTGAGAAGAATGTGTATTCAGTTGAGTTTGGATGTAAAGTTCTGTAGATATCTGTGAAATCCATCTGGTCCAGTGTATCATTTAAAGCTCTCGTTTCTTTGGAGATGTTTTGCTTAGAAGACCTATCGAGTATAGAAAGAGCTAGATTGAAGTCACCAAGTATAAGTGTATTATTATCTAAGTATTTCTTCACTTTGGTTAATAATTGATTTATATATTTGGCAGCTCCCACATTCGGAGCATATATATTGAGGATTGTTAAGTCCTCTTGTTGAATAGATCCTTTAAGTATGATATAGTGTCCCTCTTCATCTCTCACTACAGTCTTTGGGGTAAATTTTAGTTTATCTGATATAAGGATGGCTACCCCTGCTTTCTTTTGAGGACCATTCGAATGGTAAATGGTTCTCCAACCTTTTATTTTCAGGCTGTAGGTGTCCTTCTGTCTAAAATGAGTCTCTTGTAGACAGCAAATAGATGGGTCCTGCTTTTTTATCCAGTCTGAAACCCTGTGCCTTTTGATGGGGTCATTAAGCCCGTTCACATTCAGAGTTACTATTGAGAGATATGAGTTTAGTGTCATCATGATATCTATTCAGTCTTTGTTTTTGTGGACTGTTCCACTGAACTTCTTCTTAAAGGGGAATTTTAAGAGGCCCCCTTAAAATTTCTTGCAGAGCTGGTTTGGAGGTCACATATTCTTTTAGTTGCTGCCTGTCTTGGAAGCTCTTTATCTCTCCTTCCATTTTGAATGAGAGCCTTGCTGGATAAAGTATTCTTGGTTGCATGTTCTTCTCATTTAGGACCCTGAATATATCCTGCCAGCCCTTTCTGGCCTGCCAGGTCTCTGTGGAGAGGTCTGCTGTTACCCTAATACTCCTCCCCATAAAAGTCAGGGATTTCTTGTCTCTTGCTGCTTTAAGGATCTTCTCCTTATCTTTGGAATTTGCAAGCTTCACAATTAAATGTCGAGGTGTTGAACGGTTTTTATTGATTTTAGGGGGGGATCTCTCTATTTCCTGAATCTGAATGCCTGTTTCCCTTCCCAGATTAGGAAAGTTTTCAGCTAGAATTTGTTCAAATACATATTCTGGCCCTCTGTCCCTTTCGGCGCCCTCGGGAACCCCAATTAAACGTAGGTTTTTCTTCCTCAGGCTGTCGTTTATTTCCCTTAATCTATCTTCATGGTCTTTTAATTGTTTGTCTCTCTTTTCCTCAGTTTCCCTCTTTGCTGTCAACTTGTCTTCTAGGTCACTCACTCGTTCTTCCACCTCGTTAACCCTCGTCGTTAGGACTTCTAGTTTGGATTGCATCTCATTCAATTGGTTTTTAATTTCTGCCTGATTAGCTCTAAATTCTGCAGTCATGAAGTCTCTTGACTCCTTTATACTTTTTTCTAGAGCCACCAGTAGCTGTATAATAGTGCTTCTGAATTGGCTTTCTGACATTGAATTGTAATCCAGATTTTGTAACTCTGTGGGAGAGAGGACTGTTTCTGATTCTTTCTTTTGAGGTGAGGTTTTCCTTCTAGTCATTTTGCTCAGTGCAGAGTGGCCAAAAGCAAGTTGTATTGGGAAAAAGAGAAAAAGAGAGGAGAGAAAGAAGGAAAGAAAAGAGAAAGAGAAAAAAAAAAGGGAAGAAAAAGAAAAAAAAAACGAAAAAAAAAAAAAAAAAGAAGAAAAAGAGAAAGAAAAAGAAAGGAGAAAAAAAGGGGGTGGGGGAAGGAAACAAATCAAAAAGCAAAACAAAACAAAAACAAAAACAAAAACAAAAACAAACAAACAAAAAAAGAACCACCGGGGAGTATCTTCTGATTCTGTGTACTTTAAGTCCCTTGGCTTCTCCTGGAAGTTGTCCGTCTAGCTGGTGTTCTGGGGGAGGGGCCTGTTGTGCTGATTCTCAGGTGTTAGCAGTTGGGGGAGCTGCTGTGCCCCTGCCTGGTGCAGGGCTCAGTGGGGGTTGTTTACCCCGTGAGGCCGCAGGAGGAACAGCCCCAGTGGCGGGGCAGCTCTGGAAACCTGGATTCAGCTCCGGCAGGAACTCCGTCTGCAGGGCCTGGAGGCTCCGGGGCGGGGCCGCTGATCTGCTCAGCTGGGGCAGGAGCGTCCTCGCTGTCCTGGGCCCTCCCGGCCTCTGCCTGTCCCGGGGGAGGCCGGATCCTGGGCTGTGTCCCGGCGCCCTGTGCTCCGGAGCCTGCGCTGGTGGATTCGCGCTCCCGGGCCGCGCAACCCCCTCCGCGGAGCCGCCGCCCGAGCCCCTCCGAGCTGCTCCTGGAACCGCGCAGCCCCCTCCGCACGGAGCCTCTTCCTCTGCCCGAGCCCCTCCGAGCTGCTCCCGGGGCCGCGCAGCCCCCTCCGCGGAGCCGCCGCCCGAGCCCCTTCAGCTGCTCCGGGTCCCGCCGGGTCCCGCCGTGCGCGCTGCAGCCCTTAGGGAGCTCGGCGCACTCTCCTGGGCGCGCAGTTGCTGTTACTGTCCCAGGGAGCCCGAGGGCATCCCCGCCCTCCTGGGTCCTGCTCCAACTCCCCACGAGCCCCTTTCCGCCCGGGAAGGTCGGTGCAGCTCCTGCGTCTCCGGGACGGGGCTCTCCTGTCCTGGGGACACTCGCCCCGGCCTCAGCCCGGCTCCTCGCGGGGCCCCTCCCCCTTGGAGGCCTTTGTTCCTTTATTTCTTTTTCCCCGTCTTCCTACCTTGATAGATGCGCGAACTCTTCTCACTGTAGCATTCCAGCTGTTCTCTCTTTGAATCTCAGGCCGAATTCATAGATTTTCAGGATAATTTGAAGGTTTTCTAGGTAGTTTGGTGGAGACAGGTGATTTGGAGACCCTACTCCTCCGCCATCTTGCTCCTCCCCCCCAAAAAGGAAGTTTAAATAAAGGTGGAGTGTTATGCATGGATGCCGAGTAACCAAATGGAAAAATTATTCTGAATGTTTCTCTTATGACGCTCAGCCCCATATTAGCTCTCCTACAGTCCTCTCTCTAAAGGATGGACTCCCTTGCAAACTTACTCCTATCAGGTTCTATCAGTGGCAGGCTCTAAGATGATATTGGACAACAGGAAAAAGGGAGAAACTTTACATTCCTCTGCTTCAGGCTCAGGCAGCAGCGGTATTGACAACATGTACTCCAGAAATACATTGGGAAGCTCAGGAGCATCAGTAAGTTTAAAGGGTCCAAGGCTCCTAAAGTGTCACCAAGTGCATGAGCTCTTATTTTCCTACCTGGTAATAGGATAGAGGTTTCAACATCAGTGATGGTGACACTGACCTGGTAGCATTGATGGGTTCTGGGTAATCTCTTCCTCTTGCTCACCCAGCCTTCAAGGTAGTAGTTGTTTCTACATACAGTCAGCAGAATTATTTTCTCCTTTCTCCTCTTCATTTCTGAGATGGAAATTTTTATTTTTAACTTTCTATTGAGCAATTGGCTCATTGAGTATCTCAAAGTCATCTTAAGCCCAAAATATAAAAACTGAGTTAGTACCACCTTCCCAAACCTGTTATTTTTCCTGCATTTCCTACTTGAATTAATAAGATCTTGATCAGATTAATGGTCCAATCCAGAAGCCAAAATGTACATCCTTTTACATATATAGGTGCACTTAAAGGTGTCGTCATTCTTCTGATGCTCTGTTCACTTTTACTCATTTCCTGTTTTACATCTCTTGAGATTGCAGAATTGCTACAGATGTATGTTCAAGTTCACTGGTTCTTGCTTCTGACTGTTCCCATCAATGAGTGAGCTCCTCTAATGACTTCCACATTTGAGTTACTATACTTTGCAACTCTGGAATCTCCATTTTTAGAAACTATTTCTATCTTTTTTGATACCTTCATCTTGATAAGATAGTGTCATATCTTCTTCTATTTCTTTTGGCATGCTTTCATTTAATTCTCAGAATATATTTATAATAGCTACTTTGAAGGTTTTTTTTTCCTGCCAAGTGCAACATTGGAGTCCCCACAAAAGCAGTTTCTACTAACCTTTAATTTCATATGTGAGATATAACTTTGTATTTCTTCATGTCTCATCAGTTTTGGTTCAAAATAGACATTTTTTTTAAGTTTTATTTTTTAAAGATTTATTTATGATAGACAGAGAGAGAGAAAGAGAGAGAGAGACAGGCAGAGGGAGAAGCAGGCTCCATGCCGGGAGCCCAACACAGAACTCAATCCCAGGACTCCAGGATCATGCTCTGAGCCAAAGGCAGGAGCCAAACCACTGACCCACCCAGGGATCCCCTCAAAATGGACATTTTTAGAAGATTTCATTTATTTATTTTTGAGAGAGAAATAGAGAGAAATAAAGAAAGTGCACGAGAATAGGGGAGTAGCAGAGGGAGATGGAGCTCCCCACTGAGCAGGGAGCCCTACACAGGGCTCAATCTCAGGACCCTGGGATTATGATCTGAGCTGAAGGAAGACAATTAACTGACTGAACCACCAAGGCACTCCAAAACCGGACATTTTAAATAATATAGCACTTCTGGTTACTGATCCCTCTTCTTATATTGATGTTAGTGGAATTTTTTTTGATTGATTGATTGATTAGTTCTTTGGCTGAATGAACTCAAGTGTATTGCCCCTCCTGTGTGTAGCCTATCATGTCCCTGCTCAGATTTTTTTCTTGTTTACAATCAACTTGGTTACTGTTGGGATATCGTAAGCCACTTACTGATCAGTGGTTTTGCTTAACTCTCCTAGGCCAAGTAGAATTTTATCCAAAGTAGACATATGTGTGGCTTAGAGGCTGATAACACAGTTCAGAGTTTACAATTTTGCCCCATATTTATTCAGGGACTAATAGCTGGATGCTCTCTCTCCAGTGTTTCCTGAGAGGTGCACAGACTTCAGCATTCACAGTGTCTTCTAGACTTAAGAATATTTTATATGACTTTTTTTTAAGTTGGCTTCTTAGAAATTGCCCGTGGTTTGGTGTTGCTTATTTTTTAGACAATATTGGGCTAGAAGTTGTCCTTAATACGTTTGTGTCATTGAGGCTTCCACCCTTTGTTGATAAAACTATGTGTGGCTTGAAGAATCTTTTCATTTCTGCTCCCTGACTGTCTGATTTCTCCTAAGTGGGTGCAGCCACTGCATGCACACAGCCTGACTTATGGGGATAAGGCTGTCTGTGATCCCAGTAGTATTTCTCTTGAGCCCATCACTGTTTCTATCTTTTAAACTTCTGTTTGCTATGCAGTGTGGTTTGTTGATACCCGCATAACACTGCTATGAATGTTTTCTTAACTGCCCTTCACCAAGAGCTCCACTGTTTCTGAAATATATTGTTACATGGAACTCTCAAAGCTCTGTTCCAAATAAAGACATCCTCCATCAGATAAAGCTATGGAGTTCTTCATCCTTACAGTGTGCCTGTTCTTCTATGTGGAGCCTGTGTACCTCTACACAGGAGCTGAGGGCAGGGGAAGCAGCCCATTTCTCCCTAAGTGACACCCCCCTGTCTGAGTGGGCACTAAAGAAAGTAAAGGTCCTGGTCATATCAACTCACTCCTTCTGGCATGAACTTCCAGTCTAAGTAAGCTGGATGATGGGGGTGCTGAGAGAAGCCATTGCATTCTCAGCCTGCCATGTCTAGCATAGAGTTGCCATTGTCATTATTATTTATTGCTGTGCTAAGTACATTTAACATTAGAACCACCCTCTCAATAAATTTTTAAACACTGGCAGCCTGGGTGGCTCAGCGGTTTAGCACTGTCTTCAGCCCAGGGCATGATCCTGGAGACCTGGGATCAAGTCCCACATTAGGCTCCCTGCATGGGACCCTGCATGGGACCTCTGCCTGTGTCTTTGCCTCTCTCTCTCTCTCTCTCTCTCTGTGTGTGTGTGTGTGTGTGTCATGAATAAATAAATTTAAAAATATAAAAATAGGGGATCCCTGGGTAGCTCAGCGGTTTGGTGCCTGCCTTTGGCCCAGGGGGCGATCCTGGAGTCCCTGGATCGAGTCCCACATCAGGCTCCCGGCATGGAGCCTGCTTCTCCCTCCTCCTGTGTCTCTGCCTCTCTCTCTCTCTCTCTCTTTCTTTCTCTCTCTCTCTCTCTCTATCATGGATAAATAAATAAATCTTTTAAAAATCTAAAAATAAATTTAAACACAAAATATAGTATTTTTACCTATAGGGACATTTTGTACAGCAGAAAATCCAGAGATAATTATTCTTGCATAGATGAAATTATATACCCATTGAACAGCAACTCCCCATTTACTCCTCTGCCCTGCCTTTGGCCACCACCATTCTATTTTCTGTTTCCATTAGTTTGGCTGATTTAAATACCTTATATAAGTGAAATCTCTGTCCTATAAGTAGTTGTGAAATAGGTAAAGATAGGCTCATTATTTGCTATGTACACCTAGAATAGAACATCTTCAACACATACCATTCCAGGGTAAAACCTAAGAGTACATGCTAGACTGGATCATGAAGAGGAGGAATCCCTATTTTCTTCACCACACTTGCCTAGAGCAGAGAACCCTGATTAGAGCAGAAAAGGGCTCCTACAATATGGAGCTGGGAAAGGAGACATGGGATGGGGTGGGGGGGCTTAATGCCAGACTCACTGTTTTTAAGATTTAGATTTTCTTAAATGATTGTTTCTATATTTTCTGTATGACTTGGAAAATTTCTGGAGACTCTACATTATTATTTTCTGTAAGTTTCCCTAGTGAAGTGTTTGTTTTGTTGGAGAGAGAATTCACCAGGCTCCTCACTCTGCCAGTCCAGAAATTCTTACCTCATTTAATTCTAATGTAGAGAATCTACATACAGTATTATGGAACTCACCGCTTACTCTGTTCAATGTGTCATTATTCGTGCAAACTCTGTTACCAAATTTTTACATTTCTACCTGAAAATTTAATCAGAACTTCTTCTCCATTACCCTCCATGACCTTAGGTTAGACTTTCAACATTTTTCCCCTAGATTATTAAAATAGCACAGTAATTATTTTACAATGCTACTTTGAATACTTGATTATTTTCAGTCTCTATTTTACCATTTTGAAATCTCTTAGTTAACTAAAGAATATGTTCAAACTACTTTGATATTTAAGACCCTTCAAAGTTCTTATTCTAACCTTTCTATCCTCATCAAAGACTCCCCTTCTTCACCACCCAAGTTATCACATACTTCAAATGTATTAATTATTTTCTGTTCACTCACTATGTCAGAATACTCTATGCTTCCATACCTCCCTGCATATAATTATATCTGCCTAGAATTTTCTTCTTGTTTCTCTGTACAGCTAATCAATGCCTATCATTAAAGACACAGTTGTTTCTTTGAGGAAAGGTAGCCTCTTTTAGGAGATAGTTGCAAACTCTATAAAACAAGATTTGCCTTATGTCATACCTGTATCATCATGCTTAGAAATGGGTTATTTGGGGTCAGTATTGAAAAACTAGACTCTTAGATCCTTCAAGACAGGTTCCTGACATACAAGTCACAAGAAAGTTTGAGACTTGCTGAGTTCAATACCTATTTCAAAGCCTCACTTTAGCCACTTGCAATCTAGTTGTAAAGAGATTCCTTATATCTTAGAGCAATATCTGCACTATAAGAACTTATGCTGCTAGAAAACAAATTTAAATTTAGAACACCAAAATTTTGTCTCCAGAATTTTCTTTAGAGGAAATCAAAGGACGGTATATTCAACACTAATGAGTTGAAATACTTTAGAGAATAGGAGGCAAACTCACTCAATAAATTAGCCAAACGTAAGAAATTAAATAAAGAGTGAATGCTAAATACAAATCCTACCACCAAGTAATATACAGTAATGTAATAGAAGTTGGGAATATTAAGCATGTGAGGACAGGAGAGGAATGCTTGAGACATCACAGAATTTTACCTTGGCCAATAATAGAGGGTGCATATTCATTCAAGGGAAGAACTATCACTGTGGAGAGTACAGGACCTGGAGGAGTATTAACTGGTTCAATATCTATTGTTGAACTAAAAGAGAAAACTGAATTAAACAGTCATTACAATTTATTTTAACCCATTGCCCCAGAGGAGGATGAATACATTTTAAGCTGAATGTAACCAATTCATGAGGTTGAGGAGGGAAATGTGAATGAGTAGCTATTTATGTGTCTTTATTTGAAAAGATAAGTAAGCTTCATTAATATTTAATAATCAGACTATTCTTAGCACTCTAAATTAATCTGTATAATACCTGCTCATATTACATATGATACTTAAATTTGTCTGAAAAAGTATGAGTTAACCAAAAGACAGAGGTATTTAGAAGACTTCTCTTTGAAGTTATTTGCTTTGAACATATTTCTTTTTTTTTTTTTTTATTTTAAAGTGAGTTTATTTTTTTTTTATTTTTTTTAGATGTTTTTTTTTTTATTGGTGTTCAATTTACTAACATACAGAATAACACCCAGTGCCCGTCACCCATTCACTCCCACCCCCCGCCCTCCTCCCCTTCTACCACCCCTAGTTCGTTTCCCAGAGTTAGCAGTCTTTACGTTCTGAAGAGACTGTCTTTCTTCCAATGGATAGTCTTTCCTCCTTTATCAAATATTAGTTGACCATAAAGTTGAGGGTCCATTTCTGGGTTCTCATTTCTGTTCCATTGATCTATGTGTCTGTTTTTGAGCCAGTACCACACTGTCTTGATGACCACAGCTTTGTAGTACAACCTGAAATCTGGCATTGTGATGCACCCAGCTATGGTTTTCTTTTTTAAAATTCCCCTGGCTATTCGGGGTCTTTTCTGATTCCACACAAATCTTACAATAATTTGTTCTAACTCTCTGAAGAAAGTCCATGGTATTTTGATAGGGATTGCATTAAACGTGAAAATTGCCCTGGGTAACATTGACATTTTCACAATATTAATTCTGCCAATCCATGAGCATGGAATATTTTTCCATCTCTTTGTGTCTTCCTCAATTTCTTTCAGAAGTGTTCTGTAGATTTAAAGGTATATATCTTTACCACTTTGGTTAGGTTTATTCCTAGGTATCTTATGCTTTTGGGTGCAATTGTATATGGGATTGACTCCTTAATTTCTCTTTCGTTAGTCTCAGTCCCTCAGGACTGCTTTTGCTGTATCCCAAAGATTTTGAACGGTTTGTCTTCATTCTCATTAGTTTCCATGAAACTTTTTAATTCTTCCCTAATTTCCTGGTTGACCCTTTCATCTCTTAGCAGGATGGTCCTTAACCTCCACGTGTTTGAGGTCCTTCCAAACTTCTTGTTGTGATTTAGTTCTAATTTCAAGGCATTATGGTCTGAGAATATGCAGGGGACAATCCCAATCTTTTGGTATCGGTTCAGACCCGATTTGTGACCCAGTATGTGGTCTATTCTGGAGAAAGTTCCATGTGCACTTGAGAAGAATGTGTATTCAGTTGAGTTTGGATGTAAAGTTCTGTAGATATCTGTGAAATCCATCTGGTCCAGTGTATCATTTAAAGCTCGCATTTCTTTGGAGATGTTATGCTTAGAAGACCTATTGAGTATAGAAAGAGCTAGATTGAAGTCTCCAAGTATAAGTGTATTATTATCTAAGTATTTCTTCACTTTGGTTATTAATTGATTTAAATATTTGGGAGCTCCCACATTCGGGTCATACATATTGAGGATTGTTAAGTCCTCTTGTTGGATAGATCCTTTAAGTATGATATAATGTCCCTCTTCATCTCACTACAGTCTTCAGGGTAAATTTTAGTTTATATAATATAAGGATGGCTACCCTTGCTTTCTTTTGAGGACCATTTGAATGGTAAATGGTTCTCCAACCTTTTATTTTCAGGCTGTAGGTGTCCTTCTGTCTAAAATTAGTCTCTTCTAGACAGCAAATAGATGGGTCCTACTTTTTTATCCAGTCAGACACCCTGAGCCTTTTGATGGGGTCATTAAGCCCGATCACGTTCAAAGTTACTATTGAAAGATATGAGTTTAGTGTCATCATGATATCTATTCAGTCCTTGTTTTTGTGGATTATTCCACTGGACTTCTTAAAGGGGAATTTTAAGAGTCCCCCTTGAAATATCAGAAAGGGAGACAAAACATAAAGACTCCTAACTTTGGGAAACGACGAGGGGTGACAGAAGGGGAGGAGGGCGGGGGGTGGGCGTGAATGGGTGATGGGCACTGAGGGGGGCACTTGATGGGAAGGGCACTGGGTGTTATTCTGTATGTTGGAAAGTTGAACACCAAGAAAAAATAAATTTATTATTTAAAAAAATAAATAAATAAATAAAAAGAAAAAAGAAAAAAAAAGTCCCCTTTAAAATTTCTTGCAGAGCTGGTTTGAGATCACATATTCTTTCAGTTCCTGCCTGTCTTGGAAGCTCTTTATCTCTCCTTCCATTCTGAATGTGAGCCTTGCTAGATAAAGTATTCTTGGTTGCATGTTCTTCTCATTTAGGACCCTGAATATATCCTGCCAGCCCTTTCTGGCCTGCCAGGTCTCTGTGGAGAGGCCTGCTGTTACCCTAATACTCCTCCCCATAAAAGTCAGGGATTTCTTGTCTCTTGCTGCTTTAAGGATCTTCTCTTTATCTTTGGAATTTGCAAGCTTAACTATTAAATGTTGAGGTGTTGAACGGTTTTTATTCATTTTCGGGGGGGGGTCTCTCTATTTCCTGATTCTGAATGCCTGTCTCCCTTCCCAGATTAGGAAAGTTTTCAGCTATGATTTGTTCAAATACATATTCTGGATCTCTGACCATTTCGGCGCCCTCGGGAACCACAATTAAAAGTAAGTTTTTCTTCCTCAGGCTGTCGTTTATTTCCCTTAATCTACCTTCATGGTCTTTTAATTGTTTGTCTCTTTTTCCCTCAGTTTCCCTCTTTGCCATCAACTTGTCTTCTATGTCAGTCACTCATTTTCCACCTCATTAACCCTCATCGTTAGGACTTCTAGTTTGGATTGCATCTCGTTCAATTGATTTTTAATTTCTGCCTGATTAGATCTAAATTCTGCAGTCATGAAGTCTCTTGAGTCTTTTATGCTTTTTTCTAGAGCCACCAGTAGCTTTATAATACTGCTTTGGAATTGGCTTTCTGACAGAGAATTGTAATCCAGATTTTGTAACTCTGTGGGAGAGAGGACTGTTTCTGATTCTTTCTGTTGAGGTGAGGTTTTTCTTCTAGTCATTTTGCTCAGTGCAGAGTAGTCAAAAACAAGTTGTATTTGGAAAGGATAAAAAAATGAGAAAGAAGTAAAGAAAAAGAAAAAAGAAGAAGAAAGGAAGAAAAAAGAAAAAAGAGAAGAAAAACAGAATGAAAAAGAACAAAAGGGAAAAAGGGGGTGGGGGAAGCAAACAGAAATCAAAAAGCAAAAAAAATACAGCATCCATTTCTGATCAAAACTCTTCAGAGTGTAGGGATAGAGGGAACATTCCTCAACATCCTAAAAGACATCTACGAAAAGCCCACAGCAAATATCATTGTCAATGGGGAAGCACTGGGAGCCTTTCCCCTAAGATCAGAAACAAGACAGGGATGTCCACTCTCACCACTGCCATTCAACATAGTACTGGAAGTCCTAGGCTCAGCAATCAGACAACAAAAAGACATTAAAGGCATTCAAATTGGCAAAGAGGAAGTCAATCTCTCCCTCTTCGCCAATGACATGATACTCTACGTAGAAAACCCAAAAGTCTCCATCCCAAGATTGCTAGAACTCTTATAGCAATTTGGTAGCATGGCAGGATACAAAATCAATGCCCAGAAATCAGTGGCATTTCTATACAATAACAATGAGACTGAAGAAAGAGAAATTAAGGAGTCAATCCCATTTACAATTGCACCCAAAAGCATAAGATACTCATAGGAATAAACCTAACCAAAGAGGTAAAGGATCTATACCCTCAAAACTATAGAACACTTCTGAAAGAAATTGAGGAAGACACAAAGAGATGGAAAAATATTCCATGCTCATGGATTGGCAGAATTAATATTGTGAAAATGTCAATGTTACCCAGGGCAATATACACGTTTAATGCAATCCCTATCAAAATACCATGGACTTTCTTCAGAGAGTTAGAACAAATTATTGTAAGATTTGTGTGGAATCAGAAAAGACCCCGAATAGCCAGGGGAATTTTAAAAAAGAAAACCATATCTGGGGGCATCACAATGCCAGATTTCAGGTTGGACTACAAAGCTGTGGTCATCAAGACAGTGTGGTACTGGCACAAAAACAGACACATAGATCAATGGAACAGAATAGAGAACCCAGAAGTGGACCCTGAACTTTATGGTCAACTAATATTCTATAAAAGAGGAAAGACTATCCATTGGAAGAAAGACAGTCTCTTCAATAAATGGTGCTGGGAAAATTGGACATCCACATGCAGAAGAATGAAACTAGACCACTCTCTTTCACCATACACAAAGATAAACTCAAAATGGATGAAAGATCTAAATGTGAGACAAGATTCCATCAAAAACCTAGAGAAGAACACAGGCAACACCCTTTTTGAACTCGGCCACAGTAACTTCTTGCAAGATACATCCACGAAGGCAAAAGAAACAAAAGCAAAAATGAACTACTGGCAGTTCATCAAGATAAGAAGCTTTTGCACAGCAAAGGATACAGTCAACAAAACTCAAAGACAACCTACAGAATGGGAGAAGATATTTGCAAATGACATATCAGATAAAGGGCTAGTTTCCAAGATCTATAAAGAACTTCTTAAACTCAACAGCAAAGAAACAAACAATCCAATCATGAAATGGGCAAAAGACATGAACAGAAATCTCACAGAGGAAGACATAGACATGGCCAACATGCACATGAGAAAATGCTGTGCATCACTTGCCATCAGGGAAATACAAATCAAAACCACAATGAGATACACCTCACACCAGTGAGAATGGGGAAAATTAACAAGGCAGGAAACCACAAATGTTGGAGAGGATGCGGAGAAAAGGGAACCCTCTTACACTGTTGGTGTGAATGTGAACTGGTGCAGCCACTCTGGAAAACTGTGTGGAGGTTGCTCAAAGAGTTAAAAATAGATCTTCCCCAGGACCCAGCAAGTGCATTGTTGGGGATTTACCCCAAAGATACAGATGCAATGAAACGCAGGGACACCTGCACCCCGATGTTTATAGCAGCAATGTCCACAATAGCCAAACTGTGGAAGGCGCCTCGGTGTCCAACGAAAGATGAATGGATAAAGAAGATGTGGTTTATGTATACAATGGAATATTACTCAGCTATTAGAAGTGACAAATACCCACCATTTGCTTCAACGTGGATGTAACTGGAGTGTATTATGCTGAGTGAAGTAAGTCAGTCGGAGAAGGACAAACATTATATGTTATCATTCATTTGGGGAATATAAATAATAGTGAAAGGGAATATAAGGGAAGGGAGAAGAAATGTGTGGGAAATATCAGAAAGAGAGACAGAACATAGAGACTCCTAACTCTGGGAAATGAACTAGGGGTGGTGGAAGGGGAGTTGGGCCGGGGTGGGGGTGAATGGGTGACGGGCACTGACGGGGGCACTTGAGGGGATGAGCACTGGGTGTTATTCTGTATGTTGGCAAAGTGAACACCAATAAAAAGTAAATTTATTATAAAAAATAAATAATCAATCCATCAATCAATCTCAGGCCAAATTCGTAGATTTTCAGGATGATTTGAAGCTTATCTAGGTGATTTGGTGGGGACAGGTGACCTGAGGACCCTACTCTTCCGCCATCTTGCCCCTCCTCTCCAGGCTACCTTTTTATGTCATATCCTCACTGTATTTAATGTGGTTTTCAACTTTCTGTGTATTTTCACCAATGTTTGTTTGTTTGTTTGTTTGTTTGTTTTGGCTTTAGTCATCTTAGTAGGTGTGAAGTGATACATTTTTTTTGTCATTAGCATTTCCCCTAATGTTATTGACCATTGTTTCCTGTGCTTTTTTGGACACTTGTTTGTCTTCTTTAGGAAAATATATATTCAAATCCTTTGAGCACTTTTTGATTGGGTTATCTCTCTTTTTACTGTTGAATATTAGAAGGTATTAATAATATATTTTGGATGTAAGTTGCTTGCCAGTTATGTACGTAATCTGCAATTATTTTCTTCTAATCTGTAGGCTTTTTACTTTCTTGAATATATATCCTTTGATGTTTTGACTCTTTTGTTTTTTATATATACTTTTAAGTATATTTTTATTTAAATTCAGGTTAGTTAATATATAGTGTGTTATTAGTTTAGGGCTAGAGGTTAGTGATTCACCAGTTGTATATACCACCCACTGCTCATCACATCAAGTGTTCTCTTTAATGTTCATCACCCAGTTACCCCAACGCCCACCTACCTCCTCTTCAGCAAACCTCAGTTTGTTTCCTAGAGTTAAGAGTCTCTTATGGTCTGGATCTCTTTCTCTCTTTTCATCTTATTTTATTTTTTCTTCTTTTCCCCTGTGTTCATCTGTTTTGTTTCTTAAATTCCACATATGAAGGAAATCATATAGTATTTGTCTTTCTCTGACTTATTTTGCTTAACATAATACAATCTAGTTCCATCCACATTGTTGCAGATGGCAAGATTTCATTCCTTTTTATGCCTGAGTAATGATATTCCATTGTATACGTGTAAAACACATCTTCTTTATCCACTCATCAGTCACTGGACATCTTGGCTCTTTCAACATTTTCGCAATTGTGGACATTGCTACTATAAACATTGGGGTGCATGTTGTCCTTTGAATCACTATTGTTGTATCCTTGGATAAATTCCTCACAGTGCAACTGCTTTTGGTGTCAAATATAAGAAACCATTGTCCAATCCATGGTCACAAAATTTACTCCTTTGAGTATTTATATTATCATTTTTATAGCAGATTAGTTTTTAATTTATTTCAACATTTTAATAGGAATTTGTTAAGACTGAAATCATATGCTCCAAATAACTACTTTGAAGCAAAAATTCCCCGGACACATTCTGGCATATTCAGGTGTGTTTCATAGTTTATAAAGCCATATGAATCACTGCATAGTCAGCTGTTTATAGTTTTTCAATCTTGGTATTCTTGAAGAGATTATCTTATATCACACACTTTCAAATAAAACCTATTTGATTATTTATTTCACTTTGTAAAATCACGATAATTTGAAACAAAATATTGAAACAAAATGATTTGTAACATTTAGTGGCAAATATTAATTCTCAGAGACATTTGAAACAATGGTTCAGCATAGGATAAAAAGATGACATAAGTTGTCAAAAAAAAAAAAAGAAACAGAAAAATAGGCCAATTGGGGAATATGGCATAAAAGGAAGGGTAGAGTTAATAGAATTATTATAATAATCATAGTGAAATATACTAATAATGTTCTTTAAATATGAAGAAAACAAGAGATGGGTTTTATTTATTTTTTATTGATGTTCAATTTGCCAACATACAGAACAACACCCAGTGTTCATCCCATCAAGAGATGGGTTTTTAAAAAAAAAAAAAGTGGACAGGTTATTGTATCTAAACTGTTGGCATTGTTTTCAAACCTTTTGGTTCATATTGTTCCTCTTGCTATATGATGAATAATTTTCACACTCTCATATGTAACGTTTGAAAACCATATTTTAATGATTTGATTCAACATGTCATCCTTTTTTTAGCATTAGCATTTTTAAACAATGGTTATATATTGGTGTAATTAAAATGTTATAATAGAATTTCTAATGGTGGCCATCTTGCAGAATATCACATGCTTTATTACTGTTTGAGGAAGGAATTAAAGTAGCTGTTCTCTTCACCTGGATGATATTACTTAAGATAAAAGGATGATGACTTCATGGATTTAGACTTGTTTCTAACATCAAGAGGTACACATTAAATATGGATAAATTTTAAGCTTTATTTAAATTTCAGTTGGCATACAGTGCAGTATTAGTTTCAGGTGTGCAGCATAGTGATTCAGCACATCTGGTGCTCATCCAAAGTGGACTCCTTAATCCCCACCAAGTTTTCTATGCCAGTCGTATCTCAGTAAATCTGTTTTTGGAAAATGAAAACAAAGGAAGATAGGTTGGGTGTCCATAGCACACTGAAAAGACTATCTCTAATAGTTTTAGTCTGTGACACTGCCAGAATGATGCTTATGGCTTATTCCATGTTGCATCATGGAATCTTTATTTGTTTCTTGAAGTATAATTGATACACTGTTACATTAGTCCCAGGTGTACAGCATAGTGATCTGACAAATCTATACATTATGCTATGCTCACCACAGCTGCCTCATGTCACCATATAATGTTGTTAAAATACTGCTGACTATATTCCCCATGCCGTACCTTTATTCCCATGAATTACTCATTCAATAATAGGAATCCTATATCTCCCACCTCCCTTCAACCATTTAGCCCTTCACCCATATTCCTTACCCTCTGGCTACCATCAGATTATCTGTCTATTTATGGGTTTGTTTCTGCCTGCTTTTTTTTTTACTACTTTTCTTGAAATTTTGCCTTTTATATTCGACATATACATGGAACTATATGGTATTTGACTTTTTCTGACATATGTCACTTAGCACAATATCCTCTAGCCCATCTAGTTGCCACAAATGGCAAGACATCCTTTTTTTTTAATTTTTTATTGGTGTTCAATTTACTAACATACAGAATAACACCCAGTGCCCGTCACCCATTCACTCCCACCCCCCGCCCTCCTCCCCTTCTACCACCCCTAGTTCGTTTCCCAGAGTTAGCAGTCTTTACGTTCTGTCTCCCTTTCTGATATTTCCCACACATTTCTTCAACCTACCCTTATATTCCCTTTCACTATTATTTATATTCCTCAAATGAATTAGAACATATAATGTTTGTTCTTCTCCGACTGACTTACTTCACTCGGCATAATACCCTCCAGTTCCATCCACGTTGAAGCAAATGGTGGGTATTTGTCATTTCTAATAGCTGAGTAATACTCCATTGTATACATAAACCACATCTTCTTTATCCATTCATCTTTCGTTGGACACCGAGGCTCCTTCCACAGTTTGGCTATCGTGGCCATTGCTGCTATAAACATCGGGGTGCAGGTGTCTTGGCGTTTCACTGCATCTGTATCTTTGGGGTAAATCCCCAATAGTGCAATTGCTGGGTCGTAGGGCAGGTCTATTTTTAACTCTTTGAGGAACCTCCACACAGTTTTCCAGAGTGGCTGCACCAGTTCACATTCCCACCAACAGTGTAAGAGGGTTCCATTTTCTCCGCATCCCCTCCAACATTTGTTGTTTCCTGCCTTGTTAATTTTCCCCATTCTCACTGGTGTGAGGTGGTATCTCATTGTGGTTTTGATTTGTATTTCCCTGATGGCAAGTGATGCACAGCATTTTCTCATATGCATGTTGGCCATGTCTATGTCTTCCTCTGTGAGATTTCTGTTCATGTCTTTTGCCCATTTCATGATTGGATTGTTTGTTTCTTTGCTGTTGAGTTTAAGAAGTTCTTTATAGATCTTGGAAATTAGCCCTTTATCTGATATGTCATTTGCAAATATCTTCTCCCATTCTGTAGGTTGTCTTTTAGTTTTGTTGACTGTATCCTTTGCTGTGCAAAAGCTTCTTATCTTGATGAAGTCCCAATAGTTCATTTTTGCTTTTGTTTCTTTTGCCTTCGTGGATGTATCTTGCAAGAAGTTACTATGGCCGAGTTCAAAAAGGGTGTTGCCTGTGTTCTTCTCTAGGATTTTGATGGAATCTTGTCTCACATTTAGATCTTTCATCCATTTTGAGTTTATCTTTGTGTATGGTGAAAGAGAGTGGTCTAGTTTCATTCTTCTGCATGTGGATGTCCAATTTTCCCAGCACCCAATTTTCCCAGCACCATTTATTGAAGAGACTGTCTTTCTTCCAATGGATAGTCTTTCCTCCTTTATCGAATATTAGTTGACCATAAAGTTCAGGGTCCACTTCTGGGTTCTCTATTCTGTTCCACTGATCTATGTGTCTGTTTTTGTGCCAGTACCACACTGTCTTGATGACCACAGCTTTGTAGTACAACCTGAAATCTGGCATTGTGATGCCCCCAGATATGGTTTTCTTTTTTAAAATTCCCCTGGCTATTCGGGGTCTTTTCTGATTCCACACAAATCTTACAATAATTTGTTCTAACTCTCTGAAGAAAGTCCATGGTATTTTGATAGGGATTGCATTAAACGTGTATATTGCCCTGGGTAACATTGACATTTTCACAATATTAATTCTGCCAATCCATCAGCATGGAATATTTTTCCATCTCTTTGTGTCTTCCTCAATTTCTTTCAGAAGTGTTCTATAGTTTTGAGGGTATAGATCCTTTACATCTTTGGTTAGGTTTATTCCTAGGTATCTTATGCTTTTGGGTGCAATTGTAAATGGGATTGACTCCTTAATTTCTCTTTCTTCAGTCTCATTGTTATTGTATAGAAATGCCACTGATTTCTGGGCATTGATTTTGTATCCTGCCACGCTACCGAATCGCTGTATGAGTTCTAGCAATCTTGGGGTGGAGGCTTTTGGGTTTTCTACGTAGAGTATCATGTCATCGGCGAAGAGGGAGAGTTTGACTTCTTCTTTGCCAATTTGAATGCCTTTAATGCCTTTTTGTTGTCTGATTGCTGAGGCTAGGACTTCCAGTACTATGTTGAATGGCAGTGGTGAGAGTGGACATCCCTGTCTTGTTCCTGATTTTAGGGGAAAGGCTCCCAGTGCTTCCCCATTGAGAATGATATTTGCTGTGGGCTTTTCGTAGATGGCTTCTGGATGTCGAGGAATGTTGCCTCTATCCCTACACTCTGAAGAGTTTTGATCAGGAATGGATGCTGTATTTTGTCAAATGCTCTCTCTGCATCTAATGAGAGGATCATATGGTTCTTGGTTTTTCTCTTGCTGATATGATGAATCACATTGATTGTTTTACGGGTGTTGAACCAGCCTTGTGTCCCAGGGATAAATCCTACTTGGTCATGGTGAATAATTTTCTTAATGTACTGTTGGATCCTATTGGCCAGTATCTTGTTGAGAATTTTTGCATCCATGTTCATCAGGGATATTGGTCTGTAATTCTACTTTTTGGTGGGGTCTTTGTCTGGTTTTGGAATTAAGGTGATGCTGGCCTCATAGAACGAATTTGGAAGTACTCCATCTCTTTCTATCTTTCCAAACAGCTTTAGTAGAATAGGTATGGTTTCTTCTTTAAACGTTTGATAGAATTCCCCTGGGAAGCCATCTGGCCCTGGATTCTTGTGTCTTGGGAGGTTTTTGATGACTGCTTCAATTTCCTCCCTGGTTATTGGCCTGTTCAGGTTTTCTATTTCTTCCTGTTCCAGTTTTGGTAGTTTGTGGCTTTCCAGGAATGCGTCCATTTCTTCTAGATTGCCTAATTTATTGGCGTATAGCTGTTCATAATATGTTTTTAAAATCGTTTGTATTTCCTTGGTGTTGGTAGTGATCTCTCCTTTCTCATTCATGATTTTATTAATTTGAGTCTTCTCTCTCTTCTTTTTAATAAGGCTGGCTAATGGTTTATCTATCTTATTAATTCTTTCAAAGAACCAACTCCTGGTTCTGTTGATCTGTTCCACAGTTCTTCTGGTCTCGATTTCGTTGAGTTCTGCTCGAATCTTTATTAACTCCCTTCTTCTCTTGGGTGTAGGATCTATTTGCTGTTTTTTCTCTAGCTCCTTTATGTGTAAGGTTAGCTTTTGTATTTGAGTTCTTTCCAGTTTTTGAATGGATGCTTGTATTGCGATGTATTTCCCCCTTAGGACTGCTTTTGCTGCATCCCAAAGATTTTGAACGGTTGTATCTTCATTCTCATTAGTTTCCATGAATCTTTTTAATTCTTCCTTAATTTCCTTGTTGACCCTTTCATCTTTTAGCAGGATGGTCCTTAACCTCCACGTGTTTGAGGTCCTTCCAAACTTCTTGTTGTGATTTAGTTCTAATTTCAAGGCATTATGGTCTGAGAATATGCAGGGGACAATCCCAATCTTTTGGTATCTGTTCAGACCCGATTTGTGACCCAGTATGTGGTCTATTCTGGAGAAAGTTCCATGTGCACTTGAGAAGAATGTGTATTCAGTTGAGTTTGGATGTAAAGTTCTGTAGATATCTGTGAAATCCATCTGGTCCAGTGTATCATTTAAAGCTCTCATTTCTTTGGAGATGTTGTTCTTAGAAGACCTATCGAGTATAGAAAGAGCTAGATTGAAGTCACCAAGTATAAATGTATTATTATCTAAGTATTTCTTCACTTTGGTTAATAATTGATTGATATATTTGTCAGCTCCCACATTCGGGGCATATATATTGAGGATTGTTAAGTCCTCTTGTTGAATAGATCCTTTAAGTATGATATAGTGTCCCTCTTCATCTCTCACTACAGTCTTTGGGGTAAATTTTAGTTTATCTGATATAAGGATGGCTACCCTTGCTTTCTTTTGAGGACCATTCGAATGGTAAATGGTTCTCCAACCTTTTATTTTCAGGCTGTAGGTGTCCTTCTGTCTAAAATGAGTCTCTTGTAGACAGCAAATAGATGGGTCTTGTTTTTTTATCCAGTCTGAAACCCTGCGCCTTTTGATGGGGTCATTAAGCCCGTTCACATTCAGAGATACTATTGAGAGATATGAGTTTAATGTCATCATGATATCTATTCAGTCCCTGTTTTGTGGAATGTTCCACTGAACTTCTTCTTAAAGGGGAATTTTAAGAGTCCCCCTTAAAATTTCTTGCAGAGCTGGTTTGAGATCACATATTCTTTTAGTTGCTGCCTGTCTTGGAAGCTCTTTATCTCTCCTTCCATTTTGAATGAGAGCCTTGCTGGATAAAGTATTCTTGGTTGCATGTTCTTCTCATTTAGGACCCTGAATATATCCTGCCAGCCCTTTCTGGCCTGCCAGGTCTCTGTGGAGAGGTCTGCTGTTACCCTAATACTCCTCCCCATAAAAGTCAGGGATTTCTTGTCTCTTGCTGCTTTAAGGATCTTCTCCTTATCTTTGGAATTTGCAAGCTTCACTATTAAATGTCGAGGTGTTGAACGGTTTTTATTGATTTTAGGGGGGGGATCTCTCTATTTCCTGGATCTGAATGCCTGTTTCCCTTCCCAGATTAGGAAAGTTTTCAGCTAGAATTTGTTCAAATACATATTCTGGCCCTCTGTCCCTTTCGGCACCCTCGGGAACACCAATTAAACGTAGGTTTTTCTTCCTCAGGCTGTCGTTTTTTTCCCTTAATCTATCTTCATGGTCTTTTAATTGTTTGTCTCTTTTTTCCTCAGCTTCCCTCTTTGCTATCAACTTGTCTTCTATGTCACTCACTCGTTCTTCCACCTCGTTAACCCTCGTCGTTAGGACTTCTAGTTTGGATTGCATCTCATTCAATTGATTTTTAATTTCTGCCTGATTAGCTCTAAATTCTGCAGTCATGAAGTCTCTTGAGTCCTTTATACTTTTTTCTAGAGCCACCAGTAGCTGTATAATAGTGCTTCTGAATTGGCTTTCTGACATTGAATTGTAATCCAGATTTTGTAACTCTGTGGGAGAGAGGACTGTTTCTGATTCTTTCTTTTGAGGTGAGGTTTTCCTTCTAGTCATTTTGCTCAGTGCAGAGTGGCAAAAGCAAGTTGTATTGGGAAAAGGAGAAAAAGAGAGGAGAGAAAGAAGGAAAGAAAAGAGAAAAAGAAAAAAAAGGAAGAAAAAAACGAAAAAGAAAAAAAGGGAAGAAGAAGAGAAAGAAAAAGAAAGGTGAAAAAAAGGGGTGTGGGGGAAGGAAACAAATCAAAAAGCAAAACAAAACAAAACAGAAAAAAAAAAAAAAGAACCAAGGGGAGTATCTTCTGATTCTGTGTACTTTAAGTCCCTTGGCTTCCTCTGGAAGTTGTCAATCAGTCTAGCTGGTCTTCTGGGGGAGGGGCATGCTGTGCTGATTTTCAGGTTTAGCAGTTGGGGGAGCTGCTGTGCCCCTGCCTGGTGCAGGGCTCAGTGGGGGTTGTTTACCCCGTGAGGCCGCAGGAGGAACAGTCCCAGTGGCGGGCCGCTCTGGAGCCCTGGATTCAGCCCCCGCAGTCACCACGGAGCTCTCCGTCTGCAGGTCCTGGAGGCTCCGGGCGGGGCCGCTGATCTGCTCAGCTCGGGGCAGGAGCGTCCTTGCTGTCCTGGGCCCTCCCGGCTTCTGCCTGTCCCGGGGGAGGCGGGATCCTGGGCTGTGTCCCAGCGCCCTGTGCTCCGGGGCCTGCGCTGGTGGATTCGCGCTCCCGGGCCGCGCAGCCCCCTCCGCGGAGCCGCCGCCCGAGCACCCCGAGCTGCTCCTGGAACCACACAGCCCCCTCCGCACGGAGCCTCTTCCTCTGCCCGAGCCCCTCCGAGCTGCTCCCGGGGGCTGCGGCCCTCCAGCTGCTCTGGGTCCCGCCGTGCGCGCTGCAGCCCTTAGGGAGCTCGGCGCACTCTCCTGGGCGTGGAGTTGCTGTTACTGTCCCGGGGAGCCCGAGGGCATCCCCTCCCTCCTGGGTCCTGCTCCAACTCCCTGCGAGCCCCTTTCCCCCGGGAAGGTCGGTGCAGCTCCTGCTCCTCCGGGGCGGGGCTCTCCTGTCCTGGGGACACTCGCCCCGGCCTCAGCCCGGCTCCTCGCGGGGCCCCTCCCTTTTGGAGGCCTTTGTTCCTTTATTTCTTTTCCCCCGTCTTCCTACCTTGATAGAAGCGCGAACTCTTCTCACTGTTGCATTCCAGGTGTTCTCTCTTTAATTCTCAGGCCGAATTCATAGATTTTCAGGATGATTGGAAGGTTTTCTAGGTAATTTGGTGGAGACAGGTGATTTGGAGACCCTACTCTTCCGCCATCTTGCCCTCCTTCCTGGAAGATATCCTTTTTTATGGCCGTATGATGTTCCATTATATCCTATGTATATCATCCTTAGATGCATGTACATGTATGTGTATATATAACCCCTTTTTTAGACATTTATCCATGAACATTCAGGTTGTTTCTGTATCTTGATTATTGTAAATAATGCTGCAATAAACACGGGGGTGCATATCTTTTTCAATTAGTGTTTTCAGATTTTTTTTTAATGGGTGTGTGGGAAAGAGTGAATATCCAGTAGTAGAATTAGTGGATTCTATGTTATTTGTTTTGTTAATTTTCTGAGGAACCTCCATACAATTTTTCTTATTGGCTACACCAATTTACATTCCAAATAGTGGTGCTCAAAGATTCCATTCTTTCTACAACTTTACCAACACTTGTTATTGTCTTCTGGGGGGAGGGGAGTTATTCATTTATTTGACCAGAGAGATAGAGAGAACACATGGTCATGACCTTGGCCAAAGGCAGACACATAATTTACTCTGACACCCAGGTGCCCCTGTTATTATCTCTTTGAGTCTAGCCTTTCCAACAGTGATGTAATCTGAGGTGATATCTCATTGTGGCTTTTATTTGCATTTCCTGGAAGAAGCGTTATGTGGGAATCTTTTCATATGTCCATTAGTCATCTGTACATTCTCTTTAGAAAAATATACATCCTGGCCCTCCATTTTTAATCAATTTATTTGGAAGTTTTGTGGGTGGTCATTTGTATAAATTTTTACAGAGTTTGGGTATTAACTCATTATGAGATAACCTCACTTACAAATGTCTTTGCCCATTTGGTAGGTTGCCTTTTCACTTTGTGGATTGTTTCTTTTGTGGAGTAAAAGATTTTTATTTAGTTGTATATCTGGTTAGGGTTACGGTTAGGGTTAGGGTTCGGGATCGGGTTAGGGTTTGGGTTAGGGATTGGGTATGGGTTAGGGTCAGGGTTCAGGTTCGGGTTAGGGTTCGGGTTAGGGATTGGGTACGGGTTAGGGTTAGGGTTAGGGGTCGGGTTCGGGTTAGGGTTCGGGCTAGGGTTAGGGTTCGGGTTCGGGTTCAGGGTAGGGTTAGGGTTCGGGTTAGAGTTAGGGTTAGGGTTAGGGTCATGGTCAGGGTTAGGGTCAGCGTCAGGTTTAGGGTTAGGGTTAGGATTAGGGTTAGAGTTAGGCTTCAAGGTTAGGGTTAGTGCAAGAGGTTAGGGTTAGGTTTAGGGTCAGGCCTCAGGGTTAGGGTTAGGGTTAGGCCTCAGTGTTGGGGCTAGGGTTAGGTCTCAGGGTTAAGGTAAGGGGTTAGGCTGAGGGGTTAGGGTTAGGGGTTAGGCCTTGGGGTTAGGGTTTAGGGTTAGGTTTAGGGTTAGGCCTCAGGGTTATTGGTTAGGCTTAGGCCTCAGGGTTAGGCCTCAGGGTAAGGCCTCAGGGTTAGACCTCAGGTTTAGGGTTAGGTTTAGGCCTCAGAGTTAGGGTTTAGGTTTAGGCCTTAGGTTTAAGCCTAGGGGTTAGGCCTCAGAGTTAGGGTTTAGGGTTAGGGTTAGGGTTAGGCCTCAAGGTTAGGCGTTACATTTAGGTCTCAGGGTAAGGCCTCCATGTTAGGCCTCAGGGTTAGGCCTCAGTATTTGGTTTAGGCCTCAGGGTTAGGGTTAGGGTTAGGTCTCAGGGATAGGGTTTAGGTTTAAGCCTCAGTGTTACGCCTAGGTGTTAGGCTTCAGGGGTAGGGGTTAGGGTTGGGGTTAGGCCTCAGGGTTTGGGGTAGGGTCGGTGTTAGACCTCAGGGTTAGGGTTAGAGTTAGGGTCAGGGTCGGATTTAGGTTTAGGTTCAGGGTTAGGATTAGGGTTAAGGTCAGGGTCAGGGTTAGGGTTAGTGTCATGGTCAGGGTTAGGGTCAGGATTAGTGGTAGGGTCAGGTCAGGGTTAAGGTTAGGGTTAGGTTTAGTGTTAGAGTTGGGCTTCAGGGTCAGGCCTCAGGGTTGGGGTTAGAGTTAGGGCCTCAGTGTTAGGGGTTAGGGTTAGGCCTCAATGTTAGGCCTCAGGGTTAGCGGTTAGGGTTAGGATTAGGGTTAGGCCTCAGGTTTATGGGTTAGTGTTAGGCCTCAGGGTAATGCTTGAGGGTTAGGCCTCAGTGTTAGGGTTGTGGTTAGGGTTAGGGTTAGGGTCATTGTTAGGGTTTGGGTTAGCGTTAGGCCTCAGGGTTAGGGTTAGGGGTTAGGCCGAGGGGTTAGGGTTATTGGTTAGGCCTTGAAGTCAGGGTTAGTGTTAAGGTAAGGGGTTAGGGTTCGGGTAAGTGTTCGGCCTCAGGGTTAGTGGTCAGGGTTAGTGTTACGGTCAGGGTTAGGCCTCAGGTTAGGGTAAGGGTTAGGCCTCAGGATCATGCTTCAGGTTTAGGCCTCAGGGTTAGGCCCCAGGGTGAGTTTTAGGCCTCAGTGTTAGGGTTAGTGTTAGGCCTCACAGTTAGCGTTTAGATTTAGGCCTCTCAGGGTTAGGCTTAGTGGTTAGGCCTCAGGGTTAGGGGTTAGGGTTAGTGTTAGGGTTAGGCCTCAGGGTTAGGGGTTAGGGTTAGGCCTCAGAGTTAGGCCTACGGTTAGGTCTCAGTGTTAGGTTTAGGCATCAGGGTTAGGCCTCAGGGTTAGGGTTAGGCATCAGGGTTAGGCCTCTGTGTTAGGGTTAGGGTTTAGGCCTCAGTGTTAGGGTTAGGATTAAGACTCAGGGTTAGGGTTGGGGGTTAGGGCTCAGGCTTAGGGTTAAGGTTAGGCTTCAGGATTAGGGTTAGGGTTAGGCTTCAGGGTTAGGGTTAGGGTTAGGGTTAGGGGTTAGTGTGAGGGTTAGAGTTAGGCTTCAGGGTTAGGGTTAGGGCATGGGGTTAGGGTTAGGGTTAGGCCTCAGGGTTAGGGTTAGAGGTTTGGCTGAGGGGTAACAGTTAGGGGTTAGGCCTTGTGTTAGGGTTAGGGTGAGGGTTTAGGGTTAGGGTTGGGGTTAGGCCTGGGGTCGGTGTTAGGGTTAGGCCTAAGGGTTAAAGTTTAGGTTTATGCATCAGGGTTAGGCCTCAGAGTTAGGCCTCAGGGTTAGGGTTAGGGTTAAGCCTCAGGGATAGGGGTTACGGTTAGAGTTAGGGTTAGGGCTCAGTGTTAGGGGTTAGGCCTCAGGGTTAGAGTTAGGTTTAGGCCTCAGGGTTTGGCCTCAGGGTTAGTGGTTAGGCCTCAGCGTTAGGCCTTACGGTTAGGTTTAGGCCTCAGGGTTAGGGTTAGGTTTAGGCTTCAGGGTTAGGGTTTAGGTTTAGGCCTCAGGGTTAAGCCTAGGGGTTAGGACTCAGTGTTAGGGGTTAGGGATAGGGTTAGTGTTAAGCCTCAGGGATATGGGTTAGGGTTAGGCCTCAGGGTTAGGCCTCAGGGTTAGGGTTAGGGTTAGGTTTAGGGTCAGGGTCAGGGTTAGGATCAGGGTCAGGGTTAGGGTTAGGGTTAGAGTTAGGTTTCAGGGTTAGGGTTAGGGTAAAGAGGTAGGGATAGGTTTAGGGTTAGGCCTCAGGGTTAGGGTTAGGGTTAGGCCTTAGGGTTAGGGGTTAGTGTTAGGCCTCATGGTTAGGTTTTATGTTTAGGCCTCAGGGTTGGGCCTAGGGGTTAGGCCTCAGGATTAGAGGTTAGTGTTAGTGTTAGGGTTAGACCTCAGGGTTAGGGGCTAGGGTTAGGCCTCAGGGTTAGGGGTTTGGGTTAGGCCGAAGTTTTAGGGTTATTGGGTAGGCCGAGGGATTAGGATTAGGGGTTAGGCCTTGGGGTCAGGGTTAGGATTAAGATAAGGGGTTAGGGTTAGTTTTAGGGTTAGGGTTAGGTTTAGGCCTCAGGGTTAGGGGTTAGGGTTAGGCCTCGTGGTTAGTGTTAAGGGTTAGGCTGAGGGGTTAGTGTTATGGGTTAGACCTAGGGGTTAGGGTTAGGATTATGGTTTAGGGTTAGGTTTAGTGTTAGGCCTGGAGTCAGTGTTAGGGTTAGGCCTAAGAGATAGGGTTTAGGTTTAAGCCTCTGGGTGAGGCCTCAGGTTTAGACCTCAGGGTTAGGGTTAGGGTTAGGTCTCAGGGTTAGAGCACTGGTTAGGCCTCAGGGTTACCCTCAGGTTTAGGCCTCAGAGTTAGGTTTAGGACTCAGGGTTAGGGTAAGCGTTAGGCATCAGGGTTAGGGTTTAGGTTTATGCCTCAGGGATTGGCCTAGGTGTTAGGCCTCAGGGTTAGGGGTTAGGGTTAGGGTTAAGCCTCAGTGTAAGGGGTTAGGCCTCAGGGTTAGAATTAGTGTTAAGCCTCAGGGTTTGGCCTCAGGGTTAGTGGTTAGGCCTCAGGGATAGGATTAGTGTTAGGCCTCAGTGTTAGGGTTTAGGGTCAGAGTTAGGCCTCAGGTATAGGTTTTGGGTTAGGGTTAGGATCAGGGTTATGCCTCAGTGTTAGGCTGCAGGGATAGGGTCAGGGTTAGGCCACAGGTTTAGGGGTCAGGATTAGGGTCAGGGTCAGGGTTAGGCCTCATCCTAGATTTCCTGTGTGGATATCTACAAAATAGACAGAGCCAGCTACTTGGGTCAGGAGGCATCAGAGGGCTTCCACCCAAACTGGGCTTCCAGGTTATGGCAGATCAAGCAACTTAAACAGTCTGTGGGGACACACAAGGTGCTCCTTGCAGCACGACAGACATGGCAAGAGAATGGCATCATGTCAAGTGCCAAGTGCCTTGAATGGCTGAATCACTGTGGCAGACGGCCCCTTTGATGGAGTACTACGAGGTCCTCTAAGGACACAGCTCATGACGCTCATGACCCGTTAGGCCTACAATGATCTGATGTGTTCTGGCACATGACACCTTGGAGATAAACATAGAGAATAGCTTCATCCCACCCTTCCTTTTGTCTTAAAACACCCTCTTTAGTGTGATCTTTTGTGAGGCCTGCAGACTTTGTGCAACGACAGTGGAGCTGTGTTCTACACAGGATACCTGGGGCCGTGGGTGAAATAAGAAAAATGGTAGTGAAACGCAAAGACACAAATTGCTCTGAGTGAAAAAAACAAAACACCCCCCACTCCTCAAAAGCATGCAATCTATTCTGCACCATTCCAACCTAGGGGGGGAACAGTGTCTTATCACCTCAGACGTAGCCGGAGGTTAGGGGTGGAGGTTCAGGTCTCTGCATTTGGGCCTATGCGGCACTCGTGTGGAAACACTACGGGAGGGCCCCAGGTTTCTCTCCATGTTTGTGTGGGGGCCATCTCTCTGTAGAGAACCCTCTTCCCATTCGCACCTCAGAAGAGCACTGCTCCTTGTTTGCCTGGTGCACCAATCATTGTATAGGGAGTTAGAAGAGTTGAAGCCACAGAACATCTCCTCCAAATTCTCCTGGGTGCAGCTCTGCAAATACAGTGCCCCATATGTACAGGGCCAAGAGACCTTAGGGTACTCCCTCCACAACACAAGAAGGAGACATCCCCTTTAGAAATCGTGTTCTTGGCTTCACATCACAGGGGCAGCTGAAGGGACATCTGGCAAGGAGAAGCCAGATGAAAGACACTCTTGCACTCATGACTTACATACTTGAAGTTGAGCTTGGCCCTCACACTCACCTTCTCATCTTGCCTTCTATGACCTGGCGTCTGAACACCAAAGATGTGTCAGGCTTCCAAACTATGGCAGCTGGTTTCTGCCCAGGAAGGGCATGTTCCTCTCCTCTGTCCCCTCTACACACACACACACAAACACACACACACACAGTCTCACACTAACACACCCTCTTACACATACACAAACGGACACACACTCAATGAGGGTTAAAGAGGTGCGAGCCCGCTCAGCTGAGATTACAGCATGGCCTGCTCTCCATTGGTCTCCCCCAAGGTGCCTTGTGGTACCTGTTGAAGTCTCCCGCACATAACCAGAACCTTCAGAAAGAGGGCCATACTGACGTCCATAGAGGCATGAACATCTCTCTTTCTGGACTCTCCTAAGCCCAGAGCCACTGAAAGTAGGGCAACAGCAACAGAAGATCTTGTTCTCCTGACCGGCTCCAGTTACGTGAGCTGGAAAGAGGGACATTGTTCAATGCAGCTTCCTAGTTACCAGAGTTCTAAATCCTTTACACACTTGTCCCCAAGGAAGTGACATCACTTTTTCAAGATTCCAGCCCTTGGGCCCCTCCCTTCAGTCAGACCTATCCAGAGCCCCTTCTTGGCAGATAACTGCTTGCCCCACGTTATCTCGTTAACTTTACATCAGGAGCCAAAAATACCATAGGCAGAACTCTCTGAAAATGCAAGGAAGGTCCTACTTTCCTGAGACGAATCTGAATTCAGACCTTTCTTTCTGTGCTTACTTTCCCAAATCTGTGACCTATCTAACCCACCGTGTCTCTCACATAGTCCCCAGGTTCCCACCCTGCACAGTGATAGAAGAGGCAGAATCTCCTTCCTAGGGACATCATCAGGGGTCTATGGATGATATTTGTAACGCACGTGAGCTGCTGCCCTGTGTATCTGAGGTGCAATTTTAAGGATGGTGCATTGATATGAATGGGTGAGATGTGGCATGGGGTACCACTTGAGAGTGGCCTGGGTACCAGCAACGTAATATCACAATGGTCACTTTACCTCTGGTCTCATTTCAATGGGGGAAGCAGGATGGGATGGGAATGCTACAAGATGCAGCCATGGTCATCTTCTGTAGTCAAACCGTCCAATTGTGTCCTGTTCTATTTTGAATGAGACCGAGGTGCTTCCTTCTGGGCTCTGGGGTTCGCAGCCTTCACAATGGCTCCCAGCGATAATGACCTGTGGCATAAATATCCCTGTGTCACCGCGAGGTGTTTCGTGATGGGTTTTGACCAACAGGATACATCCAACACAATGGCATGTCACACCTAAGTTCCAAATGGAACTATGCTTAATGTTAGTGTTAGGCTTCAGGTTGGGGTTAGGGTTAGATTTGTGGTGTAGCGTTAGGGTTAGGGTTAGTGTTAGGGTTAGGGTTAGGATTAGGGTTTAGTGTGAGTGTAAGGGTTACTGTTAAGCTTACGGATTTGGATTATGGTTTAGGGGGAGGGTTAGGGTTCAATTTAGGGTTCAGGTTCGGGAAAGTTAGGGTCGGATGAGGGAAACCCTTGTGAGCAGCCGTTACTAATTAATTATGGCCTGTTTTGGCCAAATCAAGTCCAGTATTTCTAGATCTTTGAATTTTTAAGCTAGAATATGTATTTTATGTGAAATCTCCAGATCCTGTAGATGTTTGCTCATTTTAATATGCTAAAAACTGAACAAATTACACCTATGAGTTAAACTTGGTTCTTCTGCAACAAGTTTGCAATCTTTGTTATAGTGTTTCACCAGGTGGTCCCTGGATCAGTAGCATCAGCATCACGTGCAACCTTAATAGAAATGCAAGTTCCCAGGCCTCACTTCATCTCTCCTGAATCAGAATCTCTAGGGCTGAGGCCCAGGAATCATGTTTTAATAAATCCCCTGGGTGGTACTGATGTGTGCTGAAGTTTGAGAACCATTCTTTTGGAGCCTGGAAGTTGATAGCACAGTTTTTATCTGGGGAGAGCTGTAAAGACAAAAGTTCATTGAATACCCTCCTGTAGATTTATCAAGTGCGTGTATCAAAAATACCAGATGTATATTGTTGCAGATACAGATGACTGTTTATGTATATATAGATTTTTGCCAGCATCAGAATATACAATGATTAAATCACATTTTGTTCTTTCTTTCCTTCTTCTTCTCCTTCCTTGCCCCTCTGCTCCTCCATCACAAATGAATAGTAACTCTGCCACATTTTGACTTTACTAGAACACATCTTAGATTTTATTTACTGATGATTAAAAGATATGTTTGTTGCTAAATTGAGTTCTATTTGTTAGAACTTCCATCTCTAGTTATCTTTTGAGAGTGAAGTTTAACTTATATGGTTTTATGTAAACCTGGCCTCCTAATAGCTGACCAGGTTGTTCACATTTTAAAGGCCAAGTATACCAATATTTTCCTCCATTCTCAAGTGTTGAGATGATTGCTATCCTGATGATTGTTCTGAAAATGCTCCTTTTTGTGTTATCCATAAGCACAATTTATTCATTTAAAAGTCCTGAATATCTGGCTAATCAAATTAATCATGCATTACATATAGCTAATTTCCTTACATTGTAAAATACACAGAAAACTTTTTATAAAAAGTAAAGCTTTTTATGATAGGAAAATTTCATATATGTCTTGTATAATGAAGTGCTAAAAGTGTCCTTTCGAGTATTTATAATGCTGAGATTGAGAAGTTTGGTATAATATGATTTAAAGTAATGGATAATGGTATTTCTCTGACTTATTTCACTTAACACAATAATCTCTAGCTCCATCTATGTGATTTTGCTCATTCGTGGAATTTAAGAAACAAAACAGAGGTGCCTCCCTGGCTCAGAGGAGCATGTGACTCTTGATCTCACGGTCGTGAGTTCGAGCTCCAAATTGGATATAGAGATTATTTAAATAGGTCAACTGAGTAACAGCAACTGCGCGCCCAGGAGAGTGCGCCGAGCTCCCTAAGGGCTGCAGCGCACGGCGGGACCCGGCGGGACCCGGCGGGACCCGGAGCAGCTGAAGGGGCTCGGGCGGCGGCTCCGCGGAGGGGACTGCGCGGCCCCGGGAGCAGCCCGGAGGGGCTCGGGGGCGGCTCCGCGGAGGGGGCTGCGCGGCCCCGGGAGCAGCTCGGAGGGGCTCGGGCAGAGGAAGAGGCTCCGTGCAGAGGGGCCTGCGCGGTTCCAGGAGCAGCTCGGAGGGGCTCGGGCGGCGGCTCCGCGGAGGGGGCTGCGCGGCCCGGGAGCGCGAATCCACCAGCGCAGGCTCCGGAGCACAGGGCGCCGGGACACAGCCCAGGATCCCGCCTCCCCCGGGACAGGCAGAGGCCAGGAGGGCCCAGGACCTCAAGGACGCTCCTGCCCCAGCTGAGCAGAGCAGCGGCCCCGCCCCGGAGCCTCCAGGCTCTGCAGACGCAGTTCCTGCCGGAGCTGAATCCAGGTTTCCAGAGCTGCCCCGCCACTGGGGCTGTTCCTCCTGCGGCCTCAGGGGGTAAACAACCCCCACTGAGCCCTGCACCAGGCAGGGGCACAGCAGCTCCCCCAACTGCTAACACCTGAAAATCAGCACAACAGGCCCCTCCCCCAGAAGATCAGATAGACGGACAACTTCCAGGAGAAGCCAAGGGACTTAAAGAACACAGAATCAGAAGATACTCCCCGGTGGTTCTTCTTTTTTTTTTTTTTTTTTTGTTTTGCTTTTTGATTTGTTTCCTTCCCCCACCACCTTTTTTTCTCCTTTCTTTTCTTTCTCTTTTTCTTCTCTCTCTTTTTTTTTTTTTTCGTTTTTTTTCTTCCCTTTTTTTCTCTCTTTCTCTTTTCTTTCCTTCTTTCTTTCCTCTCTTTTTCTCTTATTCCCAATACAACTTGCTTTTGGCCACTCTGCACTGAGCAAAATGACTAGAAGGAAAACCTCACCTCAAAAGAAAGAATCAGAAACAGTCCTCTCTCCCACAGAGTTACAAAATATGGATTACAATTCAATGTCAGAAAGCCAATTCAGAAGCACTATTATACAGCTACTGGTGGCTCTAGAAAAAAGTATAAAAGACTCAAGAGACTTCAAGACTGCAGAATTTAGAGCTAATCAGGCAGAAATTAAAATCAATTGAATGAGATGCAATCCAAACTAGAAGTCCTAACGACGAGGGTTAACGAGGTGGAAGAACGAGTGAGTGACCTAGAAGACAAATTGATAGCAAAGAGGGAAACTGAGGAAAAAAGAGACAAACAATTAAAAGACCATGAAGATAGATTAAGGGAAAAAAACGACAGCCTGAGGAAGAAAAACCTACGTTTAATTGGGGTTCCCGAGGGCGCCGAAAGGGACAGAGGGCCAGAATATGTATTTGAACAAATTCTAGCTGAAAACTTTCCTAATCTGGGAAGGGAAACAGGCATTCAGATCCAGGAAATAGAGAGATCCCCCCCTAAAATCAATAAAAACCGTTCAACACCTCGACATTTAATTGTGAAGCTTGCAAATTCCAAAGATAAAGAGAAGATCCTTAAAGCAGCAAGAGACAAGAAATCCCTGACTTTTATGGGGAGGAGTATTAGGGTAACAGCAGACCTCTCCACAGAGACCTGGCAGGCCAGAAAGGGCTGGCAGGATATATTCAGGGTCCTAAATGAGAAGAACATGCAACCAAGAATACTTTATCCAGCAAGGCTCTCATTCAAAATGGAAGGAGAGATAAAGAGCTTCCAAGACAGGCAGCAACTAAAAGAATATGTGATCTCCAAACCAGCTCTGCAAGAAATTTTAAGGGGGCCTCTTAAAATTCCCCTTTAAGAAGAAGTTCAGTGGAACAGTCCACAAAAACAAAGACTGAATAGATATCATGATGACACTAAACTCATATCTCTCAATAGTAACTCTGAATGTGAACGGGCTTAATGACCCCATCAAAAGGCGCAGGGTTTCAGACTGGATAAAAAAGCAGGACCCATCTATTTGCTGTCTACAAGAGACTCATTTTAGACAGAAGGACACCTACAGCCTGAAAATAAAAGGTTGGAGAACCATTTACCATTCGAATGGTCCTCAAAAGAAAGCAGGGGTAGCCATCCTTATATCAGATAAACTAAAATTTACCCCAAAGACTGTAGTGAGAGATGAAGAGGGACACTATATCATACTTAAAGGATCTATTCAACAAGAGGACTTAACAATCCTCAATATATATGCTCCGAATGTGGGAGCTGCCAAATATATAAATCCATTATTAACCAAAGTGAAGAAATACTTAGATAATAATACACTTATACTTGGTGACTTCAATCTAGCTCTTTCTATACTCGATAGGTCTTCTAAGCAAAACATCTCTAAAGAAACGAGAGCTTTAAATGATACACTGGACCAGATGGATTTCACAGATATCTACAGAACTTTACATCCAAACTCAACTGAATACACATTCTTCTCAAGCGCACATGGAACTTTCTCCAGAATAGACCACATACTGGGTCACAAATCGGGTCTTAACCGATACCAAAAGATTGGGATTGTCCCCTGCATATTCTCGGACCATAATGCCTTGAAATTAGAACTAAATCACAACAAGAAGTTTGGAAGGACCTCAAACACGTGGAGGTTAAGGACCATCCTGCTAAAAGATAAAAGGGTCAACCAGGAAATTAAGGAAGAATTAAAAAGATTCATGGAAACTAATGAGAATGAAGATACAACCGTTCAAAATCTTTGGGATGCAGCAAAAGCAGTCCTAAGGGGGAAATACATCGCAATACAAGCATCCATTCAAAAACTGGAAAGAACTCAAATACAAAAGCTAACCTTACACATAAAGGAGCTAGAGAAAAAACAGCAAATAGATCCTACACCCAAGAGAAGAAGGGGGTTAATAAAGATTCGAGCAGAACTCAACGAAATCGAGACCAGAAGAACTGTGGAACAGATCAACAGAACCAGGAGTTGGTTCTTTGAAAGAATTAATAAGATAGATAAACCATTAGCCAGCCTTATTAAAAAGAAGAGAGAGAAGACGCAAATTAATAAAATCATGAATGAGAAAGGAGAGATCACTACCAACACCAAGGAAATACAAACGATTTTAAAAACATATTATGAACAGCTATACGCCAATAAATTAGGCAATCTAGAAGAAATGGACGCATTCCTGGAAAGCCACAAACTACCAAAACTGGAACAGGAAGAAATAGAAAACCTGAACAGGCCAATAACCAGGGAGGAAATTGAAGCAGTCATCAAAAACCTCCCAAGACACAAGAGTCCAGGGCCAGATGGCTTCCCAGGAGAATTTTATCAAACGTTTAAAGAAGAAATCATATCTATTCTCCTAAAGCTGTTTGGAAAGATAGAAAGAGATGGAGTACTTCCAAATTCGTTCAATGAAGCCAGCATCACCTTAATTCCAAAGCCAGACAAAGACCCCGCCAAAAAGGAGAATTACAGACCAATATCCCTGATGAACATGGATGCAAAAATTCTCAACAAGATACTGGCCAATAGGATCCAATACTACATTAAGAAAATTATTCACCATGACCAAGTAGGATTTATCCCTGGGACACAAGGCTGGTTCAACACCCGTAAAACAATCAATGTGATTCATCATATCAGCAAGAGAAAAACCAAGAACCATATGATCCTCTCATTGGATGCAGAGAAAGCATTTGACAAAATACAGCATCCATTCCTGATCAAAACTCTTCAGAGTGTAGGGATAGAGGGAACATTCCTCGACATCTTAAAAGCCATCTATGAAAACCCCACAGCAAATATCATTCTCAATGGGGAAGCACTGGGAGCCTTTCCCCTAAGATCAGGAACAAGACAGGGATGTCCACTCTCACCACTGCTATTCAACATAGTACTGGAAGTCCTAGCCTCAGCAATCAGACAACAAAAAGACATTAAAGGCATTCAAATTGGCAAAGAAGAAGTCAAACTCTCCCTCTTCGCCGATGACATGATACTCTACATAGAAAACCCAAAAGTCTCCACCCCAAGATTGCTAGAACTCATACAGCAATTCGGTAGCGTGGCAGGATACAAAATCAATGCCCAGAAGTCAGTGGCATTTCTATACACTAACAATGAGACTGAAGAAAGAGAAATTAAGGAGTCAATCCCATTTACAATTGCACCCAAAAGCATAAGATACCTAGGAATAAACCTCACCAAAGATGTAAAGGATCTATACCCTCAAAACTATAGAACACTTCTGAAAGAAATTGAGGAAGACACAAAGAGATGGAAAAATATTCCATGCTCATGGATTGGCAGAATTAATATTGTGAAAATGTCAATGTTACCCAGGGCAATATACACGTTTAATGCAATCCCTATCAAAATACCATGGACTTTCTTCAGAGAGTTATGACAAATTATTGTAAGATTTCTGTGGAATCAGAAGAAACCCCGAATAGCCAGGGGAATTTTAAAAAAGAAAACTATAGCTGGGGGCATCACATTGCCAGATTTCAGGTTGTACTACAAAGCTGTGGTCATCAAGACAGTGTGGTACTGGCACAAAAACAGACACATAGATCAGTGGAACAGAATAGAGAACCCAGAAGTGGACCCTGAACTTTATGGTCAACTAATATTCGATAAAGGAGGAAAGACTATCCATTGGAAGAAAGACAGTCTCTTCAATAAATGGTGCTGGGAAAATTGGACATCCACATGCAGAAGAATGAAACTAGACCACTCTCTTTCACCATACACAAAGATAAACTCAAAATGGATGAAAGATCTAAATGTGAGACAAGATTCCATCAAAATCCTAGAGAAGAACACAGGCAACACCCTTTTTGAACTCGGCCATAGTAACTTCTTGCAAGATACATCCACGAAGGCAAAAGAAACAAAAGCAAAAAGGAACTATTGGGACTTCATCAAGATAAGAAGCTTTTGCACAGCAAAGGATACAGTCAACAAAACTAAAAGACAACCTACAGAATGGGAGAAGATATTTGCAAATGACATATCAGATAAAGGGCTAGTTTCCAAGATCTATAAAGAACTTATTAAACTCAACACCAAAGAAACAAACAATCCAATCATGAAATGGGCAAAAGACATGAACAGAAATCTCACAGAGGAAGACATAGACATGGCCAACATGCATATGAGAAAATGCTCTGCATCACTTGCCATCAGGGAAATACAAATCAAAACTACAATGAGATACCACCTCACACCAGTGAGAATGGGGAAAATTAACAAGGCAGGAAACAACAAATGTTGGAGAGGATGCGGAGAAAAGGGAACCCTCTTACACTGTTGGTGGGAATGTGAACTGGTGCAGCCACTCTGGAAAACTGTGTGGAGGTTCCTCAAACAGTTAAAAATAGACCTGCCCTACGACCCAGCAATTGCACTGTTGGGGATTTACCCCAAAGATACAAATGCAATGAAACGCCGGGACACCTGCACCCCGATGTTTCTAGCAGCAATGGCCACGGTAGCCAAACTGTGGAAGGAGCCTCGGTGTCCAACGAAATATGAATGGATAAAGAAGATGTGGTTTATGTATACAATGGAATATTACTCAGCTATTAGAAATGACAAATACCCACCATTTGCTTCAACGTGGATGGAACTGGAGGGTATTATGCTGAGTGAAGTAAGTCAGTCGGAGAAGGACAAACATTATATGTTCTCATTCATTTGGGGAATATAAATAATAGTGAAAGGGAATATAAGGGAAGGGAGAAGAAATGTGTGGGAAATATCAGAAAGGGAGACAGAACGTAAAGACTGCTAACTCTGGGAAACGAACTAGGGGTGGTAGAAGGGGAGGAGGGCGGGGGGTGGGAGTGAATGGGTGACGGGCACTGGGTGTTATTCTGTATGTTAGTAAATTGAATACCAATAAAAAATAAATAAATTAATTAAAAAAAAATAAATAGGTCAACTTAAAAATCAAAGGGGAAAAAAAAGAGACAAACCAAGAAACAGATTCTTTAGTCTAGAGAACTGATTGACACCAGAGGGGAGGGGGTTCGGGCATGGGTTAAGTAGATGATGGGGATGAAGCAGTGCACTAGTGATGAGCACTGGGTAATATATGGAAGTGTTGAATCACTGTGTTGCACACCTGAAACTAATACTACATTGTATGTAAACTAACTGGAATTTAAATAGAAACTTAAAAGTAATGGATAATGAATTAATAAAAAATGGACCAAATTATATTTATACATAATATTAATGAAAACATGCTTATATCCACCAGGTAAACCAGACTTGAATACAACATTGCCAATCAGACAAACCACATCAATTTTCAAACAACCAGTAACCAAAGTCACAACTCACCCTAGTAATAAAGTGAAATCAGACCCACAACGAATGAATGAGCAGCCACGTCAGGTAAGGATCTAATTGGTTCTCCAATCCTATTTGTCAGAAAATTCTATTTTTCCCAGACATAGTTCAAGTAAACTGGTTAAAATGGAAGATATTTGGAAAGAAAATTGTTTTATGTTCCAGGCTGTTACATGAATTCTGGAGAATAACTGTAATATAATATTTAGGTAAAATGTTTTTTAAAAGTTACTGGATTGAATCTAAATATTATGGACTACATTTTTATGCCTTTGTGTGGTAATATACATCAGATTTGCTTTTGCTAATATTAGTTTTTTTTTAAGATTATCTTTCCAGAGGATAATATTTCCTAAGGGGATGAAGCATGCAGTTTGTTATGCTTAGTTTAGAAAAATATTTTCTATTACATAAAAACTACTTTTGTTCTGATTTCTTATTGTATGAAAGCTGTCCCTCCCCTTTTGAAAAACAGAATTAAATAAACTTTGTCAATATGGTATATTGCCCTGTGACTTCTTTTTGCATAAATTGAGTTTATATTTCTCTTTCTTATTGCTTCAAGCTGTATTACACCAGAATCTGTTCTTAGAAAAAAAAGTATTATCTGAGAGGCCTCCCTGCAGCTTAATAATGTCACATAGCAAAAAAATAATAATAATAATAATGTCACATAGCCAGAGGAGGGAGACTTGACAAAATGTTTACCTTTCCAATTAACCTTGCTTATTCACTCCCTAGTTGTGATCCAAAAGTTTAGGCACTTTGGAAATTTTTAGTAGCAATTGGGGTGAGGGAGTGGAGGGAGAAACATCTGTGCCTATTTTTTCTCTCCTTTCTCTGCCTCCTCCCGCTTACAGATTAGAAATGCTGATTTACCTACTACGACGGTCAGTTATATTTTGCTCTCATATTCTGCATTTAGATGCCTCACTCCACCTTTTCATTTGAATTTTGTTTTCCACTAGTCCCTCAAGTGTGTCATCTCCAGTCTTCATAAAAGATTGGGCCAAAACTTTCAGACAGTTGCTCTAGAAAAAGCTACATAAAGAAATTCAGTTCCCACATCCTCTGTAGTGTTTTTTGCTCTTCAGGTGAGCCAGGAAAACAGAAGATATTTGGAACCACATTGGATCAGCATCTTGTTAGAGATGTCTCAAGATATGAAGTTCTAAACTTGCTTTACTGTTGGTCCCCCAAGAGATTCAACAGGGGCCATGTAAGTGGATCACATCCAGTATAAAATATGCGTACCTGTATGTGCCTTTAGGCTCTTGTCACCACTTAGGTTTTCTCTGAGCCAGTCAGCTTTCTGTACCAGGCTTTCCCCTTCTGTTTTACTACTGTAACCAGTGATAGTCACCAAACCGCTGGTGGTTTTTGAATATTCATTACAACAGGGAAGGAATTCCGCCATTCTGATCTCTGTCCACCTGACTGTAGCCATTCTCTGATTGTATTCTCTCTTAGATACTGTCTAAAGTCTTGAACATCTCGTCCTTTGGCTTTTTGGTGATTTTTAAATCATTTCCTTGTACAGGTTTTTATCAGTTGAAAATTTTCAAAGCATGTAATTGGGTAAGACAGTTTGCCTCAAAAACGCCCAAAAGATAAAGAAAGTGGAATAACTACTAATAACAGTTCCAAACTGGAAACTGAAGTTCTTATTGAGAATAAGTAGTAGGAGGAGCAAGATGGCGGAAGAGTAGGGTCTCCAAATCACCTGTCTCCACCAAACTACCTAGAAAACCTTCAAATTATCCTGAAAATCTATGAATTCGGCCTGAGATTTAAAGAGAGACCAGCTGGAATGCAACAGTGAGAAGAGTTTGCGCTTCTATCAAGGTAGGAAGACGGGGAAAAAGAAATAAAGAAACAAAGGCCTCCAAGGGGGAGGGGCCCCCGCGAGGAGCCGGGCTGAGGCCGGGGCCAGTGTCCCCAGGACAGGAGAGCCCCGTCCCGGAGGAGCAGGAGCTGCACCGACCTTCCCGGGCGGAAAGGGGCTCGCGGGGAGTTGGAGCAGGACAAGGAGGGAGCAGATGCCCTCGGGCTCCCCGGGACAGTAACAGCAACTGCGCGCCCAGGAGAGTGCGCCGAGCTCCCTAAGGGCTGCAGCGCGCACGGCGGGACCGGAGCAGCTCGGGGGCCTCGGACGGCGGCTCCGCGGAGGGGGTTGCGCGGCCCGGGAGCGCGAATCCACCAGCGCAGGCTCCGGAGCACAGGGCGCCGGGACACAGCCCAGGATCCGGCCTCCTCCGGGACAGGCAGAGACCGGGAGGGCCCAGGACAGCAAGGACGCTCCTGCCCCGAGCTGAGCAGATCAGCGGCCCCGCCCCGGAGCCTCCAGGCCCTGCAGACTGAGTTCCTGCCGGAGCTGAATCCAGGTTTCCAGAGCTGCCCCGCCACTGGGGCTGTTCCTCCTGCGGCCTCACGGGGTAAATTAAACAACCACCACTGAGCCCTGCACCAGGCAGGGGCACAGCAGCTCCCCCAACTGCTAACACCTGAAAATCAGCACATCAGGCCCCTCCCCCAGAACACCAGCTAGACTGACAACTTCCAGGAGAAGCCAAGGGACTTAAAGAACACAGAATCAGAAGATACTCCCCTGTGGTTCTTTTTTTTTTTTTTTTTTTTTTTTGGTTTTTTTTGTTTGTTTGTTTGTTTTTTTGTTTTTTTGTTTTGTTTTGTTTTGTTTTGTTTTGCTTTTTGATTTGTTTCCTTCCACCACCACCCCTTTTTTTTCTCCTTTCTTTTTCTTTCTCTTTTTCTTTTTTTTTCTTCTTTCGTTTTTTTTCTCAACCCTTTTTTTTCTCTTTCTCTTTTCTTTCCTTCTTTCTCTCCTCTCTTTTTCTCTTTTTCCTAATACAACTTGCTTTTGGCCACTCTGCACTGAGGAAAATGACTAGAAGGAAAACCTCACCTCAAAAGAAAGAATCAGAAACAGTCCTCTCTCCTACACAGTTACAAAATCTGGATTACAATTCAATGTCAGAAAGCCAATTCAGAAGCACTATTATACAGCTACTGGTGGCTCTAGAAAAAAGCATAAAGGACTCAAGAGACTTCATGACTGCAGAATTTAGAGCTAATCAGGCAGAAATTAAAAATCAATTGAATGAGATGCAATCCAAACTAGAAGTCCTAACGACGAGGGTTAACGAGGTGGAAGAACGAGTGAGTGACATAGAAGACAAATTGATAGCAAAGAGGGAAACTGAGGAAAAAAGAGACAAACAATTAAAAGACCATGAAGATAGATTAAGGGAAATAAACGACAGCCTGAGGAAGAAAAACCTATGTTTAATTGGGGTTCCTGAGGGCGCCGAAAGGGACAGAGAGCCAGAATATGTATTTGAACAAATCATACTTGAAAACTTTCCTAATCTGGGAAGGGAAACAGGCATTCAGATACAGAAAACAGAGACATCCCCCCTAAAATCAATAAACACCTTTCAACACCTCGACATTTAATTGTGAAGCTTGCAAATTCCAAAGATAAGGAGAAGATCCTTAAAGCAGCAAGAGACAAGAAATCCCTGACTTTTATGGGGAGGAGTATTAGGGTAACAGCAGACCTCTCCACAGAGACCTGGCAGGCCAGAAAGGGCTGGCAGGATATATTCAGGGTCCTAAATGAGAAGAACATGCAACCAAGAATACTTTATCCAGCAAGGCTCTCATTCAAAATGGAAGGAGAGATAAAGAGCTTCCAAGACAGGCAGCAACTAAAAGAATATGTGACCTCCAAACCAGCTCTGCAAGAAATTTTAAGGGGGACTCTTAAAATTCCCCTTTAAGAAGAAGTTCAGTGGAACAGTCCACAAAAACAAGGACTGAATAGATATCATGATGACACTAAACTCATATCTCTCAATAGTAACTCTGAATGTGAACGGGCTTAATGACCCCATCAAAAGGCGCAGGGTTTCAGACTGGATAAAAAAGCAGGACCCATCTATTTGCTGTCTACAAGAGACTCATTTTAGACAGAAGGACACCTACAGCCTGAAAATAAAAGGTTGGAGAACCATTTACCATTCGAATGGTCCTCAAAAGAAAGCAGGGGTAGCCATCCTTATATCAGATAAACTAAAATTTACCCCAAAGACTGTAGTGAGAGATGAAGAGGGACACTATATCATACTTAAAAGATCTATTCAACAAGAGGACTTAACAATCCTCAATATATATGCCCCGAATGTGGGAGCTGACAAATATATCAATCAATTATTAACCAAAGTGAAGAAATACTTAGATAATAATACACTTCTACTTGGTGACTTCAATCTAGCTCTTTCTATACTCGATAGGTCTTCTAAGCACAACATCTCCAAAGAAACGAGAGCTTTAAATGATACACTGGACCAGATGGATTTCACAGATATCTACAGAACTTTACATCCAAACTCAACTGAATACACATTCTTCTCAAGCGCACATGGAACTTTCTCCAGAATAGACCACATATTGGGACACAAATCGGGTCTGAACCGATACCAAAAGATTGGGATTGTCCCCTGCATATTCTCAGACCATAATGCCTTGAAATTAGAACTAAATCACAACAAGAAGTTTGGAAGGACCTCAAACACGTGGAGGTTAAGGACCATCCTGCTAAAAGATAAAAGGGTCAACCAGGAAATTAAGGAAGAATTAAAAAGATTCATGGAAACTAATGAGAATGAAGATACAACCATCCAAAATCTTTGGGATGCAGCAAAAGCAGTCCTAAGGGGGAAATACATCGCAATACAAGCATCCATTCAAAAACTGGAAAGAACTCAAATACAAAAGCTAACCTTACACATAAAGGAGCTAGAGAAAAAACAGCAAATAGATCCTACACCCAAGAGAAGAAGGGAGTTAATAAAGATTCGAGCAGAACTCAATGAAATCGAGACCAGAAGAACTGTGGAACAGATCAACAGAACCAGGAGTTGGTTCTTTGAAAGAATTAATAAGATAGATAAACCATTAGCCAGCCTTATTAAAAAGAAGAGAGAGAAGACTCAAATTAATAAAATCATGAATGAGAAAGGAGAGATCACTACCAACACCAAGGAAATACAAACGATTTTAAAAACATATTATGAACAGCTATACGCCAATAAATTAGGCAATCTAGGAGAAATGGACACATTCCTGGAAAGCCACAAACTACCAAAACTGGAACAGGAAGAAATAGAAAACCTGAACAGGCCAATAACCAGGGAGGAAATTGAAGCAGTCATCAAAAACCTCCCAAGACACAAGAGTCCAGGGCCAGATGGATTCCCAGGGGAATTTTATCAAACGTTTAAAGAAGAAACCATACCTATTCTCCTAAAGCTGTTTGGAAAGATAGAAAGAGATGGAGTACTTCCAAATTCGTTCAATGAAGCCAGCATCACCTTAATTCCAAAGCCAGACAAAGACCCCACCAAAAAGGGGAATTACAGACCAATATCCCTGATGAACATGGATGCAAAAATTCTCAACAAGATACTGGCCAATAGGATCCAACAGTACATTAAGAAAATTATTCACCATGACCAAGTAGGATTTATCCCTGGGACACAAGGCTGGTTCAACACCCGTAAAACAATCAATGTGATTCATCATATCAGCAAGAGAAAAACCAAGAACCATATGATCCTCTCATTGGATGCAGAGAAAGCATTTGACAAAATACAGCATCCATTCCTGATCAAAACTCTTCAGAGTGTAGGGATAGAGGGAACATTCCTCGACATCCTAAAAGCCATCTATGAAAAGCCCACAGCAAATATCATTCTCAATGGGGAAGCACTAGGAGCCTTTCCCCTAAGATCAGGAACAAGACAGGGATGTCCACTCTCACCACTGCTGTCCAACATATACTGGAAGTCCTAGCCTCAGCAATCAGACAACAAAAAGACATTAAAGGCATTCAAATTGGCAAAGAAGAAGTCAAACTCTCCCTCTTCGCCGATGGCATGATACTCTACATAGAAAACCCAAAAGTCTCCACCCCAATATTGCTAGAACTCATACAGCAATTCGGTAGCGTGGCAGGATACAAAATCAATGCCCAGAAGTCAGTGGCATTTCTATACACTAACAATGAGACTGAAGAAAGAGAAATTAAGGAGTCAATCCCATTTACAATTGCACCCAAAAGCATAAGATACCTAGGAATAAACCTAACCAAAGATGTAAAGGATCTATACCCTCAAAACTATAGAACACTTCTGAAAGAAATTGAGGAAGACACAAAGAGATGGAAAAATATTCCATGCTCATGGATTGGCAGAATTAATATTGTGAAAATGTCAATGTTACCCAGGGCAATATACACGTTTAATGCAATCCCTATCAAAATACCATGGACTTTCTTCAGAGAGTTAGAACAAATTATTGTAAGATTTGTGTGGAATCAGAAAAGACCCCGAATAGCCAGGGGAATTTTAAAAAAGAAAACCATATCTGGGGGCATCACAATGCCAGATTTCAGGTTGTACTACAAAGCTGTGGTCATCAAGACAGTGTGGTACTGGCACAAAAACAGACACATAGATCAGTGGAACAGAATAGAGAATCCAGAAGTGGACCCTGAACTTTATGGGCAACTAATATTCGATAAAGGAGGAAAGGCTATCCATTGGAAGAAAGACAGTCTCTTCAATAAATGGTGCTGGGAAAATTGGACATCCACATGCAGAAGAATGAAACTAGACCACTCTCTTTCACCATACACAAAGATAAACTCAAAATGGATGAAAGATCTAAATGTGAGACAAGATTCCATCAAAATCCTAGAGAAGAACACAGGCAACACCCTTTTTGAACTCGGCCATAGTAACTTCTTGCAAGATACATCCACGAAGGCAAAAGAAACAAAAGCAAAAACGAACTATTGGGACTTCATCAAGATAAGCTTTTGCACAGCAAAGGATACAGTCAACAAAACTAAAAGACAACCTACAGAATGGGAGAAGATATTTGCAAATGACATATCAGATAAAGGGCTAGTTTCCAAGATCTATAAAGAACTTCTTAAACTCAACAGCAAAGAAACAAACAATCCAATCATGAAATGGGCAAAAGACATGAACAGAAATCTCACAGAGGAAGACATAGACATGGCCAACATGCATATGAGAAAATGTTCTGCATCACTTGCCATCAGGGAAATACAAATCAAAACTACAATGAGATACCACCTCACACCAGTGAGAATGGGGAAAATTAACAAGGCAGGAAACAACAAATGTTGGAGAGGATGCGGAGAAAAGGGAACCCTCTTACACTGTTGGTGGGAATGTGAACTGGTGCAGCCACTGTGGAAAACTGTGTGGAGGTTCCTCAAACAGTTAAAAATAGACCTGCCCTACGACCCAGCAATTGCACTGTTGGGGATTTACCCCAAAGATACAAATGCAATGAAACGCCGGGACACCTGCACCCCGATGTTTCTAGCAGCAATGGCCACGATAGCCAAACTGTGGAAGGAGCCTCGGTGTCCAACGAAAGATGAATGGATAAAGAAGATGTGGTTTATGTATACAATGGAATATTACTCAGCTATTAGAAATGACAAATACCCACCATTTGCTTCAACGTGGATGGAACTGGAGGGTATTATGCTGAGTGAAGTAAGTCAGTCGGAGAAGGACAAACATTATATGTTCTAATTCATTTGGGGAATATAAATAATAGTGAAAGGGAATATAAGGGAAGGGAGAAGAAATGTGTGGGGAATATCAGAAAGGGAGACAGAACGTAAAGACTGCTAACTCTGGGAAACGAACTAGGGGTGGTAGAAGGGGAGGAGGGCGGGGGGTGGGAGTGAATGGGTGACGGGCACTGGGTGTTATTCTGTATGTTAGTAAATTGAACACCAATAAAAAATAAATTAAAAAAATAAAAATAAAATAAAAAAAATAAAATTAAATTAAAAAAAGAGAATAAGTAGTAGATGGATTTTATCCTCAACTTTTCTTTGCCAAATCATTCTCAATATACTCTATCTATAAACACACGTATTTTACAGGCCAATTGAGTGGCAAATTATGGTGATTTAATGGGTAACTTAATTGTTTTCTGTACCTAAGTTCTGTCACAGATTTTAACAACTGTACTAACTGTATTTGCTGGGTATTTACCTGGCTCTAGAGAACGCTGGTAATAGAGTTTCAAAGCTGAAGTAATCAGTCAGTTGTTTCTTATTCACTGATACATTGAGTCGTTTTATATTTTCCTTCTTTTATTAAAGTTTGTGGCATTGTGCTCAGATGAAAACAGTATGTCAGAAAAGCTAAATCCCTTCCCTCCCCACCTGCACCCAGTCTTATGTCATTTTAACCCAGATCTTTTGAGGATTTTATCTTCCATTTAGCTTGCATAGACAGGAAGTGTTAAAAATATTTAGGAGGTCAGCTCTCCAAATGTTTGAACTGTTTTCCCCTTATCCTCATGTCACCTGACAGTTTTGGCTGTTTTTCATTACAACAAGGCATTAGTTGTCATTCCCCTGTCTTTACCTTCAACATAAGAATTGAGGTAATATTTGGCTACTGTCCCACTAACAGGATTTCAAAATAAAGGACGGGGCATTGGGAAACTGTAGGAAAATAGCAGAGACAACTTTTATATTAATGTTTTAAAAAAAACAATATGTCATTCTGATTATTCCAGTATAGATTCAGGTTTTTAAGTAAAGGAAAGATGTTGATTCAAAGTATATTTTGACAGATATGTGCTAATCAACTGTTGTTGTTGAGGAGATAGTTGACCAAAAAAAATGACAAATATAATTCTTGCAACTGTGCTTTTACAAAGTCTCGTTGAACTAGATTGGCAGTATAAATTGCCAGATATTCCATTGGGAGAAGTTATTTTGATCATTCAGAAAAAAAAAAACTAGACAAAGAGGTTGTCATTTTTGAGACTCCTGTAGATACAAATATTTTTATTCCTTCATGCCACAGTCTTTTAAGAAGGTACTCGAGCTAGTGGTATTATAATTATTTTTAGAGGGTTGAATTTTGAGACCTAGAACTAGGATTAGATTTTTGGATTTTAACTAGGTTCAACCTTGAATAGGATAGGTTGAAGTGATTAACTTAGATGTGAAGCTATCATAGAAATTAAGAATTCTGTCTTATATAACAAACATCTTATGCTTGCATCATAATATGGCAGTTTGATTTGAATTCTATAAATTAGATGACATATAAATTTCTAATGTATTGATTACTTGAAAAAATGCCTTAGCTTTAAAATTGCAAATTAGGGGAGAGGGAGAGGGGCAAGATGGCAGAAGAGTAGGGTCCCCAAATCAACTGTCCCCACCAAGTTACCTAGATAACCTTCAAATCATCCTGAAAATCTACGAATTCGGCCTGAGATTTCAAGAGAGAATAGCTGGAATGCTGCAGTGAGAAGAGTTCACGCTTCTATCAAGGTAGGAAGACGGGGGAAAAAGAAATAAAGAAACAAAAGGCATCCAAGGGGGAGGGGCCCCGCGAGGAGCTGGGCTGAGGCCAGGGCGAGTATCCCCAGGACAGGAAAGCCCCGACCTGGAGAAGCAGGAGCTTCACCAATCTTTCCCGGTGGAAAGGCGCTCGCAGGGAGTTAGAGCAGGACCCCAGGAGGGCGGGGATGCCCTCCGGCTCCCTGGGACACTAACAGAGCAACTGCGCACGGGGAGAGTGCGCCGAGGTCCCTAAAGGACTGACGCACGTGCACACATTGACCCGGGAGCAGCTCAGAGGGACTCGGGCGGTGGCTCTGCAGAGAGGGCCTGCACGGCTGGGAGCACGAATCCAACAGCGCAGGCCCTGGAGCACAGGGCGCCGGGGACACAGCCCAGGATCCGGCCTCCCCCTGGGACAGGCAGAGGCCATGAGGGCCCAGGACAGCGAGGACGCTCCTGCCTCGAGCTGAGCAGATCAGCAACCCGCCCCCGGAGCATCCAGGCCACTGCAGACAGAGAGCTCTGTAGTTACTGAGGGAGCTGAAGCCAGGGCTCCAGAGCTGGCCGCCGCCACTGTGGTTGTTCCTCCTGGGGCCTCATGGGGTAAACAACCCCCACTGAACCCTGCACCAGTCAGTGGGCTGAGCAGCTCCCCCAAGTGCTAACACCTGAAAATCACCACAACCGAACCCTCCCCCAGAAGACCAGCTAGACAGACAAGTTCCAGGGGAAGTCAAGGGACTTAAAGTATACAGAATCAAAAGATACTTCACTGTGTTTTGTTTTTTTTGGTTTTTTGTTTTTTGTTTTTGTTTTGTTTTGTTTTTGTTTTTGTTTTTTGCTTTTTATTTTTTTTAATTTATATTTTAATTTGTTTTCTTCCCCCACCTTTTTTTCCCTTTTTTCTTTTTCTTTCTCTTTTTCTTCTTTTTTTCTTTTTTCTTCCTTTTTTCTTTTTTCTTTTTCTTTTTTCTTTCCTTCTTCCTCTCCACTCTTTTTCTCCTTTTCCCAATACAACTTGTTTTTCGCCACTCTGCACTGAGCAAAATGACTAGAAGGAAAACCTCACCTCAAAAGAATCAGAAACAGTCCTCTCTCCCACACAGTTACAAAATCTGGATTACAATTCAATGTCAGAAAGCCAATTCCAAAGCACTATTATAAAGCTACTAGTGGCTCTAGAAAAAAGCATAAATGAGAATTTAGATCTTATCAGGCAGAAATTAAAAACCAATTGAATGAGATGCAATCCAAACTAGAAGTCCTAACGATGAGGGTTAACGAGGTGGAAGAATGAGTGAGTGACATAGAACACAAGTTGATGGCAAAGAGGGAAACTGAGGAAAAAAGAGACAAACAATTAAAAGACCATGAGGATAGATTAAGGGAAATAAACGACAGCATGAGCAAGAAAAACCTACATTTAATTGGGGTTCCCGAGGGCGCCAAAAGGGACAGAGGCCCAGAATATGTATTTGAACAAATCATACTTGAAAACTTTCCTAATCTGGGAAGGGAAACAGGCATTCAGATACAGAAAACAGAGACATCCCCCCTAAAATCAATAAACACCATTCAACACCTCGACATTTAATAGTGAAGCTTGCAAATTCCAAAGATAAGGAGAAGATCCTTAAAGCAGCAAGAGACAAGAAATCCCTGACTTTTATGGGGAGGAGTATTAGGGTAACAGCAGACCTCTCCACAGAGACCTGGCAGGCCAGAAAGGGCTGGCAGGATATATTCAGGGTCCTAAGTGAGAAGAACATGCAATCAAGAATACTTTATCCAGCAAGGCTCTCATTCAAAATGGAAGGAGACATAAAGAGCTTCCAAGACAGGCAGGAACTGAAAAAAATATGTGACCTCCAAACCAGCTCTGCAAGAAATTTTAAGGGGGACTCTTAAAATTCCCCTTTAAGAAGAAGATCAGTGGAACAATCCACAAAAACAAGGACTGAATAGGTATCATGATGACACTAAGCTCATATCTGTCAATAGTAACTCTGAACGTGAACGGGCTTAATGACCCCATCAAAAGGCGCAGAGACTGGAGCTGACACGCACTCCCTCACAATACCAAAATGCCTGCAGATTGAGTTTTGAACATCCTCACTAGAGATGTTTGTAAGAAGCTCTGGGATGCAATTGGAAAAATGCAGGCTTGGAAGCTGTGTCCTCAGGTGCAGTAGCATGTTATTCATGGAAACTCCTGACTTAGAATGCTGCTACATTCTCAGTGCAGTAAGAAACAGCTAGCTGAGTGAAGTAAGTCAATCGGAGAAGGATAAACATTATATGTTCTCATTCATTTGGGGAATATAAATAATAGTGAAAGGGAATATAAGGGAAGGGAGAAGAAATGTGTGGGAAATATCAGAAAGGGAGACAGAACATAAAGACTCCTAACTCTGGGAAATGAACTAGGGGTGGTAGAAGGGGAGAAGGGCGGGGGGTGGGAGTGAGTGGGTGACGGGCACTGGGGGTTATTCGTATGTTGGTAAATTGAACAACAAAAAAAAATTAAAAAAAAAAAAGAACGCAGCTAGTTGAAAGCTGCCTCCTAGGCATGCTTCCCTGTGAGAGCTGAGCTGAGAGCAGGACCCTCACGCATCCTGATTGCCTGTAGGCATAGCTCCTAACATCCTTATGTTACGTGCTGGAAGAGGCTGTGTGAAAAGCATGTGGAAGCGTCTGGCCTGTACTCACATGTATCTGAGTTCAATAAAGTGATTTCCAACAGCCTTCTTCAATTAGATTGAGCTAGGTTCCAACTCCCATAAATGAGCAACTAGCAGACATCTGCCTCCAAGGCATACACACTTCTGAGAGTTGAGCTTATGGCCTGTACCTCCCACATCCTGACTGCATGTACCCTTCACTTCTAAAAGTTCTATGTTCCATGCGTGACGGAAGTGGTGTGAGAGGTAAGTGGAAGGTGCAGGCCCACAAGACTAGTGTCTCCAAGCTGACTCCAGTAATTTCCGACGAGTTCCTCTCAGAGATGTGTGCTACATATAAACTTCCATACATGAGAAGCTAGTTGAACGCATTGTCCAAGGGGAAATTGCTTCAGAGTTTTGAGCTCACATGCAGTCCTCACAGTTCCAAACTGCCTGCAGATTGAGTTTCGAACATCCTCACTAAGGATGTTTGTCAGAAGCTCTGAGATGCAAGTGAAAACATGCAGGCCTGGAAGCTGTGTCTCCAGATGCAGTAGAGTGTTATTCATGAATCCTCCTGACTTAAAATGCTGCTATGTTCTAACTCCAACAAGAAGGCGGCTAGTTGAAAGCTGGCTTCTAGGCATGCTTCCCTGTGAGAGCTGAGCTGGCGGCAGGACCCTCCCGCATCCTGAGTGCCTGTAGGTGTAGCTCCCAACATCCTTATGTTACGTGCTGGAAGAGGTTGTGTGAAAAGCATGTGGAAGCGTCAGGCCTGTACTCACGTGTATCTAAGTTCAATAAAGGGATTTCCAACAGCCTTCTTCAGTTAGATGGTGCTAGGTTCTAACTCCCATAAATGAGCGGGTAGCAGACATCTGCCTCCAAGGCATACACATTTCTGAGAGTTGAGGTTATGGCCTGTATCTGCCACATCCTGACTGCATGTACCCTTCGCTTCTAAAAGTCCTATGTTCGATGCATGACAGAAGTGGTGTGAGAGGTAAGTGGAAGGTGCAGGCCCACAAGACTAGTGTCTCCAAGCTGAATCCAGCAAATTCCGAGGAATTCCTCTCATAGATGTGTGCTACATATAAACTTCCATACATGAGAAGCTACTTGAATGCAATGTCCAGGTGGAACTTGCTTCAGAGAGTGGAGCTAGTTGAAAGCTGACTTCGAGGCATACTTCCTTGCGAGAGCTGAGCTCAGGGCAGGAGACTCTCGCATCCTGACTGCCTGTAGACATAGCTCCTAACATCCTTATGTTATGTTAGGTGCTGGAAGAGGTTGTGTGAAAAGCATGTGGAAGTAAGTGTCAGGCCTGTACTCACGTGGATCTGAGTTCAATACAGCGATTTCCTGTCCACAATAGCCAATCTGCGGAAGGAGCCTCGGTGTCCATCAGAAGATAAATGGATAAAGAGATGTGATTTATGTATACAATGGAACATTACCCAGCCATTAGAAATGACAAATACCCACCATTTGCTTCAACGTGGATGGAACTGGAGGGTATTATGCTGAGTGAAATGAGTCAATCGAAGGACAAACATTATATAGTCTCATTCATTTGGGAATATAAATGATAGTGAAAGGGAATAGAAGGGAAGGGAGAAGAAACGGATAGGATATATCAGAAAAGGAGTCAGAACATAAAGACTCCTAACTCTAGGAGACGAACTAGGGGTGTTGGAAGGGGAAGAGGGCGGGGGTTGGGGGTGACGGGCACTGAGGGGGGCACTTGACAGGAAGAGCACTGGGTGTCATTCTGTATGTCGGCAAACTGAACACCGATAAATAATAAATTTATGATTAAAAGAATTTTTTCTCGACCACAACAGTTTTATGTGGTGAGCTTTAAGATACCTCTTCAACTCTGCATATTGCTTTCTAAATATTTTTAAATGGGAAATATGTGCTCTAATTTACCTTAATTCTATTGATGATTGTTTCTAATTTACAATTATTATAAAGAACACTGCCATGAAAAAAAAAATACAGCGATTTCCAACGGCCTTTTTCAATTTGATGGTGGTAGGTTCTAACGCCCATAAATAATAATAAATTTATTTTTTGGTCTTCAATTTGCCACATAAAGAATAACACCCAGTGTTCATCCCATCAAGTGTCCCCCTGAGTGTCCGTCACCCATTCACCCCCAAACCCCCCTTCCTCCCCTTCCACCACCCCTTGTTCGTTTCCCAGAGTTTGCAGTCTTTACGTTCTGTCTCCCTTTCTGATATTTCCTACCCATTTCTTCTCCCTTCCCTTCTATTCCCTTTCACTATTATTTATATTCCCAAATGAATGAGAACATATAATATTTTCCTTCTCTGATTGACTGATTTCATTCAACATAATACGCTCCAGTTCCATCCACGTTGAAGCAAATGGTGGGTATTTGTCATTTGTAATGGCTGAGTAATATTCCATTGTATACATAAGCCACATCTTCTTTATCCATTCATCATTCGATGGACACCAAGGCTTTTTCCACAGTTTGGCTATTGTGGACATTGCTGCTAGAAACATCGGGGACAGGAGTCTCAGCATTTCATTGCATCTATATCTTTAGGATAAATCCCCATCAGTACAATTGCTGGGTCGAAGGGCAGGTCTATTTGTAACTCTTTGAGGAACCTCCACACAGTTTTCCAGAGTGGCTGCACCAGTTCACATTCCTACCAACAGTGCAGGAGGTTTCCCTTTTCTCCGCATCCCCTCCAACATTTGTGGTTTCCTGCCTTGCTAATTTGCCCCATTCTCACTGTGAGGTGGTATCTCATTGTGGTTTTGATTTGTATTTCCCTGATGGCTAGCCTCATGTGCATGTTGGCCATGTCTATGTCTTCCTCTGTGAGATTTCTCTTCATGTCTTTTGCCCATTTCATGATTGGATTGTTTCTTTGCTGTTGGGTTTAAGAAGTTCTTTATAGATCTTGGAAACTAGCCCTTTATCTGATACATCATTTGCAAAAATCTTCTCTCATTCTGTAGGCTGTCTTTTAGTTTTGTTGACTCTATCCTTTGGTGTGCAAAAGCTTCTTATCTTGATGAAGTCCCAATAGTTCATTTTTGCTTTTGTTTCTTTTGCCTTTGTGGATGTATCTTGCAAGAAGTTACTGTGGCCAAGTCCAAAAAGGGTGTTGCCTGTGTTCTCCTCTAGGATTTTGATGGAATCTTGACTCACATTTAGATCTTTCATCCATTTTGAGTTTATCTTTGTGTATGGTGCAGGAGAGTGGTCTAGTTTCATTCTTCTGCATGTGGATGTCCAATTTACCCAGCACGATTTATTGAAGAGGCAGTCTTTCTTACAGTGGATAGTCTTTCCTCCTTTACGGAATATTAGTTGACCATGAAGTTGAGGGTCCACTTCTGGATTCTCTATTCTGTTCCATTGACCTATGTGTCTCTTTTTGTGCCAGAACCCCACTTTCTTGATGACCACAGCTTTGTAGTACAACCTGAAATCTGGCATTGTGATGCCCCCAGCTATGGTTTTCTTTTATAAAATTCCCCTGGCTATTCGGGATCTTTTCTGATTCCACAAATCTTAAAATAATTTGTTCTAACTCTCTGAAGAATGTCCATGGTATTTTGAGAAGGATTGCATTAAACATGTAAATTGTCCTGGGTAACATTGACATTTTCACAATATTAATTCTGGCAATCCAGGAGCATGGAATATTTTTCCATCTCTTTGTGTCTTTCTCAATTTCTTTCAGAAGTGTTCTATAGTTTTTAGGGTATAGATCCTTTACATCTTTGGTTAGGCTTATTCCTAGGTATCTTATACTTTTGGGTGCAATTGTAAATGGGATTGACCCCTTAATTTCTCTTTCTTCAGTCTCATTGTTAGTGTATAGAAATGCCACTGATTTCTTGGCATTGATTTTCTATCCTGCCACGCTGCCAAATTGCTGTATGAGTTCTAGCAATCATGGGGTGGAGGCTTTTGGGTTTTCTATGTAGAGTATCATGTCATCGACGAAGAGGGAGAGTTTGACTTCTTCTTTGCCAATTTGAATGCCTTTAATGTCTTTTTGTTGTCTGATTGCTGAGGCTAGGACTTCCAATACTATGTTTAATAGCAGTGGTGAGAGTGGACATCCCTGTCTTGTTCCTGATGGTAGGGGAAAGGCTCCCAGTGCTTCCCAACTGAGAATGATATTTGCTGTGGGCTTTTCATAGATGGCTTTTTAGATGTTTAGGAATGTTGCCTCTATCCCTACACTCTGAAGAGTTTTGATCAAGAATGGATGCTGTATTTTGTCAAATGATTTCTCTGCATCTAATGAGAGGATCATATGGTTCTTGTTTTTCTCTTGCTGATATGATGAATCACATTGATTGTTTTACAAGTGTTGAACCAGCCTTGTGTCCCGGGGATAAATCCTACTTGGTCATGATGAATAATTTTCTTAATGTACTATTGGATCATATTGGCTAGTATCTTGTTGAGAATTTTTGTATCCATGTTCATCAGGGATATTGGTCTGTAATTCTCCTTTTTGGTGGGGTCTTTGTCTGGTTTTGGAATTAAGGTGATGCTGGCCTCATAGAACGAAATTGGAAGTACTCCATCTCTTTCTATCTTTCCAAACAACTTTAGTAGAATAGGTATGGTTTCTTCTTTAAATGTTTGATAGAATTCCCCTGAGAAGCCACCTGGCCCTGGACTTTTGTGTCTTGGGAGGTTTTTGATGACTGCTTCAATTTCCTCCCTGTTTATTGGCCTGTTCAAGTTTTCTATCTCTTCCTGTTCCAGTTTTGGTATTTTGTGGCTTTCCAGAAATACGTCCATTTCTCCTAGATTGCCTAATTTATTGGCGTATAGCTGTTCATAATATGTTTTTAAAATCGTTTGTATTTCCTTGGTGTTGGTAGTGATCTCTCCTTTCTCATTCATGATTTTATTAATTTGAGTTTTCTCTCTTCTTTTTAACAAGGCTGCCTAATGGTTTAACTAGCTTATTAATTCTTTCAAAGAACGAGAAATGTATTATAGGGGGGAGGGGCAAGATGGCGGAAGAGTAGGGTCTCCAAATCACCTGTCTCCACCAAATTACCTAGAAAACCTTCAAATTATCCTGAAAATCTATGATTTCGGCCTGAGAATTAAGAGAGAACACCTGGAAGGCTACAGTGAGAAGAGTTTGCGCTTCTATCAAGGTAGGAAGACGAGGAAAAAGAAATAACGAAACAAAGGCCTCCAAGGGGGAGGGGCCCCGCGAGGAGCCCGGCTGAGGCCGGGGCGAGTGTCCCCAGGACAGGAGAGCCCCGTCCCGGAGAAGCAGGAGCTGCACCAACCTTCCCGGGCGGAAAGGGGCTCGCAGGGAGTTGGAGCAGGACCCAGAAGGGCGAGGATGCCCTCGGGCTCCCCGGGACAGTAACAGAGCAACTGCGCGCCCAGGAGAGTGCGCCGAGCTCCCTAAGGGCTGCAGCGCGGACGGCGGGACCCGGAGCAGCTCGGAGGGGCTCGGGCGGCGGCTCCGTGGAGGGGGCTGCGCGGCCCCGGGAGCAGCTCGGAGGGGCTCGGGCAGAGGAAGAGGCTCCGTGCGGAGGGGGCTGCGCGGTTGCAGGAGCAGCTCGGAGGTGGGGGGGCTCGGGCGGCGGCTCAGCGGAGGGGCTACGAGGCCCGGGAGCGCGAAGCCAACAGCGCAGGCTCCGGAGCACAGGGCGCCAGGACACAGCCCAGGATCCGGCCTACCCCCGGGACAGGCAGAGGGCGGGAGGGCCCAGGACATCAAGGACGCTCCTGCCCCAGCTGAGCAGATCAGCGGACCCGCCCCGGAGCCTCCAGGCCCTGCCGACGGAGAGCTCCAGAGTTCCTGCGGGGGCTGAATCCAGGTTTCCAGAGCTGGCCCCGCCACTAGGGCTGTTGCTCCTGGGGCCTCACGGGATAAACAACCCCCACTGAGCCCTGCACCAGGCAGGGGCAGAGCAGCTCCCCCAACTGCTAACACCTGAAAATCAGCACAGCAGTCCCCTCCCCCAGAAGACCAGCTAGACTGACTGACAACTTCCAGGGGAACCAAAGGGACTTAAAGTACACAGAATCAGAAGATACTCCCCCGTGGTTCTTTTTTTTTTTTTTCTTTTTTTTTTTTTTGTTTTGCTTTTTGATTTGTTTCCTTTGCCCACACCCCTTTTTTCTCCTTTCTTTCTTTTTCTTTCTCTTTTTCTTTTTTTTTTTTTTTCGTTTTTTTTCTTCCTTTTTTTTCTCTTTCTCTTTTCTTTCCTTCTATCTCTCCTCTCTTTTTCTCCTTTTCCCAATACAACTTGCTTTTGGCCACTCTGCACTGAGCAAAATGACTAGAAGGAAACCTCACCTCAAAAGAAAGAATCAGAAACAGTCCTCTCTCCCACAGAGTTACAAAATCTGGATTACAATTCAATGTCAGAAAGCCAATTCAGAAGCACTATTATACAGCTACTGGTGGCTCTAGAAAAAAGCATAAAGGACTCAAGAGACTTCATGACTGCAGAATTTAGAGCTAATCAGGCAGAAATTAAAAATCAATTGAATGAGATGCAATCCAAACTAGAAGTCCTAACGACGAGGGTTAACGAGGTGGAAGAACGAGTGAGTGACCTAGAAGACAAGTTGATAGCAAAGAGGGAAACTGAGGAAAAAAGAGACAAACAATTAAAAGACCATGAAGATAGTTTAAGGGAAATAAACGACAGCCTGAGGAAGAAACACCTATGTTTAATTGGTGTTCCCGAGGGTGCCGAAAGGGACAGAGGCCCAGAATATGTATTTGAACAAATTCTAGCTGAAAACTTTCCTAATCTGGGAAGGGAAACAGGCATTCAGATCCAGGAAATAGAGAGATCCCCCCCTAAAATCAATAAAAACAGTTCAACACCTCGACATTTAATAGTGAAGCTTGCAAATTCCAAAGATAAAGAGAAGATCCTTAAAGCAGCAAGAGACAAGAAATCCCTGACTTTTATGGGGAGGAGTATTAGGGTAACAGCAGACCTCTCCACAGAGACCTGGCAGGCCAGAAAGGGCTGGCAGGATATATTCAGGGTCCTAAATGAGAAGAACATGCAACCAAGAATACTTTATCCAGCAAGGCTCCCATTCAAAATGGAAGGAGAGATAAAGAGCTTCCAAGACAGGCAGCAACTAAAAGAATATGTGACCTCCAAACCAGCTCTGCAAGAAATTTTAAGGGGGACTCTTAAAATTCCCCTTTAAGAAGAAGTTCAGTGGAACAGTCCACAAAAACAAGGACTGAATAGTTATCATGATGACACTAAATTCATATCTCTCAATAGTAACTCTGAATGTGAACGGGCTTAATGACCCCATCAAAAGGCGCAGGGTTTCAGACTGGATAAAAAAGCAGGACCCATCTATTTGCTGTCTACAAGAGACTCATTTTAGACAGAAGGACACCTACAGCCTGAAAATAAAAGGTTGGAGAACCATTTACCATTCGAATGGTCCTAAAAGAAAGCAGGGGTAGCCATCCTTATATCAGATAAACTAAAATTTACCCCAAAGACTGTAGTGAGAGATGAAGAGGGACACTATATCATACTTAAAGGATCTATTCAACAAGAGGACTTAACAATCCTCAATATATATGCCCCGAATGTGGGAGCTGCCAAATATATAAATCAATTATTAACCAAAGTGAAGAAATACTTAGATAATAATACACTTCTACTTGGTGACTTCAATCTAGCTCTTTCTATACTCGATAGGTCTTCTAAGCACAACATCTCCAAAGAAACGAGAGCTTTAAATGATACACTGGACCAGATGGATTTCACAGATATCTACAGAACTTTACATCCAAACTCAACTGAATACACATTCTTCTCAAGTGCACATGGAACTTTCTCCAGAATAGACCACATATTGGGACACAAATCGGGTCTGAACCGATACCAAAAGATTGGGATTGTCCCCTGCATATTCTCAGACCATAATGCCTTGAAATTAGAACTAAATCACAACAAGAAGTTTGGAAGGACCTCAAACACGTGGAGGTTAAGGACCATCCTGCTAAAAGATGAAAGGATCAACAAAGAAATTAAGAAAGAATTAAAAAGATTCATGGAAACTAATGAGAATGAAGATACAACCATCCAAACTCTTTGGGATGCAGCAAAAGCAGTCCTAAGAGGGAAATACATCGCAATACAAGCATCCATTCAACTACTGGAAAGAACTCAAATACAAAAGCTAACCTTACACATAAAGGAGCTGGAGAAAAAACAGCAAATAGATCCTACACCCAAGAGAAGAAGGGAGTTAATAAAGATTCGAGCAGAACTCAACGAAATCGAGACCAGAAGAACTGTGGAACAGATCAACAGAACCAGGAGTTGGTTCTTTGAAAGAATTAATAAGATAGATAAACCATTAGCCAGCCTTATGAAAAAGAAGAGAGAGAAGACTCAAATTAATAAAATCATGAATGAGAAAGGAGAGATCACTACCAACACCAAGGAAATACAAACGATTTTAAAAACATATTATGAACAGCTATACGCCAATAAATTAGGCAATCTAGGAGAAATGGACGCATTCCTGGAAAGCCACAAACTACCAAAACTGGAACAGGAAGAAATAGAAAACCTTAACAGGCCAATAACCAGGGAGGAAATTGAAGCAGTCATCAAAAACCTCCCAAGACACAAGAATCCAGGGCCAGATGGCTTCCCAGGGGAATTCTATCAAACGTTTAAAGAAGAAACCATACCTATTCTACTAAAGCTGTTTGGAAAGATAGAAAGAGATGGAGTACTTCCAAATTCGTTCTATGAGGCCAGCATCACCTTAATTCCAAAACCAGACAAACCCCACCATAAAGGAGAATTACAGACCAATATCCCTGATGAACATGGATGCAAAAATTCTCAACAAGATACTGGCCAATAGGATCCAACAGTACATTAAGAAAATTATTCACCATGACCAAGTAGGATTTATCCCTGGGACACAAGGCTGGTTCAACACCCGTAAAACAATCAATGTGATTCATCACATCAGCAAGAGAAAAACCAAGAACCATATGATCCTCTCATTAGATGCAGAGAAAGCATTTGACAAAATACAGCATCCATTTCTGATCAAAACTCTTCAGAGTGTAGGGATAGAGGGAACATTCCTCGACATCTTAAAAGCCATCTATGAAAAGCCCACAGCAAATATCATTCTCAATGGGGAAGCACTGGGAGCCTTTCCCCAAAATCAGGAACAAGACAGGGATGTCCACTCTCACCACTACTGTTCAACATAGTACTGGAAGTCCTAGCCTCAGCAATCAGACAACAAAAAGACATTAAAGGCACTCAAATTGGCAAAGAAGAAGTCAAACTCTCCCTCTTCGCCGATGACATGATACTCTACATAGAAAACCCAAAAGCCTCCACCCCAAGATTGCTAGAACTCATACAGCAATTCAGTAGCGTGGCAGGATACAAAATCAATGCCCAGAAATCAGTGGCATTTCTATACACTAACAATGAGACTGAAGAAAGAGAAATTAAGGAGTCAATCCCATTTACAATTTCACCCAAAAGCATAAGATACCTCGGTGTCCAACGAAAGATGAATGGATAAAGAAGATGTGGTTTATGTATACAATGGAATATTACTCAGCCATTAGAAATGACAAATACCCACCATTTGCTTCAACGTGGATGGAACTGGAGGGTATTGTGCTGAGTGAAGTAAGTCAGTCGGAGAAGGACAAACATTATATGTTCTCATTCATTTGGGGAATATAAATAATAGTGAAAGGGAAAATAAGGGAAGGGAGAAGAAATGTGTGGGAAATATCAGAAAGGGAGACAGAACGTAAAGACTGCTAACTCTGGGAAACGAACTAGGGGTGGTAGAAGGGGAGGAGGGCGGGGGGTGGGAGTGAATGGGTGACGGGCACTGGGTGTTATTCTGTATGTTAGTAAATTGAACACCAATTAAAAAAAAAATAAACCTAACCAAAGATGTAAAGGATCTATACCCTCAAAACTATAGAACACTTCTGAAAGAAATTGAGGAAGACACAAAGAGATGGAAAAATATTCCATGCTCATGGATTGGCAGAATTAATATTGTGAAAATGTCAATGTTACCCAGGGCAATATACACGTTTAATGCAATCCCTATCAAAATACCGTGGACTTTCTTCAGAGAGTTAGAACAAATTATTTTGAGATTTGTGTGGAATCAGAAAAGACCCCGAATAGCCAGGGGAATTTTAAAAAAGAAAACCATATCTGGGGGCATCACAATGCCAAATTTCAGGTTGTACTACAAAGCTGTGGTCATCAAGACAGTGTGGTACTGGCACAAAAACAGACACATAGATCAGTGGAACAGAATAGAGAATCCAGAAGTGGACCCTGAACTTTATGGTCAACTAATATTCGATAAAGGAGGAAAGGCTATCCATTGGAAGAAAGACAGTCTCTTCAATAAATGGTGCTGGGAAAATTGGACATCCACATGCAGAAGAATGAAACTAGACCACTCTCTTTCACCATACACAAAGATAAACTCAAAATGGATGAAAGATCTAAATGTGAGACAAGATTCCATCAAAATCCTAGAGAAGAACACAGGCAACACCCTTTTCGAACTCGGCCATAGTAACTTCTTGCAAGATACATCCACGAAGGCAAAAGAAACAAAAGCAAAAATGAACTATTGGGAGTTCATCAAGATAAGAAGCTTTTGCACAACAAAGGATACAGTCAACAAAACTAAAAGACAACCTACAGAATGGGAGAAGATATTTGCAAATGACATATCAGATAAAGGGCTAGTTTCCAAGATCTATAAAGAACTTATTAAACTCAACACCAAAGAAACAAACAATCCAATCATGAAATGGGCAAAAGACATGAACAGAAATCTCACAGAGGAAGACATAGACATGGCCAACATGCATATGAGAAAATGCTGTGCATCACTTGCCATCAGGGAAATACAAATCAAAACCACAATGAGATACCACCTCACAGCAGCGAGAATGGGGCAAATTAACAAGACAGGAAACAACAAATGTTGGAGAGGATGCGGAGAAAAGGGAACCCTCTTACACTGTTGGTGGGAATGTGAAGTGGTGCAGCCACTCTGGAAAACTGTGTGGAGGTTCCTCAAACAGTTAAAAATAGACCTGCCCTACGACCCAGCAATTGCACTGTTGGGGATTTACTCCAAAGATACAAATGCAATGAAACGCCAGGACACCTGCACCCCGATGTTTATAGCAGCAATGGCCACGGTAGCCAAACTGTGGAAGGAGCTTCGGTGTCCAACGAAAGATGAATGGATAAAGAAGATGTGGTTTATGTATACAATGGATTATTACTCAGCTATTAGAAATGACAAATAACCAACATTTGCTTCAACGTGGATGGAACTGGAGGGTATTATGCTGAGTGAAGTAAGTCAGTCGGAGAAGGACAAACATTATATGTTCTCATTCATTTGGGGAATATAAATAATAGTGAAAGGGAATATAAGGGAAGGGAGAAGAAATGTGTGGGAAATATCAGAAAGGGAGACAGAACGTAAAGACTGCTAACTCTGGGAAACTAACTAGGGGTGGTAGAAGGGGAGAAGGGCGGGGGGTGGGAGTGAATGGGTGACGGGCACTGGGGGTTATTTTGTATGTTAGTAAATTGAACACCAATAAAAAATAAATTTAAAAAAATTCTTTCAAAGAACCAACTCCTGGTTTTGTTTATCTGTTCCACACTTCTTTTGGTGTCGATTTCATTGAGTTCTGCTCGATTCTTTATTAACTCTCTTCTTCTGCTGGGTGTAGGATCCATCTGCTGTTTTTTCTCTAGCTCCTTTATGTGTAAGGTTAGCTTTTACATTTCAGTTCCTTCCAGTTTTTGAATGGATGCTTGTATTGCGATGTATTTCCCCCTCAGGACTCCTTCTGCTGTGTCCCAAAGATTTTGAACGGTTGTATCTTCATTCTCATTAGTTTCCATGAATCTTTTTAATTCTTCCTTAATTTCCTGGTTGACCCTTTCATCTTTTAGCAGGATGGTCCTTAACCTCCACGTGTTTGAGGTCCTTCCAAACTTCTTGTTGTGATTTAGTTCTAATTTCAAGGCATTATGGTCTGAGAATATGGAGGGGACGATCCCAATCTTTTGGTATTGGTTCAGACCCGATTTGTGACCCAGTATGTGGTCTATTCTGGAGAAAGTTCCATGTGCACTTGAGAAGAATGTGTATTCAGTTGAGCTTGGATGTAAAGTTCTGTAGATATCTATGAAATCCATTTCGTCCAGTGTATCATTTAAAGCTCTCGTTTCTTTGGAGATGTTGTGTTTAGAAGACCGAGTGTAGAAAGCGCTAGATTGAAGTCACCAAGTATAAGTGTATTATTAACTAAGAATGTCTTAACTTTGTTATTAATTGATTGATATATTTGGCAGCTCCCATATTCAGGGCATATAGTGAAGATTGTTAAGTCCTCTTTTTGGATAGATCCTTTAAGTATGATACAGTATCCCTCTTCATCTCTCACTACAGTCTTTGGGGTAAATTTTAGTTTATCTGATACGAGGATGGCTACTCTTGCTTTATTTTGAGGACCATTTGAATGGTAAATGGTTCTCCAACCTTTTTCTTTCAGGCTGTAGGTGTCCTTCTGTCTAAAATGAGTCTCTTGTAGACAACAAATAGATGGGTCCTGCTTTCTCATCCAGTCTGAAACCCTGCACCTTTTGATGGGGTCATGAAGCCCGATCACGTTCAGAGTTACTATTGAAAGATAGGAGTTTAGTGTCATCATTATATCTATTCAGTCCTTGTTTTTGTGGATTGTTCCACTGGACTTCTTTTAAAGGGGAATTAAGAGTCCCCCTTAAAATTTCTTGCAGAGCTGGTTTGGAGGTCACATATTCTTTCAGTTCCTGCCTGCCTTGGAAGCTCTTTATCTCTCCTTCCATTTTGAATGAGAGCCTTGCTGGATAAAGTATTATTGGTTGCATGTTTTTCTCATTTAGGACCCTGAATATATCCTGCCAGCCCTTTCTGGCCTGCCAGGTCTCTGTGGAGAGGCCTGCTGTTACCCTAATACTCCTCCCCATAAAAGTCAGGGATTTCTTGTCTCTTGCTGTTTTAAGGATCTTCTCTTTATCTTTGGAATTTGCAAGCTTAACTATTAAATGTCGAGGTGTTGAATGGTTTTTATTGATTTTAGGGGGGATCTCTCTATCTCCTGGATCTGAATGCCTGTTTCCCTTCCCAGATTAGGAAAGTTTTCAGCTAGAATTTGTTCAAATACATATTCTGGCCCTCTGTCCCTTTCAGCGCCCTTGGGAACCCCAATTAAATGTGGTTTTTTCTTCCTCAGGCTGTCATTTATTTCCCTTAATCTATCCTCATGGTCTTTTAATTGTCTCTTTTTTCCTCAGGTTCCTTCTTCGCCATCAACCTGTCTTCTATGTCAGTCACTCGTTTTCCACCTCGTTAACCCTCGTCGTTAGGACTTCTAGTTTGGGTTGCATCTCATTCAATTGATTTTTAATTTCTGCCTGATTAGATCTAAATTCTGCAGTCATGAAGTCTCTTGAGTCTTTTATGCTTTTTTTCTAGAGCCACAAGTAGCTTTATAACAGTGCTTTGGAATTGGATTTCTGATATTGAATTATAATCCAGATTTTGTAACTGTGTGGGAGAGAGGACTGTTTCTGATTCTTCCTTTTGAGGTGAGGTTTTCCTTCTAGTCATTTTGCTCAGTGCAGAGTGGCCAAAAACAAGTTGTATTGGGTAAAGAAGAAAAACAGAGGAGATAAAGAAGGAAGGAAAAGAAAAAAAGGAAAAGGAAAAAAGGAAGAAAAAAGAAAAAAGAAAAAAAGAGAAGAAAAAGAAAGAAAAGGAAAGAAAGGGAAAAAGGGTGGGGGAAGCAAACAGAAATCAAAAAGCAAAAAATAAAAATAAGAACATGGGGGAGTATCTTCTGATTCTGTATACTTAAAGTCCCTTGACTTCCCCTGGAACTTGTCCGTCTAGCTGGTCTTCTGGGGGAGGGGCCTGTTGTGCTTATTTTCAGGTGTTAGCACTTGGGGGAGCTGCTCAGCCCCCTGCCTGGTGCAGGGCTCAGTGGGGGTTGTTGTTTACCCCGTGAGGCCCCAGGAGGAACAACCACATAGCCGGCAGCCAGCTCTGGACCCCTGGATTCAGCTCCCACAGTAACTACGAAGCTCTCCATCTGCAGGGGTCTGGATGCTCTGGGGCGGGGCCGCTGATCTGCCCAGCTCAGGGCAGGAGCGTCCTTGCTGTCCTGGGCCCTCCTGGCCTCTGCCTGTCCCGGGGGTAGATCAGATCCTGGGCTGTGTCCCCCCACGCCCTGCGCTCCGGGGGCTTGCGCTGTTGGATATGCGCTCCCAGCCGTGCAGCTTCCTCTGCAGAGCGGCCACCCGAGCCCCTCCGAGCTTCTCCTGGGTCCAGCTGTATGCGTGCTGCAGCCCATTAGGGAGCTCAGCGGCGGGGTGTGGCGCACTATCCCCGGGGCACAGGTGTCTGTTAGTGTCCCAGGGAGCCTGAGGGCATCCCCACCCTCCTGGGGTCCTGCTCTAACTCCCTGCAAGCACCTTTCCACCAGGGAAGATTGGTGAAGCAACTGCTTCTCTGGGACAGAGCTTTCCTGTCCTGGGGACACTCGCACCTGCCTTAGCCCGGCTCCTCGCGGGGCTCCTCCACATTAGATGCCTTTTGTTTCCTTATTTCTTTTTTCCCCCGTCTTCCTACCTTGACAGAAGCGTGAACTCTTCTCACTGTAGCATTCCAGCTGTTCTCTCTTTAATCTCAAGCCGCATTCATAGATTTTCAGGATGATTTGAAGGTTATCTAGGTAATTTGGTGGGGACAGGTGATTTGGGGACCCTTCTCTTCCCCAATCTTGCCCCTCTTCTGCAGATGGAGTTTTGAACATACTCACTATAGATGTTTGTCAGAAGCTCGTGCAACGCAAGTGGAAAAATGCAGGCTTGGAAGGTGTGTCTCCAGGTGCAGTAGAGCAGTATTCATGGAACCTCCTCACTTAGAATGCTGCTACATTCTCACACCAATAAGTATGCACCTAGTTGAAAGATAGCTTAATCCCTAACACTAACTCTAACCTTAATCCTAAACCCTAACCCTAATCCTAACCCCTCACCCTAACCCCTCACCCTAACCCCTCACCATAACCCCTCACCCTAACCCCAATCCTAAATCCTAACCCTAACCGTACCCCTAACCCTAACCTTAACCTTGACTCTCACCCTAACACTAACCCTAACCCTAAATCCTAACCCTAACTCTAACCCTAACCCCTAACCATAACACCTAACCCTAACCCTAACCCCTAAACCTAACCCTAACCCCTAATGGTAACCTAACCCCTAACCCTAACCCTATCCCTAACCACTAACCCTAGCTGTAACCCCTAACCCTAACCCTAACCCCTAGCCCTAACACTAACCCTAACACCTAACCCTAACCCTAACCCAAACCGTAACCCTAACCCTAACCCACCCTAACCCTAACACTAACACTAACCCAACACTAACCCTAACCCTAAACCCTGACCCTAAACCTATCCCTATCCCTCACCCTTAACTCTTACCCTCACCCTAACCTTAACCCCTAACCATAACCCTAACACCTAACCCTAACCAAAACACTAACCCCTAACACTAACCCCAACACCTAACCCTAACCAGCTAAGCCTAACCCTAACCCTAACCCTATCCCTAACCCTAACCAAAACACTAACCCCTAACACTAACACTAACTCTATCCCCTAACGCTAACCCTAACACTAAACCTCAAACACTAACACTAACCCTAAATGTAATCCCTAACCCTAACCCTAACCCTAACCCCTAACACTAAACCTAAATCTAACCGCTAACCCCAACACTAATGCCGAAACCTAACCATAACCTCTAACTTTAACCCTAACCCTAACCCCTAACCTTAAACCTAACCCTAACCCCTAAACATATCCTAAACTCTAATGTAACCATAACACCTAACCCTAACCATAACCCTAACCCTAAAAACCTAACCCTAACCCTAACCCTAACCCTCTAACACTAACACTAACCCTCTAACACTAACGCTAACCCTCACACTAAACCCTAACCCTAAACCACAAACTCTAAACCTAAACCCTAACCCTAATACTATCCCAAACACCTAACCCTAACCCTAACCCCTAACCATAACCATAACACCTAACCCTAACACCTAACCCTAACCCCTAACACTAAGCCTAACAAATAACCGTAAAAACAAACCCTAACCCTAACCCCTAAACCCTAACCATTACACTAACCCTACACCTAACCCTAACACTAACCCCATAACCCTAACCCTATCCCTCTAACCCTAACCCGCTAACACTAACAACCCTAACCCTAACCCTAACAACCCTAACCCTAACTCTAAACCTAAAAACCCTAGGCCTAACCTTAACAACCCTAACCCTAATGCTAACAATAACAACCCTAACCCTAAACCTAAACACCCTAACCCTAACAACCCTAACCCTAACGCCTAACCCTAAAACTAACCCTAACGCTAACCCTAAACCCTAACCCTAATGCTCACCCCTAACCCTTACGCTAACACTAAACCCCACACCTAACCCTAACCCCTAAACCTAACCACCTAACACTAACCCTACCCCTAACTCCTAACACTAACCCTAACAACCCTAACCCTAACCCTAAACACCCTAACCCTAACAACCCTAACCCTAACAACCCAAACACTAACCCTTACCCTAACCCAAACCCTAACCCCTAACCCTAACCCTAACCCCGAACCCTAACACTAAACCTCAACACTAACCCTAACCCTAAACCTAATCCCTAACCCTAACCCAACCCTAAACCCTAACACTAACCCTAAATCTAACCCCTAACCCTAACCCTAACACCCAAACTCTAACCCTAAACCCTAACCCTAACACTAACCCAAACAACTAATCCTAACCTTAACCACTAATCCTAAACCTAACACCTAACCCTATCAACTAACCCTAACACCTAACACTAACCCTACCACCTAACCCTAACACCTAACCCTACCACTAACTCCTAACCCTAACCCTAACCCAACACTAACCCTAAACCCTAAACATAAACCTAACCCTAACCCTTAACTCTCACCCTAACCCTCACCCACATCCTAACCCCTAACCCTAAACCTAACACCTAACCCTAACCGAAACCCTAACCCTAACAACTAACCCTAAACCCTAACCCTAAACCTAACACCTAACCCTAACACCCTACCCTAAACCTAACCCAAACCCTAACCCCTAACACCCTAAATCTAACCCCTAACCCTAACACTAACCCTAAACTAACGCCGAACCATATCCATAACCCCTAAACCTAACCCTAACCCCTAACCTTAACCCTAACCCCTAAATGCAACCCTAAACACTAACCCTAATCGTAACACCTAACCCTAACCATAACCATTTAAACCTAACACTAACCCTTCCACACTAGTCCTAACCCTAACCCTAAACACTAACCCTAAACTGCAAACTCTAACCCTAAAACCTAACCATAACATTAACCCAAACACCATTAACCCTAACCCCTAACCCTAACACTAACACCTAACCCTAACAACTAACCCTAACCCCAACACTGACCCTAACACCTAACCCTAACACCTACCCCTAACCTAAACCCTAAACCCTAACCCCTAACCTTAACCCTAACACCCAACACTAATCCTAACAACTAACCTAACCCTTAACCCTAAACCTAACACCTAACACTAACCCCTACACTAACCCTAAATCTAACCCCTAACACTAACACTAACCCTAAACTAACGCCGAACCATATCCGTAACCCCTAACCCTAACCCTAACCCCTAACCTTAACCCTAACCCTAACACTAACCCCTAAATGTACCCCTAAACCCTAACCCTAACCCCTAACCCTAACCGTAACACCTAACCTTAACCATAACCCTAACACTAACCCTAGCAAACATAACTCTAACCCTAACCATAACAGTTTAACCCTAACACTAACCCTCTAACACTAGTCCTAACACTAACCCTAAACACTAACCCTAACCCACAAACTCTAACCCTAAACCCTAACCCTAACATTAACCCAAACACCTAACCCTAACCGCTAACCCTAACACTAACACCTAACCCTAACCCTAACAACTAACCCTAACCCTAACACCTAACCCTAACACCTACCCTTAACCTTAACCCTAACCCCTAACCTTAACCCTAACACCTAACACTAACCCTAACTAACCCTAACCCCAAAACCAAACCCTAACTCCTAACCCTAACTCTAACCCTAACCCCTCACCCTAAGACCTAACACTAACCCTAACCCCTAAACCGAACCCTAACCCCTAATGCTAACCCTAACCCCTAACCCTCTGCCTAACCACTAACCCTAGCCTTAATCCCTACCCCTACCCCTAAACCAAACACCTATCCCGAACCCAAACCCTAACACCTAAACCTAACCTAAAACTAACCCTAATGCCTAACCCTAACCGTAATTCCAACCCTAACCCCTTAACCATAACCCTTACGCTAAGCCCTAAACCTAACCCTAACCCTAACCCTGACCCTAAGGCTAACCCTAACACCACCCTAAACCTACGCCAAGCCCTACCGCTAACCCTAACCCTAACGCTCACCCCTACCCTAATGATAACACTAACCCCTAAACCTAACCCTAACCTCCAAACCTAACCACGTAACCCTAACATCACCCGTAACTCCTAACCCTAACCCTAAACCAACCCTAATCCTAACCCTAGCACTAACCCTAACCCTAAACCTGACTCCTAATCCTAACCCTAACCCAATCCTAACCCTAACCCTAAACGAACCCTAACCCTAAAACCTAACCCTAACCCCTATCATTAACCCTAACCCTAACACCAAAACCTAACCATAAAACTAACCCTAACCCCTAAATCTAACCATAACACTAACCCTAACTCCTAACCCTAATAACTAACACTAAACTTAACACTAACCCCTAAAACCAAACCCTTATGCTACCCCTAAACCTACCCCTAACCCTAACCCCCTAACCCTAACAACCCTAAGCCTAACAACCCTAAGCCTAACCCTAAACACCCTAACCCTAACAAACCTAACCTTAACCCAAACTCTAACCCTCTAACACTAAACACCTTGACCCTAATCCTAACCCTAACCCCTAACCCTATCCCTAACCCCTAACCCTAACCCTAACCCTAACCCAGGACCCTAACATCGAACCCTAACCCAAACCAGGTATGCCTAACCCTAACCCTAACCCCTAAGCTAAACCCTAACCCTAACCCCTAAACCATAACACCTAACCCTAACTCCTAATCCTAACCCCTAACCCTAACCCCTAAACATAACCCCTAACCCTAACCCTAACACCTAACCCTAACTATAACACTAACACTAACCCCTAACCCTAACGCTAATCCCTAACCCTAACCCTAACCCCTAATCTCATCCCTAACCATAACACTAACACTAACCCTGATGCAAATCAAAAAACCAAACCCTAACCCTAACCCTCTAACCCTAACCCTAACCCCTAACCCTAACCCTATCACTAACGCTAACCCAAACCCTAAACCCTAACCCTAACACCTAACCCCTAACCCTAAGCCAAACCCGAACCCTAAACCGTAACCCTAACCCTAATGCTAACCCCTAACCCTAAAACCTAACCCTTATCCCTAACCCTGACCCTAACCCTAACCGTAACAACCCAAACCTAACCCTATCCCTAACCCTAACAACCCTAAGCCCAACCCTAAAAAATCTAACCCTAACCCTAACAACCTAACCCTTACCCTAACAACTTAACCCTAACCCTAACCACAATACCCCTCACCCTAACAACCCTAACCCTAACAACCCTACCCATAACCCTAACCCCTAACCCTAACCCTTAACCCCTTACCCTAACCCTAAAACCTAACCCTAACCCTAACCCTATCACTAACACTAACCTCTAACCCTAACCCCTAACCCTAATCCCTAACCCTAATCCCTAACCCTAACCCCTAATCTTAACCCTAACCCCTAACCCTAACTCCTAACCTTAACTCTCGAACCTAACCGTAACGCTACCCAACTAACCCCTAACCCTCACTGTATAGCCCTAACCCTAGCCTTAACCCCAACCCTAACTCTAATCTAACCCCTAACTCTAAACCCTAATCATAACCCCTAACCTCTATCCCAACCCTTGCCTTAACCCTAATCCCTAAAATCCAACACTGAACACTAACCCATGTTTTAATCGTAACCCCTTAACCCTATACCCTAACCCTAAACACTAGCCTAACGCCTCGTTACCCTCTATCCCTAAACCGAACCGCTAACCTTTAGTATTACGTCTAATTTTTTTCCTTAACAATAACCCCTAACCGCTAACCCTAATCCTACCTCTAAGCCTAACCTCTAACTCTTAACCCTCACTCTAACTCTAATCCCTATCCCCATTCCTTTCCTCCAATCTTAAACGTACCCCTAATATCTAATCCCTTCTCTAACCCCTAATTCCTAAACCCTAACCCTAATTTTATTCCGTAACCCAACCCCCAACCGCAGCTCCTAACCCTAGTTTATCATCCTAACTCTAACCCTATCCTTAACCTTTATTCCTAACCCCTACCCTAACACCTAACGTCTAATCCCACCCTGGGCCTCACCTTGCCCGACCCCCCCCCCCCGCCCCCACCATGTCCGAACCTGCCCTCCGGGACACCGCGCACCTCTCCTTCTCTCCCGCACCCCGTGCCCGCCGCGTCCACCGCCCCTCCCCTTTGCTCCGGACTCCCCCGCCCTCGCGACCTCCCGCCCTCCGCTGACGCCCGGCAGACCCACCCGCCCTCTGGCGGACACCGCCGACCCAACCCGCGTGGAGAGCGCGGTCACCTGCCGGGTTGCCCCCGGCACCGCGCTAGCCACCCGCGCCCCGAGGGGTCCTTCAGGCTTTGCTCGGGCAGCTCTCCTCCGGGTCCTTGCGCCGTTGCGTAGCAGCTGCGAGGACGCTGACCGAGCCGGAAGCGGCGGCCTGGCCGAGTGAGCCGCGGCTGCCTGCGGGGTCCGAGGTGGACGGGGACGGAGGGGAGGGGGGGGACCTGGACGGGGATGGGCGGGGGCCGGGGGCCGGGCGGGGGAATGGCCACCCGGGCCAACCTGCGGCGTCCCGGTCTTCCCTTGTTTCCCCAGGCGGCCGACCCAGCGTTGGGATCCGCCGGCCCTGGGCCCGGGGCGGGAGAAGGACGGGCCGTGGAGTCCACGCTGCCGTGTGAGGGCGACGGCGGCCCAGCCTGACCGGCAAGGTTGGTTCCCTGATGTGCGGAGTGCCCCGGGAATGCTGGTTGGACGGCAGAGCTTGCGCAGCGGATGGCGCGGACGGCGGCCACCGTGGCAGGTCCCCGAGCTTGCAGTGATGGCTCTGGGCCCGGCCTTGGGACAGATTAGCCCGCTCCGGGGAGGAGGCGGAAGGGGCAGCCCCTCACGGTGCTCCGCAAGCACCTGCCCCTCCCCGGGGCTCCTCCTGAGGCCGAGGGTAGCGGAGGCACAGCAGTGCTGCAGCCAGCGAGCAGTGGCTTGTGCTGGCAGTTTCCACTGGGCCGGGCGGGCAACGGCCCATCACCGCTCTTTCCGCAGTAGCCTCTGCGCGCCTCGTGTCTCCTTTCCTCCGAAGCCAGCACAAGGTCTGCTCATGGCGAAAGCTCAGCAGCAGCCTGAAGGCGGCATTTCTCTGTGCCTGATTAGCTCAGAGTCTGGGCTATTGCACATTCTTACTATAGTTTGAAAAGTTATACTTGGCAGTGAAGAGAGATCAGACCTAGAGATCTCAGCAGGTGTGGGCACCAGATGGCTGCTGGTGTCTTGTACAGACGAAGAATGTAAAGACTGATGTTTAGGGTGGGCAGGAATTAAGTATTTTTTCATGTTATTTGTCTCTTGTAGCAAAATCGATTAGTTCAAATCTGGTAGGAATTGCCTAACTGAGCCCGCTGCCAAGGGAAGCAGTGTCAGTAAAGGTGCAGATTTGGCATCATCGCTATTTAGGAAATACTGGAAACTAGTAGAGATTAACCCTAGAGAATACCCACATGGAGAGAGAAAGAGGCAGCCAGTGATGGCAGCAGGGAGGAAAGTCAAGGGGAGGTGGAGGTGTGAGGTAGGTGATCAGGAATGCATATAAGATGTCTTTGGCTGTGGAGTCTGTTCAGTGAGGAAAGCTCAGGCCTACAGAGTGCTGTCACATTGATTGTGTGACATGGGGACTACTTCTTGTCCTGTTCTACCGGTGAGAAAGCTTGCCCATGTTCAGCTTGTACATGCCCATGTACTGTCTTTCCACGTGGGAATGGGAGGTGTGGCCCCGAACATAGCTGCTTTAAGGAGATGACACAGGGTAAACCACCCGAAGAGAATTTGAGTGGGGACAAGATTACAGCCCCACAGTCCAGCAAGTGGCTACCAGGCTGGTGGTGAATAGAGAAGGATGTAAGTGTGTCCTCAGGCCTTTCTTTCATCAGCTCCTTCTTTCTCCTATCAAGGAAGAGGAAAAAATAGATTTGGTTGAGGAGATTTCTCAACTCTTTAACAACAGCCTCTTCTTGATTTTCCCAGACGGGGACAATACCCAACACGCACACAACTACCCCAGGCTCAGCAGGCAGGAGCCAATGGCCAGCGACAGAGCCAAACCCTGTGAGCTCGACCAAGAGAAATACGATGCTGATGACAACGTGAAGATCATCTGCCTAGGGGACAGCGCTGTGGGCAAGTCCAAGTATGTTGGGAGCTGAGGGAAGAAAGACTAGGCCCAGAGCAGGTTGGGGTGGCACAGAGGAGCATGGCTTCTATAGGGGGTGATAAGGGAGCCTTCTTGGCTGGAGCTCAGTTATATGGGGTGGGGGGACAAAGGGGATCACAGCAGCAACCGTGTGTGTTGGGGGAGGGGGCAGCCAGTCACAAGGACTGAGTACATAGAGCTTTTCCCTGAGTCCTGGAAGCAGATATTGGCCCAGTTACCCTGGAGACTACTGAAGCAGTCCAGGGTGAGGTGGTGAGAACTGGGGGGTCTTGCATGTTCCATGTGGGCCGAGAGTCTGTGAGTGGGAATGGAGACTGGTGACTGATTGATTAGAGGTGGTGCAGATGCCCTCTCAGAGGAGCTCTCCAAGATGAAGCAGAGTGGAAGGAAATGAGGACTGACTGGTCAGCTGGGGCATAGTCTGACTCTTAACCGACTCCAGTGCCCATGTGCCCAGTCAGGGACTCCCCAGCTGAGGAGCTGAAGGCGGGCTCTGAGTGCTGGTGGATCCCACATGTCCCCTCTGACTTCTCAGCAGGAGGGTAGACCAGACATCCGCTCAAGTCCTGTGTCCTAGCTGCTCCAGATCCACCTTGTCTTCCAGCTTCTTTGTTCATTAATTACCCTTGGATTCCAGGGGCTTTGCTGGATTCTAAGCCATCCTCGGGAATTCACATTCTCTCCACCCCACTCCATACGCAAATGCTGCAGGTCTAGTTCAGCATGTTAAAATTGCTTTGACCATCCTCTGCAACATGTCTGTACAATGAAATGAGGGTGAGTGTTGTCGTTTGAGGAGATTGCACAGTAAATAACACTGCCTGTTTCCCAGCAAACAGGGAGCAGGAACAGCAGGCAGGTGGAGAGCAAGCTGGCAGCTTCCTTAGCAGAGGGGAGTTTTGGAGAGCCTGGCTTGTGGTGAGGCTCACGGTGGCCTGCCTGCTCAGCAGCACTGCCCAACCCCAAGTTCTGGTGCTGGTTTCTTACCAGCCTCACTTAGGACAGCAACGAAAAATGGCCTTTCCTGACCTGCTCCCTAAGAGAGGTTAGCTCCAGATATGGTTTGCACCCTGACTCAGCCACTTAAGCTCCTGGCCTCCCGTCGTGTGGGTGGGGCGGAAGGGTAACAAGGGTTACTTCACAGTGTTTTCTAAGTGACCCCAAGGTGTGTCTTCATTGGGTCCTAGTTTTATCTTCCTGTCAGCCACTAGTTTGACCTGATAAAGAAAATTAATAAATACAAATCTTTGTTCAAAAACAGAATGGTTAACTTTAGATGCATTGCCTTTTTTGGGTGATGGCTTTTAGGATGTCATTTTCCCCTTGATCACTGTCCTCTGTTGTGCAAAAGAGGACAAAGATGCACACCGTGCTAGGGCCATGTATGGCATAAGCACAAACTGGAGTTGAGTAGGAGAGATTAATAAGTGGGGGATACACAGCCTGCCTGGTCCCATGCCTCCTTATCCCCAAGGGCCAGGAGAAGATGCGCTGGATGCCTGGTGAAAGGGGCTCCCAGAGGGGGCTCTGGCACCTGTGACACTTCACATGCTTCTGAGACAAGAGGGTAGAGAGACCATCACTCTTTCACTGCCCACTCTGTTGAGATGAGTCTCTTGGACTCTGCTTTCCTCCTCCACTTCATAAGCACATGACCTCCCAAGGCAGGGTCTAAGCATAGCTATGTTTCAGGGCCTCTGAATCTCTGGCAGCAGTACTTTCATTGGGTGATGTTCCTACTTCCATCTGTTATTTCTTTTTTTGTTTTAAGATTTTATTTATTATTTATTCATGAGAGACAGAGAGAGAGGCAGAGACATAGGCAGAGAGAGAAGCAGGCTCCATGCAGGGAGTCCCATGTGGGACTTGATCCCGGGACTCCAGGATCATGCCCTGGGCCGAAGGCAGATGCTCAACCGCTGAGCCACCCAGGCATCCCCCATCTGTTATTTCTTTATAATATGGATGCTGTTTCTTGTTCATTGTAAATAGAATCTATCACCCTTGTATGAGGGAAGCTACAGTTTAAACCAGAGAAGTATAAAATCATGGCTAGAATGTATTCAATTTATAGAGGGATAAGGAGTGGCCCTTAACAGTTGTAGTCTAAAGAGAATGTTTAGGGCAGCCCTGTTTGTGACAGTGACAGTTGAGCAAAAATTTGAAGAAGGCAAGGGAAGAAGCCATGCATAAGGAGGAGCATTTCAGCTAGAGGAACTGGCTAGTGGCTAGAACAGAGAGGGAGCAGCAGGAAGGTAATGTGAGAGGAGAGAGCAAAAGGGAGGGCGGGCTGGGTATCTGAGGAGGCTTTGAACTGAAAAAATGGGAAAACAGGAGATGGTTCGAGCAGAGGAGTGACCAAGTCTGAATAATTTTTTAACTGGATTACTGACCAAGTTCAGAATAGGTGTTTCTCTCAATCATCAATAGATCAAGCAGGGAAAGAAAACAGTAAGCAAACATTATGACAGCACATTTATCAAGGTTGACTATTCAGAGAGAGATAGATTATATTTAAGACTTTCTATAATGATGACTAATTTTGTAGAGCACCTTTCCACTTATTGGCACTTGTTGGTGCTTATTGGCCATTGGAACTCCTCTTTTGTGAGATGGGTGTTTAAATCAGTTGCCTATTTTTACTGAATTATCTTTTTATGATTGACTTGTAGGAATATCTTCAGACGTTCTGAACCTTCTTCCAGTCTGTGGCTTTTCACTCCTTTACTGGTGTATTTTGATGAACGGAAACATTTAATTTTAATAAATTAAATTGTTAAAAAATTAAAAATGTTGAGCTTTTATTGAGATGTAATTGATATTTGAGATTGTTAAGGTGTATGCCATGATTTAACATACCTACATACGTGCAAAATGATTGCCACAGTAAGATTTGTTAACACATCCATCACTTCATGTAGTTATCTTTTTTGTGTGTGGGTGTGTGACAAACACTGAAGATTTAATCTCCTAGCAGCTTTCAAGGACATGATGCAGTGTTGTTAACTGTAGTCAGTGTGCTGTGCATTAGGTCCTCAGAACTTATCCATCTTATAAGTTTGTAGCCTTTGACCAACACCTCCCATGTCTCTGTGCCATGGAATATTATTCAGCCTTTTAAAAAGAAGGAAATCCTGCCATTTGTGACAAGATGGATCTTGAGGGTATTATTTGAAGTGAAATGAGTCAGAAAAAGAGAAATACTGTATGATCTTACATATACATGGAATCTTTTAAAAAAAAAAAAGAAGAAGAAGAAGAAGAAGAAGAAGAAAAAGGAGGAGGAGGAGGAGGAAAGATGTAAGCTCATAGATACAACAGGTAGGTGGCTGCCAGAGGTGCCGGCAGGGTTGGGAGTGAAGGGGGTCAAAAGGAACAAACTTCCAGTTTAAATAAGTAAGTTGTAGGAATGTAATGTGTGACCTGGTGACTATAGTTAATAGCAATATTAACTGTCCTGCATATCTGAAAGTTGCTAAGAGAGTAATCTGGAAGTTCTCATCACAAGAAAAAAAAATTCTATAGCTATGTTTGGTGATGGCTGTTAACTAGGCTTATTTTGGTGATCATTTTTGGTGAATGATGTAAGATAGAGATCCAGTTTCATTCTTTTGTACATGGATTTCTATTTTTCTTAACACCATTTATTGAAGAGATCATCCTTTCTCCATTGTGTATTCTCGGTTTATTTCTGGTCAAATATTTGACCATATATGCTTGGGTTTATTTGTGGGCTCTCTGTTCTGTTCCATTGGTCTAAGTATCTGATCTTATGGGATTATCATGAAGATTTGATCTTATATTCTAAAAGTTTTATAGTTTCAGCTCTTAAGTTTAGGTCTGATTCATTTTGAGGTAACTTTTGTATATGGTGTGAGGGAAGGGATCCACCTTCATTCTTTGGCGTGGGAATGTCCACTTTTCATAACATCATTTAAGAGACTCTTCCTTTCCCATTGAATGGTCTTTGGCACCCTTGTCAGAAATCATTTGACCATTTGTGAGGGTTTTGTTCTGAGCTCTATTCAATTGGTCTGTATGTCCATATTTATGCCAGTACCACACTGTTGAGTATTGTAGCTTTGTATGAAGTCTTGACCTCAGGGAAATGTGATTTCCTCAATTTTGTTACTCTCTCACAAGATTGTTCTGGCTACTTAGGATCCCTTGAAATTCCATATGAATTGAGATGCCTGGGTGGCTTAGCGGTTGGGCCCCTGCCTTCCACCCAGGGCGTGATCCTGGAGTCCCTGGATTGAATCTCGCATTGGGCTCCCTGCATGGAGCCTGCTTCTCTGTCTGCCTGTGTCTCTGCCTCTCATAAATAAATAAACTCTTTTTAAAAAATCCCATATGAATTTTGAGATGTGTTATTTCTGCAAAAATGTCTTTGGGACTTGAATAAGGATTAGGTTGAGTCTGTGGACAGCTGTCTGGCTTGTGGAGGCTTTTCCCCCTGGATGATCATGGTGCTGCCTAAGGCTGGGTTTCCTCTCTGGCCTCCAGGAGCCCAATCCATAAAGGGGCTGGGGACTTTGCTTTGGGCAAGGTTATCTATCTAACAACAGTAAGCCTTCTAATCCATAAGGACTGATGTTTTTCCATTTATTTAGGTCTTGTTTGATTTCTTTCCACAGGGTTTTATAGTTCTAGTGTACAAGTATTATGTCTCATTGGTTAAATTTCCTTTCCATATTGCTCATTGCCAGTGTATAGAAATACAACTTATTTTTGAGTGTGGATTTTATATCTTCCAACTTTGCTGAATTCATTAGCTCTATTACTTTCTTTGTGGACTCTTTAGAGTTTTCTATAAAATTATCTATGAAGAAAAATAATTTTACTTCCATCTTTCGGATGCCTTTTATTTAATTTTCTTGCATATGTGCTGGTGTTAGGAGTCAGGAAGAGGGTTGGAGGGCAGTTCCCAAAGGGAAATTCTGGCTGTGGAGTGACATAGGGGGTGGGTGCAGTTGGCCCTAGGTCGTTAGCCTGGACAGGTTGATGCTGTGGGGCAAGGAGGAGGGAGGTTGGAAGATGGACCTGACCACCTTACGCACTGTTCTTACAGACTTATGGAGAGGTTTCTCATGGATGGATTGTATCCTTCACGGGTTGTTCCTCGTTCCTGTGCCCTTTCTCCATCGTGCCAGCTCAGCCTCACTGTTTACCCCTTTGCTCCAGTGGTCCAGGGAGGAGGGATAGGTGAGTGAATGCACAGGTTTCATGCATACTTGCTCCTTACCAGCTGGCAGCACACATAACTGATGCTGTGTATTCGGAGCTTACTCATATTTGCATTTGCTTTATATCAGGAAGACAGTAGGTCGGCTACCAGCACTTGATCACATGCCTGGATTCAAACTCCATCTCCTCCTTCTTGGTAGCTCTGGCCTTGGGCAAGTAATTTAACCTCTCTGACCTCAAAACTTGGGCTAATATCTTAAAATTCTCTGGTATGAATGAACTTTGTAAATCAGGAGCTGCTCCCTCTTCCCGTGGATTGTCCACATTGTCTAGGTTTGGAGTGAGACACTCCCTGGCAACCAGGATGGATTTAAAAGGCTTCCCAGGTGAATCTACTGGGAACCATGGCAGAAGAGAGCCCTGGAGGGGCCCCACTCCCTGCCCTGGGCCCTGGACCCTGGCCCCCAGCCCCCCAAGGTGGAATCTGAGTGTATCTTGCTTCACCTCAGTTCCTTAACACATACCAAGTGTTCTTTTGCCCTCCCCTGCCTGTATCCTCCCAGCTTGCTGATGAAACCACCCTGTGCTCTGCAGCTTCAGGAAGTCTCGTTCCCCAGGCTCTTTGTCAGGGTTTCACACAGGCAGTTCATAAACAGCCTGTCAGCTGTCTGGCTTGTGGAGGCTTTTCCCCCCAGATGATCATGGTGCTGCCTAAGGCTGGGTTTCCTCTCTGGCCTCCAGGAGCCCAATCCATAAAGGGGCTGGGGCACCCATGGTTGCATTTTCCAACAACATGCTGTTTATGACGGCTTCTCTGTAAAGTTCCATTCCATGTTGTCCCTGTTACTTAGAGGGCCAGGACACACCCCCAGATTTTCCTGCCCCTTGCCTTTCCACAGAGTTTGTGCCAGTGATACTTAAAGCTGATCCTCTGCCTGCAACATTCATTCAATTTATAAAGAACTCCAGAAAGAAAAGAAGAGGGCCAGTTTCATCACACCAGTGCCCTCCCCCACCAAGTACCTTCCATGCCTTCCTTTTGGTTCATCTCTATTCCTTAACGTGAATGCAGTCGGCCACAGCAGCTGTCCACATACGCCCTGACCCTGTACAAGCACACGGCCACGGTGGACGGCAAGACCATCCTTGTAGGTGAGCAGCACATGGCTGGACCATGGACTTTCAAGGGGGAGGGGTGGGGAGGGTAGAGAAGTCTGTGGGAGAGAGTCAGACAGGGAAGAAATGAAACCCCCAGCGGAGAGGAGGGTTGATAGGGAGGACCCTGAGAGCCCAGAGGCCAGGGAGGGGCGAGGAGGCACACAGGCCTCAGTTCCAGCTCTCTGACCTGGTATTCTAATATAGCCAGTGTAAAGAAATAACAACTGTAGTCTGAGTATTATCTTCCACAAAAGGTTTTGACTTTGTATGACACTACCACCCCCTGCTTGGCTAGGCCACGCATTCTGCCTGGCTGTGCCTATCTATCATCTGTGGTCCACACACGTGGGAAGTCAGCCTAGTTTCAACCTTGGAGGGCCTTGCATCTTGTGGGCAGGGGCGGGGAAACCTACCTTCTCCCTTTTGGGACTTCCTGTCTGCACTCTCCCTCCTCCTGGCCTGGCCATATGTTTCCCTCTTACCCACCCCCAGGCACACAGGCATACACAGACCCCCCATGGCACACCCAGGTGCATTGTGTCCTAAAGACACATATATGTGAGCTGTATGGTCTTGTTCCTCCGTGTCTTCCCCCACATGTTGTGTTTCTGCACAGAGGTCAGCACAGAGAAAATCAGGGTGTCTGGATCTCTCTGCCCTCCAGCCCCATCAGACAGAGTTGTGTTTATGTTGCAGACTTTTGGGACACAGCAGGCCAAGAGCGGTTCCAGAGCATGCACGCCTCCTACTACTACAAGGCCCATGCCTGCATCATGGTATGAAACCAGCTGGGCAGTGATCAAAGGCTCTGGGCAAGCTTGACGGGTCACCCAGCAGTGCTGAGCCCTCACCGAGGCTGGGTACTGGGAGAGAGGGCATCAGGGCAGCCTGGGGTGGTTTCTCAGTGAGAACATGCCCAAGTGAGCTTCTCTTCAAGTGGAGCTGGATGAGGAACCCCCATCCAGGGGGTGAAGCACATCCAGGGCCTCAGCATCAGGCATGGCATCTAAGAGGTAAATATAGTCCTTCCCTGATGGAGCCACCTACCCAGATAGGCTCCCAAGGCCCCCTCGACTGTCACCTGATGCTGCTTCCAAACCAGCCCTTCTCCTCTGTGCTGTCTAGAACACAGTCTTTAGGGGTTCCCCATAGCTACAGGGTCAGAAGTGTCATAACAATACCCAAGGGAGAAGCAGAGAAGCACAGGAGAGCTGTGCAAGCCTATGTCCTGAGGGCCTCCTGCCCAGAGCCCTGGCTCCATTCATAGACTCCACTAATCCTTAACATAAAATCTCTTGAAATTTTCCAAATTGTAATATTGGTACCTATAAGAGGACAGAACGAGAAGCTGACTGGGTAGGGCACATGGCGGCAGTGCAGGGCAGTGCCTCATCTGGAGGCTCACTTAGGCAACTGTCTCTGACCCTGGAGAACCAGGGAGAGCCGGCCATGTCTGTCTCAGTTCTGCACTGGCATTTGGAGTAATGAGCTTACCTCCATTCTCCCTCCAAGGCAGGAGGGAGTAACTTCTCCATTGGCTCCATTAGGACACTCTTCTGAGGGTCCAAATGACGCCTGGGGGTGTCTGTCCTGCCAGCATTCCTACATGCCTGTATGTGCAGCTGTCTGCTGCATGGGGCCTGGCAGGTAGAAAGTGCTTACCTTGTGGTGACCTTAGGGGATCTGATAGTCCCAGAGGGAGTTGGGACTGTCGTCCCACTGTCCACTTTGAAACCCTAATGGGGATGCTCCTCATTAATGCTCCCCAGCCAGCACTTCCTCAGCTCTCAAAACAAACAGAAGTAGCTCAGGAAATCAGACCTGCATGAAAGACCAGGTAACTGATGATGATCATAGGAGGCAGCCTGATGTGAAGCAGATTCCAGAAGATTCATTACAAGTGTGCTTTATAGGGAACTCAAGACAACATGGTCATTTGTTGAAATGGGGCCTGGGTGTACCGTGGAAGAGCCTCCTAGGTGGACCTCCTGCTGCCTCAGCCGTGACAGCTGCTAACCCAAACCCAGGGCAAGCCCCTGGTGCTGGGTAAGGTCCATTTGCTCCCATGAAGGACTGGGTGGTTCAGAAGGAAGAGCAGCTACTCTAACAGGTTACAGGGCTGTCCACCATGATCCACTGTTGTGCTGGGCAGTTTGGGCCTGTGATGTGAGCCCATCCCAGAGGATGGCTTAGAAGCAGGAGGCTGGCTTTTAAGGAGCTCCCACCAGGGGTTTGAAGGACCCCATCCTTGCAGCAGTAATTCCAGGCATCTCAGGACTTCTGGCCTCCCCTGCCCTGAGTCTGTAGTGCTCATGCTTATGGCTAATATTTCAAAGCAGATAAAAACTATAAATCATAAAATGTTAATCAACTTACAAGCTACAAGATAATAAAAGATAGTCTTTCCAACTCCGGCCACTGTAGTAAGAGGAGCTGCTACCATGTCCACCCTCCTGCAGTGGATGGTCGTGCAGAACTGCTCTAGCTTCCTGATCAAGAGGATGAAGCAGACGTCCAGCACTGAGCCTTAGTATCCTGAGGGCTCGCAGCTGCTTCCCTTCAAGGGTCCAGTTCGCCTCAAGACTGCGGCGTGGAGCTGGCACCCGAAGACAAGGTGTAATGGTGCTTGGGAGGTGGAGATCCAGCTGGTGACAACTCGCCACCTCCTGCATGCAAACCACTTTCTGCAGCACCGGGCAGATGTGCAAGAACAAGCATCGCCCAGATGTGTGCACCTTGGCCACTCGCAGGGCCAGCGCCATCCTGCGTAGCTAGGATCCCCTGCTGGGGAAGAGGAAGCCACCCGCCCAACTCCAAAGCAATAAAGATGTCAACCACCTCAAAATAAGAATAATAGATTAAAATTACTTTTAAAAACGTTTAAAATACAAAATGAACAACAGATTAAACAAAAGTTTAAAATTAAAAGCACATTGATGGTGGGTGCCTGGGTGGCTCAGTCAGTTGATTGCAGCTCAGGTCATGCTCTCAGGTGGTCAGATGGATCCCCACATCGGGCTGTTCTCAGTGTGGAGTCTGCAGGAGTTTCTCCCTCTCCCCGTCTCCCTGCTTGCAGTGTCTCTCAGATGAATAAGTAAAATCTTTAAAAAATAAAAAAAAAAAGGTACACCAATAGTAACTACATAGAAACTTTAGAAGCACTTGAAATTCTAACAGCAATTTTTTAAAGATTGATTGATTGATTGATTGATTTTAGAGCATGTGCATGCGAGATAGGGGAAGGGCAGAGGGAGACTCTCAGGCAGACTCTACACTGTGCATGGGGCCCGGTGCAAGGCTTGTCCTCACAACCTGCAGATCGTGACCTGAGCCAAAACCAAGAGTTGGTTGCTCAACCAACTGACTAAGCCACCTCGGGGACCCACAAAGGAATTTTAAGACACAGTTTAAGCAATAATAGGCTAAGAAAAAAATTACAATTTGTAACAGACTATATTGATTAGTACTATGATACATCTCGATTAAAATAGGTACACAGGGGCACGTGGGTAGCTCAGTCTGTGAAGTGTCTGCCTTCAGCTCAGGTCATGATCCCAGGGCCCCAGGATCGAGTCTCACATCAGATTCCCTGCTCTGTGAGGAGTCTGCTCCTCCCTCTGTCCCCTCCCCCCAATCATGCTCTCTCTCTTGCTCGCTCTCAAATAAATTCCTTAGAAAAAAAAGAAATAGGTACACAGGATTAGGTGGCAAGATAATAAAACAAGTAAACATTAAAAACCACTTTTGGGTCTGGAGGTTCTGGGGGCTTCCCTGAGAAGGGCAGCCCCAAAGCCACCCAGCTGCTTGTGTGTGTGTCAGGTGTGGGTGGTATGCAGACCCTGACACACCTAAGCTGTTTTCCTTCCTCTGTTCGTTGCAGGTGTTTGATGTGCAGAGGAAGGTAACCTACAAGAACCTGAGCACCTGGTATACGGAGCTTCGGGAGTTCAGGCCAGAGATCCCATGCATCCTGGTGGCCAATAAAATTGATGGTGGGGTCATCCCTGCATCTGGGTGTCCACAGTCCATGGGGGACCCACCACCACATGTTTATTCCTCTATTCCTGGGACAGTAAACCTTCAATGATCTGTCCTTCCCCCAAAATTACAGCCCTTATTTGCTTGCCATCAGTCTCTTTCCAGTAAAGATGCCAACTAAGCCAATCTTCCCTCTTCCCAAGACACAGTTCCCTGTTCCATGAACTCTTCCTAGGACATGTCCCCTGATTGTCCCTGTCTGTCCAACTTTCTGGAATTGTCTCTAGTGACCCACTCTGCAAAACCCTCTCCCTTTCCCTTGATGACAGGCCATTGTCCTCCCTTCTCTCTACAGCAGACATAAAGATGACCCAAAAGAGCTTCAGTTTTGCCAGGAAGTTCTCCCTCCCCCTGTACTTTGTCTCAGCTGCTGATGGTACCAATGTTGTGAAGGTAATGGTGGACTGCAGAGCTTAGGGAAGGCCAAGTGGTCAAGGGATCAGGGAAGCTACTAAGAGGAGGGCTGGCTGCAGGGACAGTGGGGAGGACAGGCGTTGCTGCAGGGGCGTGAGTGGGCAAGCCAGAGCCAGGGGTGATAGGAAAGGATCATTGTTCTGACAGTGGAGGTGATGGGCCTGGGCTTGGTGAGAGAAAGTACATTGATTGGGAGAAGGTGAATTGAGAGGTGACCTTGCTGACTTTAGGGGTGGAGTGTTGTGTGGACACAGGACCAGAACAGGGCACAGGGACCCACAGCCGTGTCTTCTCCCCGCCACCTCACCCTATCCCCAGCTCTTCAATGACGCGATTCGATTAGCTGTGTCTTACAAACACAACTCCCAGGACTTCATGGACGAGGTTTTGCAGGAGCTTGAGGTAGGTCAGGCCAAAATGTTGGGTGGGCTAAAGAAGACAGCCTCTCTGCAGAGGGATGTGGAACGTAAGCCAGTAGAGCGGCTCCTGCTGGGCCTGGCAGGCGGCACATGCTCGTAGTGTCTGCGCCCCTGGAAGTGCCAGAGCCACACTGGGCAGATTCAGAGCCAGGCCTCACCCACAGCCTTGTCCACAGAACTTTGATTTGGAGCAGAAGGAGGAGGATGCACCAGACCAAGAGCAGCGTGGCAGCACGGAGAGCCCCTCCCCTTCCTGAGTCAGAGAAGCAAGCCTCTTTGCATGGACTTTGGGGAGGGGGGTATCCTTCAGAATACCCTCCACTCAGCCGCCCTCTAGCTATGAACAGAAGCATTGTTGCAGGCCATCCCCCTCACCGTCTCCCTCCCCCACTGCCCTGGCCCGTGATTCCTGTCCTTTCCACAGCTGTCCCTCCTCTGCGCCCAGGGATGGGGGGGGTGGGGGGAGTCTGCAGCAGCAAGCACCCTCGACAGGTGTGAGAGATCCTGAGAGCAGCAAACCCTGAAGCAAAATTAGGGATCAATAGCCTAAGCCTCCCCAGGCTGCACAGAGGCAGGGAAGAACTTTGTGTGTGTCAAATAAAAGGAAATGGAGGTGTGTTTTCTCTCCCAGAACTGACCTCAGGGCTTATTCATTGCCTTTCCACCAAGGGAATGATTTCTAATCCCTGATGGCCCCTATTCCCACCCCTACAGATTTGTGGGGCATCCATTCTTTTTCCTCTTTAGTCTCCCAACCAACTTTTTTTAGAAATGGTTTTGATCCCCCAGCCTTTTCAGGAGCTCTTCTGGGCACCCGTGTCTCACTGGTCCACTGAGGCCTAGATCATAGGACAGGTTTGCTGGTACAGCCCAGGGAAACAGGTGACAAGTCCTGCCACCCTTGCCAGTACCACGGAGCACACCCATCTAGATTGTAAGAAGAGCTTCCCTTTAAAGCTCCGACATCAGCAGATGATACTTTCCTGCCTTTTTTTTTTTTTAGGACTGTGGTGGGTACTGCCTCATGGGGCAGGGGGAAGGGCTGCCCTACTGCCTTTCCCACTTCCCTCCAACACGTGTTCACTAGTGTGTATGATCATCTTGTGCATCATCGTTTCTGTTGTTTTCATTTTTATAGTAAAGTTTGAATTAACATAAACATTGCATGTTTGTGCATGCTTATGGGTCTGGATCTCACTGAGCAAAAAGCCACAAAAGAACTTGTGACCATCAGTTAGATGAATGAGGGAGGCAAGGGCAACTGGGTCAGCTTTGCTGTAATAGAAACCATTGCAATGGAATTTTGCTTTTTTTTTTAAGATTTTATTTATTAGAAAGATAGCATAAGCAGGGGGAAAGGCAAAGGGAGAAACAGACTCTCCACTGAGCAGGGAGTCTGACATGGGGCTCAATCTCAGGACCCCAAGATCATGACCTGAGCTGAAGGCAGACGCTTAACACACTGAGCCCTGGAATTTAGCGTTTTAAAAAGAATGAGTATTTGGAAAGAACAAGAAACAAAAACAAATCTTATTTGCCTTTAAATTACTAATACTTAATAATTTCAATGAAAAAGATATAACTTGACCTGAGATTTTGAGGAATGTGTTACCCTGAGCTTTTAAAAACTATTGGGGGGGGGGCGGGGAGCGGGGGGAGCATCTGGGTGGCTCAGTTGGGGAAGTGTCTGCCTACCTTCAGTTCAGGTCATGATCCCACAGTCCTGAGATGGGATCCCTGCTCAGCAGGCAGCCTGCTTCTCCCTCTCCCTCTGCCCCTTCCCCCTGCTTGTGCTCTCTCACCTCTCTGTCAAATAAACAAAATCTTAAAAAAAAAAAAAAAAAAAAAAAAAACCTTTGGTGTTGTAGATGACTAATAAGTATTTTTTAACACAATGGCTTTATTGAGATATTCAAATACCATAAAATTCATAAAATTATGTTACCATCTTGCATCAAGTTCCCTAGAGTGGAGAGGGGAGCAGGAGAGGATAGGAGGCCAGCTTCTGTGTCCCCTGCCCCAGGGAAGCTGTAGAGGACAAACTGCCCCGCAGAGTTGGTCCCACTTGAGGGGGGGGGGTGCTTTTTGCGGCAGTTAGCAAGTGTGGGAGGCGGAGGGCGAGGAGGGGATGGCGCCCGGCCTCCAAGGCAAAGTGGCTGCTGAGGTGGCAAGGCAATGCTCCAGGGGAAGGGCAGGTTTACCCATCAACTCCCAAAGCAGCCAGGAGCGCTCAGGCAGGGTGCCAGCGCCATCCACGGCCACCCACCCTCGCATGCTTAGAACCACCTGCTCCTTAAAGTTCATTCCATCCTGACTAAGACAGGGAACACCACCCCTGGATCTTTTTTTAAATATTTTATCGAGGTGAAACTTACATAACATAAAACTCACCCTCTTAAAGTAAACGACGCAGCCCCGTTTAGTACGATCACAATGCTGTGCAACTATCACTGCCGTCTAGTTCTAGAATATTTCCATCACTCAAAAGTAAAACCCCTTGCTCATCAAACAGTGTTCCCCTGTACCCTCTCCCTTCAGCCCCTGGAAAATTCTAATCTGCATTCTGTCTATGGATTTACGTATCCTGGATATTTCACATAAATGGAATCATATACTGTGACCTTTTATGTCTGGCTTCTCTTAGCATAATGTTTTCAAGATTTATTCCAGTAAGAAATACTTCATTTCCTTTTAGGACTGAATAATGTTCCATTGTATGTATATCCCACAGTTTGTTTATCCATTCATTCATTGATAGATGTTTGGGGGGTTTCCACCTTTTAGCTACATGACTAGTGCTGCTGTAAACATGCTTATACGTGGACTTACAGGAGCACCAGAGTTCTGTTCTCTTGGATGCCTTGGTCCGCTCAGGCTGCTATCACAAATTACTACTGACTGGGTGGCTTACAACACATTTATTTCTCATGGTTCTGAAGCCCCGGAATTCTAAGATCAGGGTGCCAGCAAGATTGGTTTCATTCTGAAGCCTCTTTTCTTGCCTTGTCGGCAGCTGCCATCTCACTGTGTGCACACGTGACCTCTTCTTGTTCAGAGAGGGATCTCTTTCTCTTACCCTTCTTAAAAGACCACACATCCTTTGTCCTCCAAATTGGGCCCCACCCCTATGTCCTCATTTAATATTAATTACCTCCCTAAATACCGACTCCAAATACATATTGAGGGTTAGGGCTTCCATATATGAATTCTGGGGGATCATAATTCAGACCATGGTACAGTATATATCTAGGAGTGGAATTACAGGATCATATGGTAATTACATATTTAAACTTATGAGGAACTTCTGATCTTTTCCAAAGTGGAACCATTTACAGTCCTACAAGCAATGCACAAAGGTTCCGATTTTGCCACACCCTTGCTAGCCCCTGTTACTTTCTATTTTTAAAGACAAATTTAATCCATTCTCGTAGTTGTGAAGTGGTACCTCATTATGGTTTCGATTTGCATTTCCCTAATGACATGGTGTTGAGCCCCTCTTCATATATTTCTTAATCATTTGTAAATTTTCTTTGGAGAAATATCTATCCAAGTACTCTGACTATTCTTGTTTGGTTTTCTTTTTTGTTGTTGAGCTCTAAGAGTTCTTTATATGTGTCCTGGATCTAAAGCCTCATCTAATTTATGATTTGCAACTACTTTCTCCCATCCTATAGATTATCCTTACACTTTGTGGATAATGTCTTTGGTGCACAAAAGCCTTTAATTTCTAAGAAATCTAGTTTATCTTTTGTTGTTGTTACTCATGTTCTTGGTGTCATATATAAGAATCCCTTGCCAAATCCAAGGTCATGAAGACTTAACCTTTATGTTCTCTTTTAAGAGTTTTATTGTTCCAGCTCTTATATTTAGATCATTGATCCATTTTGAATTAATTTTTGTATATGGGGACACCAGGGTGGCTCAGCAGTTGAGCACCTGCCTTTGGCTCAGAGCGTGATGCCACAGTCCCACATCCAGCTGCCTGCATGGAGCCTGCTTCTCCCTCTGCCTGTGTCTCTGCCTCTCTCTGTCTCTCATGAATAAATACATAATATCTAAAAATATTTTTTTTGTATATGGCATGACATAGGGATCCAGCTTCACACCTGTGCATGTGAATGTCCAGTTGTCCTGGCACCATTTGTTGCAAAGAATGTCCTTCTCTCCTTTAATGGTTTTGCCACCTTTGTCAAAAGTCAGTTGGTCATAATTGTATGAGTTTATTTCCAGACTCTCAGTTCTATTCGGTTGGTCTAGATGTGTATCCTTATGCCAGGACCACACTGTTATAATTACTGTAGCTTCCTAGTACAGTTTTGAACTCAAGAAGTGAGAATCCTTCAACTTCGTTCTTTTTAAAGATTGTTTCGGGACCTCTGGGTGGCTCGGTAGTTGAGCCTCTGCCTTCGGCTGAGGGCGTGATCCCGAAGTTCCGGGATGAGTCCCACAAAGGTCTCCCTGCGGAGAGCCTGCTTCTCCCTCTGCCTATGTCTCTGCCTTCTCTCTGTGTCTCTCATGAATAAATAAAATCTTTTAAATAAATAAATAAAGATTGTTATGACATCTTTACAGTATTAAGTTTTCCAATCCATGAACATGAGAAGTCTCTCCATTTATTTGAGTCTTCAATTTGTTTCAGCAGTGTTTGTAGTTTTCATGTAAAAATCTTTCACTTCTTGGTTAAATTAATTTCCAGGTATTCTGCAGATGTTATTTCCTTTTTTGATTGTTTATTGCTGGTTACAGAAACACAGCTCACTAATATGTGTTGATGCTGTGCCCTGAAACTTTGTTGAATTATTAACTCTAGTAGTTTTCTGTGGATACTTCTGCATTTTCTATAAATAGAATCATACGTGCATATTGGAAATGTTTTTACTTATTCCTTTCTTATTTGGTTGCTTTTTATTTCCTTTAATTGCCTAATTGCTCTAACTAGAACTTCCAGTACTATGTTGAATTAAAGTGGTGAAACCAGGCATCTTTCCCTTGTTCCTGATCTTAGGGGAAAAGTTCAGTTTTTTACTGTGGAGTATGACATTGGCTGTGTGTGGGTTTTCCCCTATGGCCTTTATCACATTGTAGAAGTTCCCGTCTGTTCCTAATTTTCTGGGTTTCTTATGAAAGGCTGTTGGAATCTGGCAAATGCATTTCCTGCACCAACTGAGATGACCATGTGGTTTGTCCACTTCATTCTATCAATGTGGTATGTTACACTGATTGAATTTTGTATATTGTACCACTCTTCTATTTCTGTGATAAACCCCGCGTGTTCATAGCATATAATCCTTTTAATACAAGGTTGAATATGCTACTATTTCATTAAAGGTTTTTGGATCTATATTCATGAGGGATTGTAGGGATATTTGATGATACTTTACTTGTAAAGTAGCATTGATATCAAAATAATGCTTCCCTCTTATAATGAGTTATGAAATGGTTACTCTTCTCTTTTTTAGAATAGTTTCAGAAAGATGAGTGTTAATTCTTCTTTAAATGCTTGGTAGAATTCACCAGTGAAGACATCTAGTTGCAAATTTTTCTTTCATGATATGTTAGTTTGTTTTCCAAACAGATGCAACCTTTGCTTTTTGTAAATCTCTTCAAATTTTCCATTTCTTCTTTCTATTTCTTATTAAACCAGTTTGGTAATTTGTGTTTTCTAAGAATTTTTTCATTTCTTCTAGGTTATGTAATTTGGGAGGCACATGTTGGTTTATTTTCTTACATTTCTTTTCAGTTCTGTATAATAGTAATGTTACTACTAATTTTTTATTTTTACTATTTTCACCATTCTTTTTTTATAATAAATTCATTTTTATTGGTGTTCAATTTGGCAACATACAGAATAACACCCAGTGCTCATCCCGTCAAGTGCCCCCCTCAGTGCCCATCACCTATTCACCCCCACCCCCAGCCCTCCTCCCCTTCCACCACCCCTACTTCGTTTCCCAGAGTTAGGAGTCTTTATGTTCTGTCTCCCTTTCTGATATTTCCCACATATTTCTTCTCCCTTCCCTTATATTCCCTTTCACTATTATTTATATTCCCCAAATGAATGAGAACATACACTGTTTGTCCTTCTCCGATTGACTTACTTCACTCAGCATAATACCCTCCAGTTCCATCCACGTTGAAGTAAATGGTGGGTATTTGTCATTTCAATGGCTGAGTAATATTCCATTGTATACATAAACCACATCTTTTTTTTCCATTCATCTTTCGACTGACACCGAGGCTCCTTCCACAGTTTGGCTATTGTGGACATGCTGCTAGAAACATCGGGGTGCAGGTGTCCCGGCGTTTCATTGCATCTGAATCTTTGGGATAAATCCCCAACAGTGCAATTGCTGGATCATAGGGCAGATCTATTTTTAACTCTTTGAGGAACCTTTACACAGTTTTCCAGAGTGGCTGCACCATTTCACATTCCCACCAACAGTGCAAGAAGGCTCCCTTTTCTCCACATCCTCTCCAACATTTGTGGTTTCCTGCCTTGTTAATTTTCCCCATTCTCACTGGTGTGAGGGGGTATCTCATTGTGGTTTTGATTTGTATTTCCCTGATGACAAGTGATGCAGAGCATTTTCTCATGTGCATGTTGGCCATGTCTTCCTCTGTGAGATTTCTGTTCATGTCTTTTGCCCATTTCATGATTGGATTGTTTGTTTCTTTGGTGTTGAGTTTAATAAGTTTTTTATAGATCTTGGAAACTATCCCTTTACCTGATACATCATTTGCAAATATCTTCTCCCATTCTGTAGGTTGTCTTTTAGTTTTGTTGACTGTATCCTTTGCTGTGCAAAATCTTATCTTGATGAAGTCCCAATAGTTCATTTTTGCTTTTGTTTCTTTTGCCTTCGTGGATGTATCTTGCAAGAAGTTACTGTGGCCGAGTTCAAAAAGGGTGTTGCCTGTGTTCTCCTCTAGGATTTTGATGGAATCTTGTCTCACATTTAGATCTTTCATCCATTGTGAGTTTATCTTTGTGTATGGTGCAGGAGAGTGGTCTAGTTTCATTCTTCTGCATGTGGATGTCCAATTTTCCTAGCACCATTTATTGAAGAGACTGTCTTTCTTCCAGTGGAAAGTCTTTCCTCCTTTATCGAATATTAGTTGACCATAAAGTTCAGGGTCCACTTCTGGGTTCTCTATTCTGTTCCATTGATCTATGGGTCTGTTTTTGTGTCAGTACCCCACTGTCTTGATGACCACAGCTTTGTAGTACAACCTGAAATCTGGCATTGTGATGCCCCCAGCTATGGTTTTCTTTTTTAAAATTCCCCTGGCTATTCGGGGTCTTTTCTGATTCCGCACAAATCTTAAAATAATTTGTTCTAACTCTCTGAAGAAAGTCTATGGTATTTTGATAGGGATTGCATTAAATGTGTAAATTGCCCTGGGTAACATTGACATTTTCACAATATTAATTTTGCCAATCCATGAGCATGGAATATTTTTCCATCTCTTTGTGTCTTCCTCAATTTCTTTCAGAAGTGTTCTATAGTTTTGAGGGTATAGATTCTTTTCCTCTTTGGTTAGGCTTATTCCTAGGTATCTTATGCTTTTGGGTGCAATTGTAAATGGGATTGACTCCTTAATTTCTCTTTCTTCAGTCTCATTGTTAGTGTATAGAAATGCCACTGACTTCTGGGCATTGATTTTGTATCCTGCCACGCTACCAAATTGCTGTATGAGTTCTAGCAATCTTGGGGATATTTCACCTTCTTTTCTCTTTATCATTATAACTAAAAGTTTGTCGTTTTTGTTGATCTATTCAAAGAACCAACTTTTGGTTTAATTACTATTGTTTTTCTTTTTTCTGTTTCATTTATCTATAATATTTATTTCCTGTCTTCTACTAGCTTTTGTTCAGTTTGCTCTTCTTTTTCCACTTGCTTGCAGTGTAAACTTAGGTTACTAATTTGAGATCTTTCTTCTTTTTAAACATACACATTTATTGCTATAAATTTCCCTCTGAGCACCGCTTTTGTTGCACACCATAAATCTTTTTATATTGTTTTCACTTTCACTTGTCTCTATTTTCTGTACTCCTTTGTGATTACTTCTATGATCCATTAAGCTTGTTTAAGAGCATTTCTTTATTTTCCACATATTTGTGAATTTTCCAGTTTTACTTTGTTTTTGATTCTACTTCACCCTTTGTGATCAGAAAAGATATTTTATATGATTTCAGTCTTTTAAAATTTATTGAAAGTTGTTTGTGCCCTAAAACATGGTCTGTCCTAAGAAATGTTTCATATGGATTTGAGAAGAATCTGTATTCTGCTGCTGTTGGGTAGAGTGTGCTATGCCTGCCTGTTGCAGGTAGGTCATTGATTAACAGTGTTGTTAAAGTTCTGTATGACCTTGTGGACCTTCTGTCTAGACGTTCTCCATCCACTACTGATAGTGGAGTGCTGATGCCTCCAAATAGTACTGTGGCACCATTTGTGTTTCCCTTCAATATGTTAATGTTTGCCTAAAAGATTTGGAGGTCTGTTGTTTGGTGCACATGTGCATATATGCTTTTTAGAGTATCTGTTTGTATTTTATCCTTTATGATTATAATTATCTTCTTGATGAATTGACTCTTTTTTCAATATCTAATGCCCTTCTTTGCCTCTTCCAACAGTTTGGACCTATGGTCCATTCTGTCCAGTGTGGGTATGGCCACACCATGTTTCTACTGGTTACCATCTGTATGGACGGTCTTCTCCACCCTCTCACTTTAAACCTATTTGGGTCTTTGGGCTAAAGTGAAGCTTCTGGAGGCAGCTTAGGGCTGGATCTTGGCTTTTTAAACATCCTGCCAAGCTCTGCCTCTAACTGGAGAGATCCAATCATTTACATTAGAAATAGTTTCTAAGGTAAATGAGAAGGAAGAACTCACTTCAGTCATTTCCTAAGTGTTTTCTATTTGTCTCAAACTTCTTTTCACTGAATCAAGATTGATTTCCAACCTTGAAAACATTTGGACTAATCAAAATGGTGCTGCTATAATTTCTTATCATTCTTTAGTACGTCATATAGAGATGCTTAGATGTGGACACTGGACCCGACGACCCTTTGTAAGAGTTCCGGAGCCCTCAGCTACCCTAACAAAGCAGAAATTGACAACACAAGCAGCACCGACGTGCAGGTGTCTGATGAGGACTTCAGCAGCAGGTTGTGCACACAAACCAAATGCAAATTTGTGTTTATACTTTCTGTGTTTACTTTCTGTCTTTGCTCCATAAAGCCGCTGATATAATTGAGGCATCTTTCAAGTATGAGATTTCTAAATATTGTAATAAAAAACAAATGGAAAAGTCACAAACTACTTTGTCACAAATTCCTACACCAAAAATGGAAACACAAGCCAGGTGCTTTTATCCAAGTCCCCACACCTCAATATCAGTTTTAGATATTTTCCTATACACTTTGTAGATATCTTTTTGCAATCAGCTCATTAATTTATGCAAATTAGGGAAACTGATTTCTAATGCCATCACCTTTAAAGGTATCTTCTATATTTCTGCCCCCCCCCAAGACACCCACCAGATCTGTAGCCCAGGTGAACAATGATGCAACCAACTGTTTATGAGCCCAAAGCAGTCTGTAATCTTACCTTCCTAAATATGCAATGATCTCAAATTTCTGCCTGGGTAAACAAAAAGACTCAAGTGATCAGGGATCCCTGGGTGGCACAGCAGTTTGGCGCCTGCCTTTGGCCCAGGGCGCGATCCTGGAGACCCGGGATCGAATCCCACATCGGGCTCCTGGTGCATGGAGCCTGCTTCTCCCTCTGCCTATGTCTCTGCCTCTCTCTCTCTCTCTCTCTGTGTGTGTGTGTGTGTGTGTGTGTGTGTGTGTGTGTGACTATCATTAATAAATTTAAAAATTTAAAAAAAGACTCAAGTGATCAAAAATCACATAGAAAAAAAAATAAAAAAAAAATCACATAGATGAGGAAAAACGTATCAGTATGAAGATTATTTAACTATGACTTTATTATGTCTTTCTTTCAAGCTACAAGCTCTCTTTAAGTTATCATAAAATTACAGTGCAAACACATCTATAACAGCTTAGACTTGCTTGGGAACACGACATTACATTAAAATAAATAACCGAAATATGTCATAATTTAATTGGCTCTTAAATAGTTTTCCCAGGGGGGAAACAAGCATTCTGTGTTCTTTGAGAAACTGGATATATGAGTGAACTGCTATGTATTCATTTAAGGCTTGAAGGAACCTGAAGACAACAATTTTTTTCTAATAATGCAATACTGACATGTATGATTGTCATTGTTAATACAGTGAAAGGATGAAATGCTATAAACAAATTCAATCTCTCATAAGTATAGTTGCAAAATATTCTAAATGGAAAAAAGACTGACACTGATAGTCATTTAAAGGAAAGAAGAACCTAAAAAAGAAGAACAAAAGAAATGCTGAAGGACAAGAATATGTACTCTGGCCAAGGAGTGAGAAATGTTTTTTTTTAAGATTTATTTATTTATTTATTCATGATAGACAGAGAGAGAGAGAGAGAGAGAAAGAGAGAAGCAGAGACACAGGAGGAGGGAGAAGCAGGCTCCATGCCCAGAGCCCGATGCGGGACTTGATCCTGGATCTCCAGGATCGCGCCCTGGGCCAAAGGCAGGCGCCAAACTGCTGAGCCACCCACGGATCCCAAGGAGTGAGAAATGTTAACACAAAAATGAGACACAAAGAACAAAAACAGTCTTTTTACTTTTTCTTAAATAACGGACAAAACGTAGAAGAAGGAGGGAACCTAGATTATTTAGAATTGAGGTAGATGTATACCAACATGGAACGTGGTCCAGTAATTTGATCTCATGAAGGAAATGAATCAAATTACATGTTACATGTCTTTATGTCAATAATAAAACATTAATTCAAGATACACACAATGTATAGAGTCTGGATTTTTCCCCTTAGGTTTATAATAAACTTGAAACCTCTATTCAGTGAGTTTGATTTTCTAAGCCTTCTCTGTTTAGCAGCACATACTATTCGAATGCATCCATTCTGGATTTTGCCATGAGAACTACAGTTCTCAGCTCAAAATCTTGCCTTTTTACCTAGATTTATGTATGTTTTATTTCCATCATGTGACAGTTTTAAGACCTTTTTACTGATATATTTCAGAAAGCTTTGAAAGTGTTTTTAATTAACATATAACATTTAAAATATCGTTTTTTCAGGATGACTCCTTTTAGTACTAATACATGATGGGTTTAACTTAATTAAAGCATAATATGGTAACTACATTATACCATTTAAACCAAACCACAGTTTTAGGAATTAACCAAAATGATGTTGCATAGTTATGAGCAGTGAATGAATATATCAGATAGATGACTTCTCACCAGTGGCCAGTCATTACTTTGCTTTTAGGAATCTATAAGACACTGTCTTCTTTGACTTTCAAAGGTTCTAGTAAATCTACTTGTGTCTTAGCTTACTCAAGATCACCTTGAATTGCTGAAATAAGTCAGTCTAAGAATCAAAGTTCTTTTCCGATCTTAAGCAAAGGGGGACGCGTTGAAAACATCCCCAGGGAAGTCTTCTTTGATTTTTAGGGGCTTTTCCTATTCTTACAGTCTGGGCACCATGCTCTGCACACCACCAACTATGGGCCTTTCCACTTCCAACACTGGCCCAATGGATGCATAAACTGCAGGATTACTACCTGTTTAGGAAAGTTAACTGTGCAGATGCCTAGCAACTTGGAGCAACTTGCCTGACCCTCATCCAGAACAGCCTGGCTCCACTAGTAGAATCTGGCAGGGGGCAGCACCTATGACAAACCTGTCTTATATTTTTCTGTCCCTCTTTTTCTCCATTCCTGCATTCTTTTTTGTATTTGATTTTTTGTAGTATTTTTTTTCAGTTTTTAAATTAAAATATAAGTAACAGAGTTTACCATTTAAACCATTTATAAGTGTACAATTAATTCAGTGGCATTAAGAACATTCACAGTGTTTTATAACTACCACCACTATCAATTCAAGAACTTTCTTATAACCGCAAACAGAAACTCCAACTATTTAAGCAATAGCTCCCCATTCTGCCCTCCCCTGAGCCTTTTCTCTCTCTATGAATTTCTTTTTCTAGACACCTCATATAAGTGGAATCATACAATATTTGTCCTTTTTTTAAAGATTTTATTTATTCATGAGAGACAGAGAGAGAGGAGAGGCAAAGACGCAGGCAGAGGGAGAAACAGGCTCCACGCAGGGAACCCGACACGGGACTCAATCCCGGGACTCCAGGATCACACCCTGGACTGAAGGCGTCACTAAACCGCTGAGCCACCCAGGCTGCCCAGTATTTGTCCTTTTGTATCCGGTCTATTTCACTTAAAATGTTTTCAAAGATAATTCGTATGGTACCATATCAGAATTCCATTCCGTTTCATGGCTGAATAGTATTCCATTGTATGTATATGCAACATATTCCTTATTGATTCATCTGTTGATGGACACCTGGGTTGATTCCACTTTTTGGCTACTGTGAATAGTCCCGCTATGAACACTAGTGTCCAACTATCTGTTTGGGTCCCTGTTTTCAGGTCTTCTGGGCATATAAGAGTGACATTTCTAGGTAATATAATTTTTAGAAAGATTTTATTTATTCATGAGAGACACCACAGAGAGAGGGAGAGACATAGGCAGAGGGTGAAGCAGACTCCCCATGAGGAGCCTGATGAGGGACTCGATCCCAGGACCCCGGGATCACGACCTGAGCTGAAGGCAGATGCTCAACCACTGAGCCATCCAGGTGCCCCTAATATGATAATTCTGTTTTATTTTTTTAAGGAACTGACAAACTGTTTCCAGAGGGAATGCACTATTTTACATTCCTACCAACTAAAGGATGTGGGATTTCTTTTTAGGGGAATAAGAATGTTTTAAAATTGACTGTGGTGATGGTTGCAGAACTCTATGAATATACTGAAAGCCATTGAATTATATAGGTAAACTGTATGGTATGTGAATTATTTTATCAGTATCACTGTTAAAATGTATATGAAGGAAAACCTGATAGATCTACAAGATGTAGACAAATTTACAATTATATTCAGAGATTTCAATAACCCTTTTCAATGATTTATAGAACAAATGTACAGAAAATCAGTAAGGATACACAAAATGTGAACACTATCAACTATCCTGAACTAATTGACATTTATAGAATATTCCACCAAAAACAGAAGAACATACATCTTTTTCAGGTACACCCAGAACACTTATGAAGATAGACTACATCTTTGGCCATAAAACAAGTCTCAGAAAGTTTAAAATGAATCAAGCTATTCAAAATATGTACTCTGACCATCATATGGAATTAAATATAAATCAATAACAGAAATATTCCTATTTGGTAATTAAATGACATGCTTCTAAATGATCATGCATCAAATATGAAATCAAAGGGGAAATTAGAAAGTATTTTGAACTAATTAAAATATCAAACATATCAAACAACATATCAAAATATGGGATGTCACTAAAGCAATACTTAGGGAGAAATTTATACTGTTAAATACCCATATTAGAAGACAAGGAAGATTTCCAATCAGTGACCTCCACTTCTACTTTAAGAAACTAGAAAAAGAATGAACTAAACACAAAGTAGAAAATAAATAACATAGATCAGAGAAAAAAAAAACAATGAAGCAGAAAACAGGAAGACAAAGAGAAAGTAATGAAAGCAAAAGCTGGTTCTTTAAAATCAGTACAGCTGACTTAAGTCAGACTAACCAAGAGGGAAAAAGGAGAGAGGATTAAAATTACCAATATCAGGAATTAGAAAGATGACATCAGTACAAATCCAGCAGAAAGGTAGTCATTAGAAGGATAATAAGGGAATAACTGTGAATAATCTTTTGCCTATAAATTTGAGTAGCTAGATGAAAGGGATGAATTCTTTGAAAGATAAAACCTACCAAAGCTCATTCAAGAAGACAAATGGCCTGAATTGCCTACTAAATACCTATTAAAGAAATTGAATTCCCAATTCCATGCCTTTCCACAAAGTGAACTCCAGGTCCAGATAGCTTCACTGGCAAATTCTACCATGCAAGGAAGAAATAATATGAATTTTACACAAACTCTTCCAAAAAGCTGAAGAATGGAACACACTTCCCACCTTATTTTATGTAGCCAGCATTGCTCTAATAGTGAGATTAACACAAAGATATTGCATGAAAAGGAAACTATAGACCAGTATTCTTCATGAACATAAATGCACAGGGTGTTTTTCCTTGATTATAGCAAATAAAATCCAACAGTATATAAAAAGGATGATACACTATAACCATAGTGGAGTTTATTCCCAGAGTGCAATGTCCATTAAACATTCAAAAAATTATTCAGTATAAGCAAGAAGTGAAGGATACAATGAACCCAGTGGTACTGGACTTGAGTTGGAAACAACAGTATGAACTGTTTAATATATGTGCAAATGGATAGATCCAGAAACAATCGCAGGTATGCATATATAGTTGGGTTAAGGTACATGCCTACATTACATAGTTGTCTTACCTAGCTTAGAGGGCCTAAAAGCAATGACATCTCAGTAGCAAGAAGCATACCTTGTGTCTAAATCTTGGTTTCCAAATAACATTCTCCAATTAAAAGAACTAGGTCATCTTAGAGAAATGACTGATACCATGATTGAATCCAGGAAAATACAAGATAAGCCTGGAGCATCTTGTAGCACCAGAAATTAAGGATATATTCAAAAAATAAAATGATGGAATCACATGAAATGGACACAGTAGCCATGTGAAAGGACTCCCAATGGCCAAAGCTAGAACAGTGTGACCAGCAAAATAAATAATACAGTATTGGATTATAATCCAAAGTATAAAACACATATAGGTGAGTCTATACAGTGAAAATAAATAGGGGGAAAGACACAAATATTCTCTGTAGAAGAATTCTTTTAAGATTTATGTATTTATTTTAGAGACAGTGAGAGAACACGAGTGGGAGGAGAGAGGGAAAAGGAGAGAATCTCAAGCAAACTCTGCACCAAGCACAGAGCCTGATGCAGAGAGCTCTGTCCCATGACCTTAAGATCACAACCTGAGCCCAAACCAAGAGTCGGATGCCCAAACAACTGCACCACCCAGGCATGGGTGGCACCACCCATGAATTATTTAGAATTCATCCCAGAAGAATTCTAAATAATATATGTAGATACTACACATTGCAGGAGCCAACACTGTATCAACACCACCCCTGATGGTGGGCTAAACAGAGCAACTCAATTTCAAAGAATAAAGTGTGCAAGCGGAACAGTGAAGAAACCTGGAAAACACTACCCTGCCCAATGGACCAAGGTTAAAGTCACCACTGATGTCATCATGGACTCCTCCCATAAAAGTGATGAGAAGGGTACTTCATCTCTATGGGATTCATTCAAAAACTCGTGATCCCAATAATCACGAGAAAACCATAAGACAATTCAAATTGAGGGGTATTCTAGAAAATATCTAACCAGTATTCCTCAATAGTGTTAAGGCCATATAAAAGCAAAGCAACACTGAGTAACTGCCACAGATCACAGGAGAATAATGAGACCCGATCCATAGACGCAATATGTATGTGCCCTAATTTGGACCTTGGAACAGGAAAATGACAGTAATGGAAAAACTGGAAAACTCTGAATAAAGTCTGGAGTTTGGCTAATAGTCTTGTACAAGTGTTGATTTCTTAATTTTGACATACATACTATGGTAATGTAAGATGCTAACAGCAGAACCTGAAACTGGGTGAAGGGCGTACTGCTTCGCAAATTTTCTGTAAATCTAAAATAATTCTGAAATGAAAGGTTATTTAAAAAAAAAAAAAAAGAAGTAGGGGGCTGGGGAGGAGAGGCCAAGATGGCAGAGGAGTAAGAGATCTTAGTTTGGTCTAGTCCTAGGAATTCAGCTAGATAGATATCAAATCATTCTGAACACCTGCGAACTCACCTGGAGATTTAAGAAAAGAATTGCTACAACTCTACAAATAGAAAAGCAACGGGTTTCTGCAAGGTGGGGGGTGCAGAGAAGAGAATCCCAGACGATTACGGGAAGAGGAACTGGGAGGGGGGGGGGGCGGGAGCCTCCGACCGCGGCACCAGAAGGCCCAGAGCAGTGGAGCACAGAATCTGAACTTTTCCAAGTCTGCTGCAGGGAGGGACATCCCTGCCTGAAAGGTGCTCAGTCGGCCAAGGGGGTGAAACCCTGGGCGGGAGACAGCGTGGAGTCGGGACCGCCACGGCCACAGGAGGCCGGGGCGCGAGGGCGGCCGAGTCTGGGCAGCGGACCGGGAAGCTGGCTGCGATCGGCGCGCCTGGGCGGGCTCCGGGCTCGGGGCAGCCAGGAAGCACGAAGCACGAAGCACGAAGCACGGGTGGCACCGCAGGCGACTCTCTCCGAGCAGGGGCCCAGGGGGCAGCAGGACAACGGCGAGACCCGTCACCTCCCTCCGAGGAGTGGCCTGGGTTCACACCACAACAGTCTGAAGGGTTTGGAGACTCAAAACGGGGCCGCGTGCCCGACACCGAGATAATCGGGCCCAGGCTGGGTGAGCAGAGGGCGGACAGGGACCGGGGAGACCGGGGAGACCGATGTTCCCCGACGGCGCGGTCAGGAGTGGGGCCTTGGGCTGCCGGCTCTGGGGCTGGAGGTTGGAGGCCACCCCCTTTCACTCTCATCCTCTAGAGCTGCGTGGAAAGCCTTCAGGAAACAGAAGCCCCGTAGAGCAACCCCGAGCTGACTTAGCCTGGCCCCCTGGCAAGGGTGGTGCCATCCTGCCCGCCCCCCCGACACTTCAGAATACACGCCACAACCCGTCCCCCAGAACACCAGCAAGAACACCCAGCCAAGCCCAAGGTTACGGGTCACCGAGAGCTTCAAACCTCCAGAGCTAGGGGAATAGTGTACACAATTCACGGGTTTTACCCCACTGTTCTTTAATCTTACAATTTTAATGTTTTTGTCTTTCCTTTTGTATCCAATTTCTTATTTTATCAACTCTTTTAAAAATATTTTTTGATTTTCATTTTTACAGTTACATACACTGTATTTAATTTTATTTTTGTGTATATATGTTGTTCCTTCTTTACAATTTTCGGATGCAGTTTCTTATAACAAGTAGACCAAAATACACCCAGAATCTAGTGTATATGGTATTTTGTTACTCCTCTTCTCTTCTTGGGAGGGGGGATGTTAAAATCTTTTTAAATTTTCATCTTTACAGTTACATACATTGTATTTAGATTTATTTTTATGTATATATGGTTTTTTTCTTTACAAGTTTGGGATGTAGTTTCTCATAACAAACCAACCAAAATACAATAAGGATATAGTGATTTATAGTCACTATAGTGACTTATAGTCACTATATAGTGATTTATAGTCACTAATAGTCACCTGCCTGCTTATATTCCTTCTTTCTTTTGTCTTTTTTTTTAAATATTTTATTTATTTATTCATGAGAGACACAGAAGGAGAGAGAGGCAGAGACACAGGCAGAGGGAGAAGCAGGCTCCGTGCAGGGAGCCGAGCCTGATGTGGGACTCGATCCCTGGTCTCCAGGATCACCCCCCGGGCTGAAGGCGGTGCTAAACTGCTGAGCTACCAGGGCTCCCCCTCTTTTGTCTTTTAATTTTCAATCTTAGAGTTGCATTCTATCCTTTCATTGTGTTTAATTTTTTGGTACATATGTAAGTTTTTCTTTCGTTACAATTTTGGAAACTAGTTTTCTAACAAATGGACCAAAATGCACATAGGATCCAGTGTATTGCTCTATTCTGTTCACTTGTCTGATTATATTCTCTTTTCCTTTTTTATTTTTCCAGCTTCAGGCCTTTTTAAATTTGTTTTGTGTATATTTCTCTGGGGCTTTTATTGCCATTTTAGTATTCCGTTTTATTGTTCATCTATTTATTCTTCTCTAGACAGAATGACAAGATGGGAAAAACTCACCTTAAAAAGAGAACAAAAGGCAGTACTGACTGCCAGGGATTCAATCCATATGGATATAAGTAAGACGTCAGAACTAGAGTTCAGAATAATGATTATAAAGATACTAGCTAGGCTTGAAAAAAAGCACAGAAGACATTAGAGAATCCCTTTCTGTAGAAATAAAAGAACTAATATCTAATCAAGTTGAAATTTAAAAAAGACTATTAATGAGATGCAATAAAAAATGAAGGTTCCAACTGCTAGGATAAATGAGGCAGAAGAGAGAATCAGTGATATGGAAGAAAAAATAATGGAGAATAAGGAAGCTTGAGAAAAGACAGATAACTACTGGATCACAAGGGGAGATTTCAAGAGATGTGATATCATAAAGCAAAACAATATTAGAATAATTAGGATCCCAGAAGAAGAGGAAAGGGGGTGGGGAGAAAGTATTCTAGAGCAAATTATAGCTGAGGACTTCCCTAATCTGGGGATGGAAATAGGCATCCAAGTCCAGGAGGCACAGAAAACCCGCCTCAAAATCTATAAAAATAGGTCAAGTCCCCGACTACAATAGTGCCACTTGCAAATCTCGGAGACAAAGAGAAAATCCTGAAAGCAGCTCAAGACAAGAGGTCCAGAATCTACAAGGGTAGAAACATTAGATTGGCAGCAGACCTCTCCACAGAGACCTGGCAGGCCTGCCAGGACTGGCATGATATATTCACAGTGCTAAATGAGAAAAATATGCAGCCAAGAATACTTTATCCAGCTAGGACATCAGTCCAAACAAGAGAGATAAGAAGGTTCCAGGACAAACAGAAACTAAAAGAAGTTGTGATCACCAAACCAGCACTACAAGAAATATTAAAAGGGATCCTTTGAGTGAAGAGAGCCCAAAAGTAACATAGACCAGAAAGGAACAGAGACGATCTACAGACACAGTGACTTAATAGGTAATAAAATGGCACTAAATTTGTATCTTTCAATAACTACTCTGAATGTAAATGGGCTAAACGTTCCAATCAAAAGACACAGCGTATCAGAGTGGATAAAAAAACAAGACCCATCGATATGCTGTCTGCAAGAGATTCATTTTAGACTCCAAGACACCTCCAGATTGAAAATCAGGGGGTGAAAAACCATTTCTCATGTTAATGGGCATCAAAAGAGAGCTGGGGTGGCAACCCTATATTAGACAAATTATATTTCAAACTAAAGACTGTAGGAAGTGATGAGGAAGGATATTACATCATGATTAAACAGTCTATCCAACAAGAAGATCTAATAATTGTAAACAGTCATGCTTCTAACATGAGAGCAGCCAATTTTATCAGCCAATTAATAACAAAATTAAAGAAACACATTGATAATGATACAATAACACTAGGGGACTCTAATACCCCACTCACTGCAATGGACAGATCATCTAAGCAGAAGATCAGTGAGGAAACAAAGGCTTTGAATGACATACTGGACCAGATGGACCTCACAGTTATATTCAGAACATTCCATCCTAAAGCAGCAGAATAGGCATTCTTCTCAAGTGCACATGGAATATTCTCCAGAATAGATCACACACCGGGTCACAAATCAGGTCTCAATCAATACCAAAAGACTGTGATCATTCCCTGCCCCTTTTTGGACGACAATGCTTTGAAACTGGAACTCAATCACAAGAGGAAATTTGGAAAGAACTCAAATACATGGAGGCTAAAGAGCATCCTACTAAAGAATGAATGGGTCAACCAGGAAATTAAAGAACAATTTTAAAAATTCATAGAAACAAATGAAAATGAAAACACAACTTTTCGAAACCTTTGGGATGCAGTAAAGATGATCCTAAGAGGGAAGTAGATAGCAACAGAAGCCTTTCTCAAGAAACATCTCAAATACACAACCTAACCTTACACCTAAAGGAGCTGGAGAAAGAACAGTAAATAAAGCCTAAACCCAGCAGGAAAAGAGAAATAATAAAGATTAGAACAGAAATCAGTGAAATAGAAACCAAAAGAACAATAGAACAGATCAACAAAACTAAGAGCCGGTTATTTGAAAGAATTAATAAGCTCGATAAACCCCTGGCCAGACATCAAAAAAGATAAAGGGCCCAAATAAATAAAATCATGAATGAAAGAGGAGAAATCACAACCAGCACCAAAGAAATACAAACAATTTTAAGAACATATTATGAGCAACTATATGCCAACAAACCAGGCAATCTGGAACAAATGGATGTGTTCCTAGAGATGTATAAACTACCAAGACTGAAACAGGAAGGCATAGAAAACCTGAACAGACCCATAACCAGCAAGGAAACTGAAGCTGTAATCAAAAATCTCCCAACAAAGAGTCTAAGGCCAGATGGCTTCCCAGGGGAATTCTACTGAACATTTAAAGAAGAATTAATACCTATTCTTCTGAAGCTGTTTCAAGAAATAGAAATGGAAGGAAAACTTCCAAACTCTTTCTATGAGGCCAGTATTACCTTGATCCTCAAACCAGACAAAAGAATTATAGACCAATATCCCTGATAAACAGGGATGCTAAAATTCTCATCCAAACACTAGCCAATAGGATCCAACAGTACACTAAAGGGATTATTCACCACCATCAAGTGGGAGTTATTGCTGGGCTGCAAGAGTGGTTCAATATCCACAAATCAATCCCTGTGATACACTACACTAATAAAAGAAAGGACAAGAACCATATGGTATGATCCTCTCAATAAATGCAGAAAAAATATTTGACAAAGTACAGCATCCTTTCTTGATTAAAACTCTTCACAGTGTAGGGATAGAGGAAACATACCTCAACATCATAAAAACCATATATGAAAAGCCCACAGTGAATTTCATTCTCAATGGAGAAAACGATAGGAGCTTTTCTCCTATCGTTCAGAATATGACAGGGATGTCCAGTCTCACTGTTGTTCAACACAGTACTAGAAATCCTAGTCTCAGCAATCAGACAACAAAAAGAAATAAAAGGCATCTGAATCAACAAAGAAGAACTCAAACCTCCACTCTTCCCAGATGACATGATATTCTATATGGAAAACCCAAATACCACCACAAAATTGCTAGAATTCATACAGGAACTCAGCAAAGTGGCAGGATATAAAATCAATGCACAGAAATCAACTGCACTTCTATACACTAACAATGAGACAGAAGAAAGAGAAATTAAGGAGTCAGTCCCATTTACAACTGCACCCAAAACCATAAGCTACCTAGGAATAAACCTAACCAAAGAGGCAAAGGATCTATACCCAGAAAACTATAGGACAATAATTTTAAAAAATTGAGGAAGACACAAAGAAATAAAAAACATTCCATGCTGATGGATTGGAAGACCAAATATTGTTAAAATGTTTTTGCTACCTAGAGAAATCTATACATTCAATGCAATCCCTATCAAAACACCATCAATTTTTTTAACAGAGTTGGAACAAATTTGTATGGAAGCAGAAAAGACCCCAGATAAACAAAGGAATGTTGAAAAAGAAAAACAAAACTGATGGCATCACAATTCTGAGCTTTTTTTGTTTGTTTTGTTTTGTTTTTAATTCTGAGATTTAAGCTCTATTACAAAGCTGTAATCATCAAGACAGCACGGTATTGGCACAAAAACAGACACACAGATCCATGAAACAGAATAGAGAACCCAGAAATGGACCCTCAACTCCATGGTCAACTAATCTTTGACAAAGCAGGGAAGAATATCCAATGGAAAAAAGACAATCTCTTCAACAGTGTGGAGAAAATTGGACAGCCACATGCAGAAAAATGAAACTGGACCATTTCCTCACACCATACACAAAAATAGACTCAACATGGATGAAAGACCTAAATGTGAGACAGGAATCCATCTAAATCCTGGAGAGGAACACAGGCAGAAACCTCTGTGACCACAGCCACTGCAACTTCTTGCTTAACACGTCCCCAAAAGCAAGGGAAACAAAGGCAAAAATGAACTACTGGGACTTCAAGATAAAAAGCTTTTGCACAACAAAGAGTCAACAAGACCAAAAGGTAACCTACAAAATGGTAGAAGATATTTGTTTGTTTGGTTTTTTGTTTTGTTTTGTTTTGGTAGAAGATATTTGCAAATGACATATCAGATAGAGTTAGTATCCAAAATCTATAGAGAACCTTTCAAACAAAAGAAATAAAGAAACAAAAGGCATCCAAGGGGGACGGGCCCCGCGAGGAGCCGGGCTGAGGCCGGGGCGAGTGTCCCCAGGACAGGAGAGCCCTGTCCGGGAGAAGCAGGAGCTGCATCAACCTTCCCGGGGGGGGGGAAAGGCGCCCGCAGGGCGTTAGAGCAGGACCCCAGGAGGGCGGGGATGCCCTCAGGCTCCCTGGGACACTAACAGACACCTGCGCGCCCAGGAGAGTGCGCCGAGCTCCCTAAGGGCTGCAGCGCGCACGGCGGGAGCCGGAGCAGCTCGGAGGGGCTCGGCCGGCGGCTCCGCAGAGGGGGCTGCGCGGCCGGGAGCGCGAATCCAACACCGCAGGACCCGGAGCACAGTGCGGCGGGACACAGCCCAGGATCTGGCCTCCCACGGGACAGGCAGAGGCCAGGAGGGCCCAGGACAGCAAGGACGCTCCTGCCTTGAGCTGAGCAGATAGATCAACGGCTCCGCCCCCGGAGCATCCAGGCCCCTGCAGACCAAGAGCTCTGTAGTTCCTGCGGGAGCTGAATCCAGGGCTCCAGAGCTGGCCACCGCCACTGGGATTGTTCCTCCTGGGGCCTCACGAGGTAAACAACCCTCACTGAGCCCTGCACCAGGCAGGGGGCAGAGCAGCTCCCCCAAGTGCTAACACCTGAAAATCAGCACAACAGGCCCCTCCCCCAGAAGACCAGCTAGACGGACAAGTTCCAGGGGAAGTCAAGGGACTTAAAGTATACAAAATCAGAAGATACTTCCCCGTGGTTTTTTTTTTCTTCCTTTTTGAATTCTGTTTGCTTCCCCCACCCTTTTCTTTCCTTCCTTTCTTTTTCTTTCTCTTTTTCTTCTCTTTTTTCTTTTTTTCTTCCTTTTTTCTTTTTCTCTTTTCTTTCCTTCTTACTCTCTCTTTTTCTCCTTTTCCCAATACAACTTGTTTTTGGCCACTCTGCGCTGAGCAAAATGACTAGAAGGAAAACCTCACCTCAAAAGAAAGAATCAGAAACAGTCCTCTCTCCCACACAGTTACAAAATCTGGATTACAATTCAATGTCAGAAAGCCAGTTCAGAAGCACTATTATAAAGCTACCGGTGGCTCTAGAAAAAAGCATAAAGGACTCAAGAGACTTCATGACTGCAGAATTTAGATCCAATCAGGCAGAAATTAAAAATCAATTGAATGAGATGCAATCCAAACTAGAAGTCCTAACGACGAGGGTTAACAAGGTGGAAGAACGAGTGAGTGACATAGAAGACAAGTTGATGGCAAAGAGGGAAACTGAGGAAAAAAGAGACAAACAATTAAAAGACCATGAGGATAGATTAAGGGAAATAAACGACAGCCTGAGCAAGAAAAACCTACATTTAATTGGGGTTCCCAAGGGCGCTGAAAGGGACAGAGGTCGAGAATATGTATTTGAACAAATCATACCTGAAAACTTTCCTAATCTGGGAAGGGAAACAGGCATTCAGATCCAGGATATAGAGAGATCCCCCCCTAAAATCAATAAAAACCGTTCAACACCTCGACATCTAATAGTTAAGCTTGCAAATTACAAAGATAAAGAGAAGATCCTTGAAGCAGCAAGAGACAAGAAATCCCTGACTTTTATGGGGAGGAGTATTAGGGTAACAGCAGACCTCTCCACAGAGACCTGGCAGGCCAGAAAGGGCTGGCAGGATATATTCAGGGTCCTAAGTGAGAAGAACATGCAACCAAGAATACTTTATCCAGCAAGGCTCTCATTCAAAATGGAAGGAGAGATAAAGAGCTTTCAAGACAGGCAGGAACTGAAAGAATATGTGACCTCCAAACCAGCTCTGCAAGAAATTTTAAGGGGGACTCTTAAAATAACCCTTTAAGAAGAAGTTCAGTGGAAAAATCCACAAAAAAAAGGACAGAATAAATATCATGATGACACTAAACTCATATCTTTCAATAGTAACTATGAACGTGAATGGGCTTAATGACCCCATCAAAAGGCACAGGGTTTCAGACTGGATAAAAAAGCAGGACCCATTTATTTGCTGTCTCTAAATGAAGAGACTCATTTTAGACAGAAAGACACTTACAGCCTGAAAATAAAAGGTTGGAGAACCATTTACCATTCAAATGGTTCTCAAAAGAAAGCAGGGGTAGCCATCCTTATATCAGATAAACTAAAATTTACCCCGAAGACTGTAGTGAGAGATGAAGAGGGACACTATCTCATACTTAAAGGATCTATTCAACAAGAGGACTTAACAATCCTCAATATATATGCCCCGAATGTGGGAGATGCCAAATATTTAAATCAATTAATACCCAAAGTGAAGAAATACTTAGATAATAATACACTTATACTTGGTGACTTCAATCTAGCTCTTTCTATACTCGATAGGTCTTCTAAGCACAACATCTCCAAAGAAACGAGAGCTTTAAATGATACACTGGACCAGATGGATTTCACAGATATCTACAGAACTTTACATCCAAACTCAACTGAATACACATTCTTCCCAAGCGCACATGGAACTTTCTCCAGAATAGACCACATACTGGGTCACAAATCGGGTCTGAACTGATACCAAAAGATTGGGATCGTCCCCTGCATATTCTCAGACCATAATGCCTTGAAATTAGAACTAAATCACAACAAGAAGTTTGGAAGGACCTCAAACACGTGGAGGTTAAGGACCATCCTGCTAAAAGATGAAAGGGTCAACCAGGAAATTAAGGAAGAATTAAAAAGATTCATGGAAACTAATGAGAATGAAGATACAACCGTTCAAAATCTTTGGGATGCAGCAAAAGAAGTCCTAAGGGGGAAATACATCGCAGTACAAGCATCCATTCAAAAACTGGAAAGAACTCAAAACAAAAGCTAACGTTACACATAAAGGAACTAGAGAAAAAACAGCAGGTAGATACTACACCCAGCAGAAGAAGAGAGTTAATTAAGATTCGAGCAGAACTCAACGAAATCGAGACCAGAAGAACTGTGGAACAGATCAACAGAACCAGGAGTTGGTTCTTTGAAAGAATTAATAAGATAGATAAACCATTAGCCAGCCTTATGAAAAAGAAGAGAGAGAAGACTCAAATTAATAAAATCATGAATGAGAAAGGAGAGATCACTACCAACACCAAGGAAATACAAACGATTTTAAAAACATATTATGAACAGCTATACGCCAAAAAATTAGGCAATCTAGAAGAAATGGACGCATTCCTGGAAAGCCACAAACTACCAAAACTGGAACAGGAAGAAACAGAAAACCTGAGCAGGCCAATAACCAGAGAGGAAATTGAAGCAGTCATCAAAAACCTCCCAAGACACAAGAATCCAGGGCCAGATGGCTTCCCAGGGGAATTCTATCAAACGTTTAAAGAAGAAACCATACCTATTCTACTAAAGCTGTTTGGAAAGATAGAAAGAGATGGAGTACTTACAAATTCGTTCTATGAGGCCAGCATCACCTTAATTCCAAAACGAGACAAAGACCCCACCAAAAAGGAGAATTACAGACCAATATCCCTGATGAACATGGATGCAAAAATTCTCAACAAGATACTAGCCAGTAGGATCCAACAGCACATTAAGAAAATTATTCACCACGACCAAGTAGGATTTATCCCCGGGACACAAGACTGGTTCAACACTAGTAAAACAGTCAATTGATTCATCATATCAGCAAGAGAAAACCCAAGAACCATATGATCCTCTCATTAGATGCAGAGAGCATTTGATAAAATACAGCATCCATTCCTGATCAAAACTCTTCAGAGTGTACGGATAGAGGGAACTTTCCTCGACATCTTAAAAGCCATCTACTAGAAGCCCACAGCAAATATCATTCTCAATGGGGAAGCACTGGGAGCCTTTCCCCTAAGATCAGGAACAAGACATGGATGTCCACTCTCACCACTGCTATTCAACATAGTATTGGAAGTCCTAGCCTCAGCAATCAGACTACAAAAGGACATTAAAGGCATTCAAATTGGCAAAGAGGAGTCAAACTCTCCCTCTTCACGGATGACATGATACTCTACATAGAAAACCCAAAAGCGGGATCCCTGGGTGGCGCAGCGGTTTAGCGCCTGCCTTTGGCCCAGGGCACGATCCTGGAGGCCCGGGATTGAACCCCACGTGAGGCTCCCGGGATGGAGCCTGCTTCTCCCTCTGCCTGTGTCTCTGCTTCTCTCTCTCTCTCTCTGTCTATCATAAATAAATAAATAAATAAATCTTTAAAAAAAAAAAAAAGAAAACCCAAAAGCCTCCACCCCAAGATTGCTAGAACTCATACAGCAATTTGGTAATGTGGCAGGATACAAAATCAATGCCCAGAAATCAATGGCATTTCTATACACTAACAATGAGACTGAAGAAAGAGAAATTAAGGAGTCAATCCCATTTACAATTGCACCCAAAAGCATAAGATACCTAGGAATAAACCTAACCAAAGAGGTAAAGGATCTATACCCTAAAAACTATAGAACACTTCTGAAAGAAATTGAGGAAGACACAAAGAGATGGAAAAATATTCCATGCTCATGGATTGGCAGAATTAATATTGTGAAAATGTCAATGTAGCCCAGAGCACCTTACACGTTTAATGCAATCCCTATCAAAATACCATGGACTTTCTTCAGAGAGTTAGAACAAATTATTTTAAGATTTGTGTGGAATCAGAAAAGACCCGAATAGCCAGGGGAATTTTAAAAAAGAAAACCATATCAGGGGGCATCACAATGCCAGATTTCAGGTTGTACTACAAAGCTGTGGTCATCAAGACAGTGTGGTACTGGCGCAAAAACAGACACATAGATCAGTGGAACAGAATAGAGAATCCAGTTGTGGACCCTGAACTTTATGGTTAACTAATATTCGATAAAGGAGGAAAGACTATCCATTGGAAGAAACAGTCTCTTCAATAAATTGTGCTGGGAAAATTGGACATCCACATGCAGAAGAATGAAACTAGACCACTCTCTTTCACCATACACAAAGATAAACTCAAAATGGATGAAAGATCTAAATGTGAGACAAGATTCCATCAAAATCCTAGAGAAGAACACAGGCAACACCCTTTTTGAACTCGGCCACAGTAACTTCTTGCAAGATACATCCACGAAGGCAAAAGAAACAAAAGCAAAAATGAACTATTGGGACTTCATCAAGATAAGAAGCTTTTGCACACCAAAGGATACAGTCAACAAAACTAAAAGACAACCTACAGAATGGGAGAAGATATTTGCAAATGACATATCAGATAAAAGGCTAGTTTCCAAGATCTATAAAGACCTTCTTAAACTCAACACCAAAGAAACAAACAATCCAATCATGAAGTGGGCAAAAGACATGAAGAGAAATCTCACAGAGGAAGACATAGACATGGCCATCATGCACATGAGAAAATGCTCTGCATCTCTTGCTATCAGGGAAATGCAAATCAAAACCACAATGAGATACCCCCTCACACCAGTGAGAATGGGGAAAATTAACAAGGCAGGAAACCACAAATGTTGGAGAGGATGTGGAGAAAAGGGAACCCTCTTACACTGTTGGTGGGAATGTGAACTGGTGCAGCCACTCTGGAGAACTGTGTGGAGGTTCCTCAAAGAGTTAAAAATAGACCTACCCTACGATCCAGCAATTGCACTGTTGGGGATTTACCCCAAAGATTCAGATGCAATGAAACACTGGGACACCTGCACCCCGATGTTTCTAGCAGCAATGTCCACAATAGCCAAACTGTGGAAGGAGCCTCGGTGTCCATCGAAAGATGAATGGTTTAAGAAGATGTAGTTTATGTATACAATGGAATATTCCTCATCCCTTAGAACCGACAAATACCCACCATTTGCTTCAACGTCGATGGAACTGGAGGGTATTGAAGTAAGTCAATCGGAGAAGGACAAACAGTGTATGTTCTCATTCATTTGGGGAATATAAATAATAGTGAAAGGGAATATAGGGAAGGGAGAAGAAATGTGTGGGAAATATCAGAAAGGGAGACAGAACATAAAGACTCCTAACTCTGGGAAACGAACTAGGGTGATGGAAGGGGAGGAGGGCTGGGGGTGGGGGTGAATGGGTGACGGGCACTGAGCAGGGCACTTGACGGGATGAGCACTGGGTGTTATTCTGTATGTTGGTAAATTGAACACCAATAAAAAATAAATTTATTATTTAAAAAAAGAACCTTCAAACTCAACACTCAACAAATAATCCAATCAAGAAATGGACAGAAGACATGAATAGACATTTCTCCAAAGAAGATAAACATTTGTCCAACAGGCACATGAAAAAATGGTCCACATCACTCAGCACAAGGGAATTACAGATCAAAACCACAATGAGATACCACTGCACACCTGTCAGAATGGCTAAAATTAACAAGGCAGGAAACAGCAGATGTTGGTGAGGATGCAGAGAAAGGGGAGCCCTCTTGTACTGTTGGTAGGAATGAAAGCTGGTGCAGCCACTCTGGAAAACAGTATGGAGGTTGCTCAAAAAGTTGAATAGAGACCTACCCTATGACCCAGCAATTGCTCTACTGGGTATTTACACCACAGATGCAAATGTAGTGATCATAAGGGACACCTGCACCCCAATGTTTATAGCAGCAATGTCCACAATAGCCAAACTATGGAAAGAACCAAGATGTCCATCAACAGATAAATGGATACAGAAGATGTGGTCTATATATACAAAGGAATACTATTCAGCCATCAAAAAATGAAACCTTGACACTTGTAATGAGGTGGATGGAGCTAAAGGATATTATGCTGAGCTCACTAAGTCAGAGAAAGACTGTTATCATATGATCTCACTCATATGTGGAATTTAGGAAACAAAACAGAGCATCATAGGGGAAGAGAGGAAAAAATAAAACAAGACAAAATCAGAGAGGGAGACAAATCAAAAGACTCTTAATCATAGGAAATGAACAGGGCCACTGGAGAGGAGGCAGGTAGGGGAACAGGGCAACCAGGTGATGGACATTAAGGAGGGCACATGATATATTGAGCACTGGGTGTTTATAAGACTTATGCATCACTGACCTCTACCTCTCAAACCAATAATACATTATATGTTAATCAATTTGAATAAGTAAAAATTAATTAATTAATTAATTAATTAATTAATTAATTAATTTAAAAGGAATTCAGTATAGTTCGCCAGATTAACAAAGTAAAACTGGAAAACTATATGACCATCTCAATAGATGCAGAAAAGGTTTCTGACAAAATCCAACATTCATTCTTGACATTGAAAAGCTTAAAAAAAATTCTTAACAAAGTAGGTGTAGAAGGGAACAGCCTCAACCTAATGAAGGATATCTGTGAAGGATATCATACTTAACAGTTAACTCCTCTATTGACATCATACTTAATGATAAAAGACTTAATTATATGCCCTTCAGATCAGAAACAAGACAAGGATTCCACTCCCAACTCTTGTAGTCAACATTGTTCTGAAGGTTCTGGTTGGTGCAATAAGGCAGGAGGGAAGGGAGGGAGGGAAGGAGGGAGGAAGAAGGGAGGCAGGCATCCAGATTGGACAAAATATATAAAAAATATATATAAAAGCAGATGACTTGCTTTTCTATGTAGAAACCCAAGGGAATCTACAAAAAGGCTGCTAGAGATGATAAACAGACACATGAAAAGATGCTCAACATCACTAATGACCAGGGAAATGCAAATAAAAACCATAATGAGATAGCACCTCACACCTGTCCAAATGGCTACAATCAGAAAGACAATAAAGGGCAAGTTTTGGCGAGAATGTGGAGAAAAGGAAATACTTGTGCACTGTTGGTGAGAATGTAAATTGGTATATTGCAGAAAGCAGTACAGACTTTCTTCCCAAAAAATTAGAAATAACATATGATCCAATAATTCCACTGCTGGATATTTACCTGAAAAAAAAACAAAAAGATATATGCACCCCTATGTTTATTGCAGCGTTATTTACAATAGCCAAGATATGGAAGCGCCACAAGTATCCACTAACCGATGAATGGATAAGAAAGATGTGGAGTATGAACATGGAATGTTATTCTACATAAACAGTGATGAGATCTTGCCATTTGCGATGACATAGATGGACCTAGAGGGTGTTATGCTAAGTGAAATAAGTCAGAGAAAGACAAATGCCATATGATGTCACTTGCAGGTGGAATCTACAAAATAAAACAAAAGGCAGAAACAGACCCATAAATACAGAGAACAAACTGATGGCTGCCCGAGGGGTGGGGGTGGGAGGGGATGTGCAAAATGAGGGAAGAGGAGTGGGAGATCCAGGCTTCCAGTTATGGGATAAATCATGGGGATGAGAGGTCGAGTGCAGGGAATATAGTCAGTGGTATTGTAATAGCACCGGATGGTGACACTTGTGATGAGCACAGCATAACATGTAGACTCATAGAATCACTATGTCGTACACCTGAACCTAATGTGACATTGTGTGTGTCAACTATACTTCAATAAATAGGGTCTGCTAAAGGGGCGCCTGGGTGGCTCAGTCAGTGCAGTGTCCAACTGTTGATCTCAGCTTAGGTCTTCATCTCAGGGTCATGAGTCCAAGCTCACATGCCAGCATGGAGCCTACTTTAAAAAAAAAGGGGGGGGGGATAAAAAAAATTTAAAAATAAAAAAATAAAAAAAAAATTTTTAAATAAAAAAATAAAAAAAGGGGGGCAGCCCGGTGGCTCAGCAGTTTACCGCCATCTTCAGCCCGGGGTGTGATCCTGGAGACCCAGGATCGAGTCCCACATCGGGCTCCCTGCGTGGAGCCTGCTTCTCCCTCTGCCTGTGTCTCTGCCTCTCTCTCTCTGTCTCTGTCTCTTATGAATAAATAAATAAAATCTTAAAAAAAAGACTACTAGAATTAATAAGTCCGTTCACCAAGGTTTCAGGATGCATAATTAATACACAGAAAATAATTCTATTTCTAAATACTAGCAATGAACAATTGAAAGTTGAAATTAAATATCATTTACACAAAAAAATATATCATTTACAATCCTATCAAAATATGAAATACTTAGTAATTTTGACAAAAGGCTTGCACACTCAGACTAAAACATTGCCAAGAGAAATTAAAGAACTCTTAAATATAAACATTATTGGAAAGATAACCGTTAACCGTGTTAATGGTTCAAAGGACTCAATATTGTTGAGATGTCATGTCTCCTCAAATAAATCCATGGATGCAGGGCTCCTGGCATAGAGCACGTGACTCTTGATCTCGGGGTAGTAAGTAAGCATGTTGATTACTTAAAGATTTTTTTTAAATTTATCTGTATCAAGGTACCCGGGTGTTCAGTGGTTGAGCATCTGCCTTTGGCTCAGGTCTGATCCTGAGGTCCTGGGATCAAGACAGGAAGCCTGCTTCTCCTCCTGCCTATGTCTCTGCCTCTCTCTCTGTGTCTCTCATGAATAAATAAATAAAAATCCTTTTTTAAAAATCTAAATTTTATCTATAGATTTGACATAATCACAATAAAAACTCCAGCAGGATTTGTTTTATAAATCAATAAAGTGATTCTAAAATTCACATGGAAATGCTACCAAACAGCTTTGAAAAGAATTTGGAAGATGTAGACTGCCTACTTTCAAGACTTCTTGTAAACCATAGGTAGTAAGATGCTGCGGTAGCACCGTCAGGGTAAACCTGTTCAAGGGAACAAAAGAGAGCTCAAAGGTAGAACCATACATATGTGAACAACCTATTTTCTTCAGAGATATGAAGGCAATTCAGTAGAGGAAGAAAACTCTTTGCAACATACGACCCTGGAGCTACTGGATATTCACATACAGAAAATGAACTTCACTCCATAGTTTACATACCCTTAACAAAAATTAACTGAGAATGGACCATAGACCTAAATGTAAAACCTAAAACTAAAACTTCTAGAAAGTATAAAATCTTTGAGGCCTTGGGTTAAGCAAAAATTTCTTAGATACACCAAAAGAACAATCAATGAAAAAACACATTAACTGTACTTATTCAAAATTTAAAACTTCCATTCTTAAAAACACACTACTTAGAGTTTTTTTTTTTTAAACCTTGGAGACTGGGAGAAAATATTTACTAGAATGTATGATACAGGACCTACGTTCAGCATATAAAAAGAACACTCAAAACTCTAAGGACCACAATAAGAATTTTTTAAAAAGCAAAGATTTGAACAAACCACCAGAGAAGATATGTCAATGGCAGTGGGCACATGAAAACAGTGATGCTCCACGGCACTGGCCATGGGGGCGATGCGCTAACACCACCCGATTTCCAGGAATTGGGGGCGAGTGCACAGCAGCTTCCCCCACGCACTTGGCCCTATTCATCTCTTCCATTCTCTCTTCCTGGATTGTATCCTTTTAACTAAACCACCAAACAATCCCCAAACAAAAGAGCAAATTGTCTATGGTTAAATGCCCAAATCCTGAAGAAGGAGCTTCAGTGCTGGAACTTTCTGTGAGACTGGCAGAGATGGTAATGCCCAGATACCGCCAGCTGCAGATCCCAGGGGCAGTGGCAGGACTTCAGGAAAGTTCTGCATCAGCAGCTCTGATTAGGGGATGGGTGTTTGATCGCAGAAAGAAAAAGAAACCGAGAAATGCTGATGGGAAGAATGTATACATGTCAGCCACCTCAGCCCCTTCCCAAACTGTGGAGCCAACTGCATTTAGAGTCGGGATTTAGGGGCGCCCGGGGGCTCCACTGGTTGAGCTTCTGCCTAGAGCTCAGGTCCTGATCCCAGGGCCCCAATGGAGCATCGTCTGGGGAGCCCGCTTCTCCCCCAGCCTCTGCCTCCCCCCCACCCCCTTGCCAGCTGCTCTCTGGCTCGCTTTCGCTCTCTCTCTCACTCTCCCTGCGAAATACATAAAATCTTTAAAGTTTTTTCATTTTCAAGAAACATTAGAATTTAAAGGGGTTGGGTGTAAGATAAAAGGCGTCCTGTTGCAACAGTGATGATGGCGACCTGATACAGGGAGAGCGACCAGGAGAGAGTGAGCCCTAAGAGTTCTTACCCCAAGAAAAACATGTTTCTCCTTTCTTTTATTTTATTTTTATTGTATCCATATGAGAAGATGGATGTTAGCTGAACCTACTGTGGCAATCATTTCATAACGGATGTAAATCAAACCATCCTGCCACATGCCTTAAGCTTAACAGCAAAGTATGTCAGTTATTTTTTAGTAATACTTGATAAACAGGGGAACCTGGGTGGCTCAGCCCATTAAGCGTCTGACTTTGGCTCAGGTTCTGTCTCCCATCCTGGGTTCAAGCCCAGCGTCGAGATCTGCCCTCAGAGGGGAGCCTGCTTGTCCCTCTTCCTCTGTCTCTGCCTCCCCACAACCCTGTCATGCTCTCTCTGTCTCTTTCTCAAATACATAAAATCTTTAATAAAAAAAAAAACAAAAAACTAGGGGATGCCTGGGTAGCTCAGCTTTGGCTCAGGCCGTGATCCCAGAGTCCCACGATCGCATCCCATATCGGGCTTCCTGCATGGAGCCGGCTTCTCCCTCTATGTCTCTACCCCCTCTCTCTCTGTCTCCCATGAATAAATAAAATCTGTAAAAAAAATTTTTTCCGGGATCCCTGGGTGGCGCAGCGGTTTGGCGCCTGCCTTTGGCCCAGGGCGCGATCCTGGAGACCCGGGATCGAATCCCACATCGGGCTCCCGGTGCATGGAGCCTGCTTCTCCCTCTGACTATGTCTCTGCCTCTCTCTCTCTCTCTCTCTCTGTGACTATCATAAATAAATAAAAAAAATAAAAATTAAAAAAAAAAATTTTTTCCAACTACATAGGTGCTTTCTCTCTACATCAAATGGGTTTGCTGATTTAAGAAAAAAATCTGAGAAAGAAGCTCTGAACAGATTCAAAAGTCTAACTTCCATTTTATTTTTTTTAAGATTTTATTTATTTATTCATGAGAGACAAAGAGAGAGGCAGAGACATAGGCAGAGGGAGAAGCAGGCTCCTCGTAGGGAGCCCGATGCAGGACTTGATCCTGGGACCCAGGAATCACAACCTGCGCTGAAGGCAGATGCTCAACCTCTGAGTTACCCAGGCATTTATTTATTTTTTTAATAAGATTTTATTTATTTATTCATGAGAGACAGAGAGAGAGAGAGAGAGAAAGAGAGAGAGGCAGAGACACAGGCAGAGGGAGAAGCAGGCTCCATGCCGGGAGCCTGACGTGGGATTCAATCCCCGGTCTCCAGGATCACGACCTGGGCCGAAGGCGGCGCTAAACCGCTGAGCCACCAGGGCTGCCCCCACCCAGGCGTTTAAAAGTCTACCTTTTAAATTAGATAATAAGTAGATTTATTCCTTTAGCAGATGAAGTAATGCTAACTTTACTAAGAAACAAAATCAGATTGCAGGTATTAATGACTCACTAACCCTAAGGACCAATTTATTTTAACATTTTGCTGGCCTCTCTAGAATTTGTGATCACATGAGATGTATTTATCATCTTTAGTGTGGAAAATGTTTTGGAAGGTCACTTCTGGTAGATTCTGTGGTCTTCTGAACAAGACTTAACAGAGAAGTGCTGCTTAATCTTCTCAAAGGGCATCCTGTCCTGTTTAGCTCACAGAGTACCCAGGCACTTGTGCCATAGTTAGGAGGTAACAATCACAGGCCTTGGATATGATCATACTAAACAAATTACCTAGAGGAGATAGCACTGGTATTAGAGAATTTATTTCCTTAAAAAAGAACAGCATAAGGTTTGAACTGATTGGAATGCCCATTAAGTCTTGGTTTTGGGGTACTGGGTGGCTCAGTGGTTGAGCATCTGCCTTCGTTTGCCTCAGGGTGTGACCCCGGGGTCCTGGGATCTAGTCCCACAATGGGGTCCCCGCAGGGAGCCTGCTTCTCCCTCTGCCTGTGTCTCTGCCTCTCTCTGTGTGTCTCTCATGAATAAATAAAATCTTTTTAAAAAATCTTGATTTGTTCCAGCTGCCAGCTAACATTTGGTTGAATTCGTAGACTCCAAATATAATTTTCAAATTAATGTTTTTCCACTATTATTAATTTGTTCCTTACTTATAGATGGATCTTGCATGATTTTGCACTATTACTCCCTTAGAGTAATAGCTAAATGCAGAGCACCACTTTTCTGAATAAGTTTGTTTTCAAAGGCTTGGCACTAAAGAAGAAACGTGTAGAATTTTTTGTTTTATTTGATGTTAGAAATGCGGATTGTAATTTTGGAAGTGGCCTATATTCTACAAACGGGTCTGAACAATGTGGCGTATATGAAAAATATGTACATTTGGCATGAGTAGATAGTGTTTGAGTGACTGAAGAACAAAGTGGAGTAAAATGATAGGACAGCCCGTTCATCACTAAAGCCACGTCACAATGACCATGCGATATTAGTGATGCCATTCTATATGGAGAGAACAGTTTGGCTGCTTTAAAATAATGCGACACGTAAGTCATTTTAATCAAGGTGAAAAGTTACTGAAGTTTGGATTCTTATCTCAGAAACTTAACACCCCAAAATTTACAAATTTCATAAATATTCCTGACATATATAGCTTGAAGAATCATTTGACCCTAGCCATACTCCCAAATCTATCTCAGCATGATATTTAGCATGATTTTGGCATGGTGGCGCACATTTGCCTCCCAAGGTCAATTCAGTGATTGCTCAAGCCAGCCAGGAGAAATACCAGTGCTGGCCAGTAGGTCCCACCCCTGGGCTCTGCATTGTTTCTCTTCTTCTTTATGAAACTATCACAGAAATGAATGAATTCTCATTGAGCATGCAGAACAAAACTAAGATTTTCTAGAGCTTTGAGAAGGAAGGATTCGTGGGGCAGGATCAAAGCATACATTGGAAATACACGAATCATATAAAGGTCAATATGGTGGCACAGGATCCTTCCTGTGAAGGGCAAACCTTTCATCACCCTAAAAGTGAGAGATAAACTGAATGTAGGCAAATTGTTGACTTGTGTTCATTGGAGGGGAGAGGGCGGTAGTATCTTTTTTAAAAGTAATCTCTACAACACAACAAGGGGCTTGAACTCAGGACACCGAGATCAAGAGTCTCACACTCTACTGAGCCAGCCACACACCATGAGGATGTTGTTTTAAATATAAAAGTGTTGCTATTTAGGAGTACTAACTTCAGCAGACAGAGATGCTCTGGGAGTTTGGGTACTTTGGAGTATCTTTATATGGGATAGACTTAGCTTAATGGAGAAATTTTCCTAAGTCTGTTGCTATCGGTATGTCTTTCAGATGTTTCCCACTGATGTTTGTGATGCTTGAAAAAATCCAAATTCTGTTTGGATGAATTTTATGCTTTTTTCTCTCTACCTCCTCCTTTCCCTAGGTGCCCTCCCACATTTTGCTGTCAAAAGTTACTGCCCTATTATCTCACTGATAAATCTCAACTATATTCATTTAGAATTCTTTGAATTTATTTATAAACTACATTTGTAGGGAAAAAACTCACATTCCTACACACCTATAAGAATGGCTAAAATTTGGGGCACCTGGGTGGCTCAGTGTGTTGAGCCTCTGCCTTCAGCTCAGGTCATGATCCCAGGGTCCTCAGATGGAGCCCCGCATTGGGCTCTCTGCTCAGCGAGGAGTCTGCTTCTCCCTCTCCCTCTGCCCCTGCTTATGCTCTCTCTTTCTCTAATAAATAAATAAGTAAAATCTTTTAAAAATTAAAAAGACTGAGCACACCAAGTGTTGGCAAGGAGCTAGAAGAACTGGAGCTCTCAGAAAATGCTGATGTAGAGTGTTGAAACCACATTTTGACAGTTTTAAAAAGTGCTCACCATGCACCCACCATATGACCCTGCATGTAGGTACTCAGCCAGGAGATATGAAAGCATATGCTCCTACAAAGACTTGTGTTCAGACGCTCGTAACTGCTTTACTTGTAATGGTCCCAAACTGTAAACAACTGGAAGTCCATCACCTGCTGGAGAGAAACAGCTCGTGGTGCAGACAAGACTGTGGAATGCTCAGCGGTGACAAGGCATAGACCACCAGAACTCGTGGGCACATGGGTAAGTCTCAAAATGATTATGCTGAATGAAAGAAGCTGTATGATTGCATTTATTACAAGATTTTTTTTTAATGCCAATGAATACAGTGAGAGACACAGATCAGAGGTTGCTGGGGCCGGGGAGGGAAGGAGGCTGGAGGGATTACAGAGTGCCACAAGGAGGCCTTCGGAGTGATGCGCGGGTGCACGATAGTGCTTGTGGTGCTGGTTTCCTGGGTGCATTCATTTGTCAGAACTCACAGCTGCCAAATAACCCAGCCATTCCACTACCTGAGTATTCACCCAGGAGAAGTGCGCAGAACCAACTATAGTCACCAAAAGCAGGTCACTGATGATTCTTTACCAAGAATATAGTTCCTGCAGAAAACCCCATTGGACTCATTTCCCTTTCTGGATCACTGTTTTACACATTAAGGATGAGCTACCTCCATTTTTCCACTTCCATTTAAAATGTACTAAAATTATATTCATTAGGATCAGTTTTTTCCTTGCAAATATAAGACTTCATATACTGATCAAATTCACAATTAGAACTTGTGCCTACACACATGCTCAGGAATCAGCTTTTACCATGTGTACAGGTTTAGCCACTGTCAAATCACTTTGTTACTGTTCCTAACAATAAAATTCATTATGAATTCTATTTTTTAAAAGAATATTTATCATTTGCCTAAACCAGCCCACAAGGAAATAGTGAGCAGATCCCTCAGTTTCCTAGATGCCCTTTGGTGCCGGCTCACTGCACAGCCTGTCCACCTCCCCCTGCCCTTCCTGTCTTGTGTGTTCCGGAAGCTGTAAGCCATTTTCAGGGTTAGACTATCCACAGGGACATGAAGGCAGATCAGAGAGACTCACTTCACTTGTCAATGACTTCATTCATAATTTTATTTTTTTTTTATTTTTTTTTAATTTATTTTTTATTGGTGTTCAATTTACTAACATACAGAATAACACCCAGTGCCCGTCACCCATTCACTCCCACCCCCCGCCCTCCTCCCCTTCTACCACCCCTAGTTCGTTTCCCAGAGTTAGCAGTCTTTTTTTTTTTTTTTTTTTTTTTTTTTTAATTTGAGTTAGCAGTCTTTACGTTCTGTCTCCCTTTCTGATATTTCCCACACATTTCTTCTCCCTTCCCTTATATTCCCTTTCACTATTATTTATATTCCCCAAATGAATGAGAACATATAATGTTTGTCCTTCTCCGACTGCTTCATTCATAATTTTAAAAGTGAAAATTAGAACATCTACTAGTTTTGCAAAGAGCAGTGAATTTGGCTTATACATGGGGAATAGGCATCCCGAGAGAGGGCTAAAGCAGGTGGCAGAGGGTCCCACCCAGGAGGGAAATGTGACACTATATCTCATAAGTACCCCTGCTACACATGACTTAGAGAAGGTGGGTCCCTATGTGCCAACGTGAAAATATCTTTAATTTGCTACGTAAAAAAGGAAGTCAGAGTAGTATGAACAGTGAGTAAGAAAGGGATTAGATTATATATAAATACATTCGTGAGCATGGAAAGTTTCCAGAAAATACACAGGAAACCATCATTTGGATTCTGCAGGCTCCACCCCATCCATGGCCTCCCATCAGTGTTCCCTGAACACAAGCCCTGTCTCTCCAACAAGGAGACCCACGTGCCAGAAATAGATGAGAGGCCCAACAAGGAGAGAAGGGAAAAACTAAGGACAAGGATTGGAGCATGTGAAAGGAGAGAGAGTTGCCAGGAGAATCTGTTCCGGATCCTGGGACGCTCTGAAGAGGAGGGATGACCTGCAGGTGGAAAGAAACCACTGGTCCTAAAGCTCCACCCACCCTTACTCTGTGGCCTGAGCACACCTTGTACCACCATTCCCACCTGCGAAGCTCAGGGCTCAAGACTTCCCAGGAAGTGTGAGGGCAGATCCTGAGTTTCTGCTCTTTGGACTATGTGGCCTACAGCTTGGTTTCTATCTCGCTCTGTGACTGACACGGAGTTTTGTTCGGTGTTTAGAGGATAACTAGTGTCTGACACCAGGGTTCAAAGCTTATATACCCAGTAGGGAGATGAAGAAACTGGCTTTAGAAGAGAAAGACCAAAGCCAAAAAAGGAATAATGGACCTGCCAACTCTAATCTTAGCAATGCCAGCTCTTAGTCAAGGCAGATAAAATTTGTTTTGTTTTTTTAATTGAATCCAGTGTTGCTACACTACAGAGCTATGGGCCACCCAGATCAGTTTGCAAGCACTCCTAGGTGGCCTAAGCATTTCAGGGGTCAGAAGTGCACAGATGGTGTACAGCAGGGCACCCCTGCGTAAGTATAAGGTTACCCAGCATCTCATCACCAATTGGATCTAAATTACAGCCCACATCTATAAGCGTTTACAGCATGTCATGCTCTGCTCTGAATCCTGCACATCTGTCCTAATTTCATTGTCACACAACCCTCTGGCCATATTCCCAAGGCCTAATAGCTGATGAGGGGCAAAACAGAGGGTTTGTTTGAACCCTGACAGACTGATGAATCCCAAAAACGGAGACTCATGACTGCTTCACCAACCCCAGCAGGAAAAGGACAGGCTCCTTGGTCTTCCTCACCCAGAGTTCTTCCTCATGCTCCTGCACCTTCCGCCACCTGTCTTTGCAACCAGAACAAAGGACCACCTTGCACTTGAAACCCATGCAAACAGTGGGCAGGTAACTGCCCAGCCAGGAGTGGGGGCAGGGGGTGGGGGTCTTCTTTCTGGAGCCTGCCATCTTTAATCCTCAAGTGGCTAAGATTTAATCCATGCCCTGAGCCCTTCGAGACCTCTTTCCCAGGAAGTTACAAGTGGACATGAGCAATTCTGGTTGGGGGCAGATTCCTGCCTGGGGTCAGCCATGTGGACTGATCATCGGATGGCCATGCTACAAAACTTCACACTGGGGTCATTCTTCGAGTGGACTCAGATCCACACCCTCCCCTTTTGTGTCAGCTCACCTCACAGGTGCTTCCAGGGCCCACCCCCACTGATTTAATATGCAGAGACTCCGAGTGTACAGACCATACCCGGCCTGCTGCCCCAGATGACCTTGTTCCAACTTTAAAAATCAAAATTTAGGAAACCACAATTGCCATTGACATACAAGCAATTCCACCTCATTGGAGGGTGACAGAGGAAGGACACATTTGCTGGGGGATGGTTTGGATTCAATTGGGCAGGGCAGGCAGGAAGAAGTCCAGAAAGCATCTCTTCATGGATATAGATATATATATATATATTTATATTTATATTTATATTTGTATTTATATTTGTATCCATCTTTGTTTTCTTGGGAGTGAGGGGCTCACTGGGTCTGTTGGGAGTGGGGTTGGATCAGGAGGCAGCGGTCAGTTCTGGGAGATCTGTGGTCTCCATTTCATAATACCCCTTTGCGCTAGAAAAGGTCTTCCCCTTCAAGATCTCTATGAGTTGCTGTAGTCGCTTGGCAAAAGAAAGTACTTGGAGAGGTTTAGTGATAGATGGGGGTGCAGGTGGGGGTGGGGGTGGGGGTGGAGGTGGGGGTGCAGCTGGGGGTTTGGGTCGAGGTCGAGGTTGAGATGGCGGACTGGCAGGAGGCGGTCGAGGAGGGTGTTGGAAGTACCAAGGAGGGTGAGCAGGAGACTGGGCAGAGGGGGGTCTAGCCGGGGGTGCTTGAGTACTAGGATGGGGAGGGGTGGCCAGTTGAGCCATGTGCAAGGCATTAGAACCAATCTTGGAAGCAATCCAGTTCAGATAGGGCCAGGTGGCCGTGTAGACTCCGGGGCGCTTAGCTCGGGCACAGCCTACCCCCCAGCTTGTGATTCCCACGACCACATAGGTGTTTGCCACGTTGTCTCTGCACATGAGAGGCCCGCCGCTGTCCCCCTGCCCAGAAGGACACAGAAGTCACTCTCTGTCCAAGCCACTTTTCCCCTGTCCAGAAGGGCCATTGGGTCTGGAAGGACAGTTTCTGTAGTCACATGGCTTCCTGCTGCCATGAACACAAGTAGTAGTGGTAAACTTTGAGTTGGTATCAACAGCTTCAGTTGGGATGTGGGAAGGGAATGGACTGTCATGGGTCTCCTCGCAGTGAGGGGGGAAGACAAGCGACCCATGGGCCCAGTTGCGTGGCTCATGCATCCACAGGCATGTACGTACAAGTGGATGTGAAATTTTTGTATTCTGGTGAGGAGAGGTGAGCATCTCTTCAAGGGTGGTGTTTGGGTGCTATGGTCTCTGTGTTATGACAGGATAAAGGCTCTCAGCATGGTGATTAGTCCTTTGTAGGGGCAGCAGATGTCACCTCCCATCCTCATTCTACAAGATGGGACCAGGGAAAGGGTCACTGAGGCAGGGCCCTGGAGGCAGTGGTGTTCAGGGAGGAGGGCACCCAAAGGGAAGTTACCTGGCAGGTGTCGATCTTGCCTTCAGGGTAGCCTGCACACACGTTGGTTGAACGAATGCGCCCATTGTACCACTGGGTGGAGTTACATAAGTCGAGGTCGATGAGGTTCACGCGTGCCTCCTGCAGTGTAGGTGCGATCCTGTAGGCTACAGCCAGGCAGCTCAGTGGTCAGCGGTCACAGAAGGCACGTTCTGGGAAAGCCCTGCCTCCTCCCTCCACAGAACCCCTGTCATCCTGAAACACTCTAATTAAACCTAAAATCCATGGAAGTCAATGCCCCTGGCCTCTCCTCATATGCTTCTGAAGGACGTGGGGCGGGGGTGGAGGAACGTGCAGGGGCAGTGCACGGAGGACGCACAGATGCAGCCGTGCGTCAATGTGAAGGGATGTGTGTCGATGCCAGATGACTATTCACAGTTACGGCCAGGATGTGTCACCCCGTTTACACCCCACAGTGACCTCCTGTGTTGAGCCCCATGACTCGCCTTTCCCACAATCAGGAGCTTGGAGCACCACTCATCCAAACATCCTGGTAGGGATGTAGTGTGGCTTGGATTCTGGATTCGGACCAAGGGTCTCCTGTCTACACTCAAATCGAGGATACACGTTTCATTCCCCCATAGCACAGCTGTAAGTCACCCTCCCTGCTTTTTATCCCCTCTCAGGACCCCTCTGCTCAACAGCGGACAGGATCCTCTGGAGCGGGGTGAGTGAGTCCCTCCCTGTGTGCCTCCCATCTGTTCTGGGATCATAGAAAGGGAGGAAGTGCAGGATTGCCTCCACACAGACCTGTCAGGGGCTTGGGTGGCTGGAATGACCTGAAGCCAAGTCAGACCTTCCTTTACAGCCCCGGACGTTCCATCACGACCTATGGGTTAAGAAAGGGCCAGCGCAGGCTCTGCCTCCATCAGCCAACCCTTCACCTGGCTCGGACAGAGCCCCGGAAAGGGCACGGCTCTCCCCTCTTCATCCAGCAGCTCCCTCAGACAGAGGGGCCCCAGCACAGCAGCACCCACAGCCCAGCTGCAGCCTGGCAGGCGGCCCTGACATCCCTGCATCTGCATGGGGAGGTGGCAGACCAGACTTGCAATATAGAGATGTGGGGCAAGCAGGAAACCAGGACCCGTCTGGGCGGCCTTAACTGTGTCTCCAGTCCCTTCAGCTCAGCTTTCCGTACCCCTCAAAGCAGTTAGTTTTGTACTTGCACTGCCCGAGACAGGGGTGACATTGAAATTGCTGCCAAAACAAGACTGGTCACCCGAGGTGACCTTTTAGATCTATGTTAAGAGCCAGAGGACCTGAAGGAGAACAGGGTTTTCTCAATCCCAACACATTGGCTCTAAATGACGGACGCTATGACGTCTACAAGAACTGGAAATTCTGTAGGAAAGGAGGAGGACCACCCCGGAAGTGCTCTCCGAGCTCTGAAGCACATGAGCTCGAGGAGGAGGTAGAGAGAGGAAATGGAGAAGGAACGTCACAGAAGATCTGAGACTTGGCCTTAGCGGTGGAGGATGTGTTCACTAAAACCTGGCAGACATCCCATTAAGTTGAGGAGGATTCTAGAACAAAAAAGGACTTGCATGGTGTCCAGGGTGTCACTGGGAGCCTACAATCCTTTTGAGTGACAGGATAGCAAAGGTGATGGTAGCAGTGGAAGTGTAGATGGGAGCCCTGAGATCAGCCCCCGAGGGACTGCAAGAACCCCGAAACACTGTGCACATGTTTGGGTGGGTGGGCAGAGCAGGGTGGGCTGGGGTGGGACAAGAAGAACGCTCTAGAGGCCACAGCAGAGCCATGGACACCGACAGCCAGCCAGAGGGTACACCCCGGGCCAGGGAGGGAAGGGCCAGCAGAGGCCAGTGAAAACAAGGGTGCCCGGGGGGAGGGGGGAGCCCTTCCCTGAGGGATGGGCAGAGAGGAGGAAGAGTCACAGGACGCATCCTGACTCTACCAGGGTTTTGTCACCAGAAAAGACTAAGTTTTGACCCCAAATGACTTGAATCAGGAGCCCCCAGTTTTCCATTAGCAAAGGACGGAAGCACTTCCAGGGTCTCCTCACACCCCCAAGCTGACGGGAGAAGAAGCCCACGTGGCCACCTGCGGAAGGCTGAGAGGCCTACCCCACCTGCCCTGTCGCTGCCCACTGCTGACCTGCCAGAAACGCCACCCCCAACGCCCACTATGGAGGAAAGAAGGAGGGCGGATTCTGGAGATGTGAGCCCCGAGGGTGCCTGGGCCGGGCAGGCTGGGCTCCTGGCTCTCACGGCCTCCCACTCGGCCTCGCAATCGGCCTCCCATGCGGCAGGACGGCCCAGGAGGAGCTGGCCAAGCACGGGTTCAGGCTGCGATACCCCGTTTAGGCAGCGTAGCAGCGGGGCTCCCGGCCCCAGGTACAGACACAGCCCAGTGTGACTGCGCGAGGCCCTCCCTCCAGCGACCCACAGGTCCGCGGTCGCGAGGCCCTGGGCAGGGGACGCAGCTGCCAGTGTGTCCCCTACGACAGGGCCCAGTGTTGGGACCCTACTGCCCGCACTCCGCTGGGTCTCACATCTCGCCCCCACTGTGGAGACCACGGAGGGGTGCCCCGCAGCGCCCCGTGAGCTCCCCCCAGCACTCACCTTTCTCCTTCAAGAACCCCCAGCCAGCCACCCAGCAGCCCTGGGGCACCCTAGGTGGGCCCGCCCTGAACTGGGGCAGGCAGCCGGGGCCAATGAACTGCCCGCACGGAACGGGCGGCGTGATCTTCATGAGCGCGATGTCGTTGTACTCCAGACTGGGGACGTAGCTCTCGTGGATGATGATTTTCTCCACGTATCTTTCCTGCTGGGGCGGCTTCGCGGGCTTATCATTTCCGTACACGATCTCCCTTGCGCCAAAAATCAGTCTCCAGTCGTACACTTTCCTGCAGGCGGAGGCCAGGCAGGCGGCGCTCAGCCAGGGGCCCCGAGGCTGGCGGCCAGGACCCCAGCCCCCCCAAGGCCCACCCCAAGGCCCCACGCAGCACCCTGCACGCCCACTCTCCGGGGCCCCCAGACCCCTGCACACCCTTGCACACCTACTTTTTGGAGACGAAGCAGTGAGCGGCAGTGAGCAGCCAGTGGGAGTTCAGCAAGGTGCCTCCGCACGCGTGGTACCTCCGGTTGTTGTGGGAGGTGAAGACCTGGAGGCTGACCATCCAGGGCCAGGCCCCGATCACCGTGTCCTGCCCTCCGATGATGCGGCTGGCCCCCTGCGTGCTGTGCCTGAACCGCAGCCCACAGGGGCCACTGAGGAGAGACGCCCGGTCAGAGGGCACGGGGGGCACGGGGGGCAGTGGGGGAGCCAGGCCAGAGGCTGTGGCTCCGGGAACAGCCCAGGAGCTTGGGGTCATAGGGCTGGTGGATGTGGCCACAGGCGGGGAAAGAGGGACCGTGGGAAGCAGGGGGCACAGGGGAGACACAGGGGGGAACAGGGGGGCTAGACAGGTGTGATGGCGGGGGACTCAGGGAACAGCCCCAGGGCTCCCCCGCCGTACACGGTGGGCTTGGAGGGTGGCAGGAGGAGGGGACCTGCCAAGATAGGTCCAGTAGCCCCAGCTATGGGGAGCACTGGGGGCCCAGGGGTGGAAGCTCCGGGAGCTGGGGGAGGCCACGATAGTTTCGGGGGTATCTTGGGGGCTGCTGGAGCCTAAGGTGGAGAGAGGATCCTTCAGGAATGCCATGACAACACCCTGGAGCCTTGGGGGTCAGCCATAGGTAGGGGCACCTCGGGGTCTGTGGGAACAAAGGGGCTCCTAAAAATTAGGACTCGATGCTTGAGGCAGTGGGGTCAGTCTCTGGGTGAGGAGAGGGCCCCAGTGTCTGTGCTGCGGGAGGCATCGGAGCCTGGGGTCAGGCCTAGGGGAAACTGGGAGCAGGGTGGCCTGAGGTGGGATGCGGGTCACGCCCAGGGAAAGCCAGGGGAGTCCCAAGGGCCAAGCTTGGCCTCCTCCCGCGCCCTGGACAGAGGGAGTCTGGGTGGGCCTTGCTGCTCAGAACACACTCTCCCCACCCCCTGAGGAGCCCTGGACACTTACTCACACGTGGCGTTATCTTTGGCAACCACAGACACCACCAAGACCAGCAGAACGGCAGTTGGCAGCATCTCCACCATACTCCTGCCCCAGCCTGGCCTGGAAGCCGAGTGACCTCATAAAGCTCTGCAGCCTCCTGACCAATCAGCAGGGCCACCTCCCACCTCCTCCCCCCACCCCCAGTCTCAGGCCAGGCAGAACTTTTTAGCTAACCGGTTCACACTCAAACAAGTTTCCAGCTTTTGGTACAGGCTTCCCCCACCCCTGGGGTGATGGGGGCTCATGTCCAGCCCTCTCCCTCCGTCCCAAGGCCAGGATCTTCATTCCCTGGGACCCTTCTAAGGTCCCATATCGTCTGAGGTTCTAGTCAGGGGCAGGTTCAGGGTCTGTCCCTTGGGCACGCTGTACCCACAGTTCCTGCTCCACAGCCTGGATTGAGGGGCAGCTATGTCCTGTATCAGGACGGTGCAGCAGGTGGCGGCTACAGGGCATCAGGCTCGTCAGGTTAATCGATCCTTATCCATGTATGGAGCAAATTGTCTTTCCCTCTCACAAGTACATGTTGTCAGCACGCTTCTCGAAGAGCCACTTGAATTTCTCTAATTTAGGACCACGAGGCCGACCTTTCTACTCACTGCTGAGTATCGCAAGGTCTGGTGTTACCTACCTGAGTGCCTCCAGGTCTCCTCTCCGGGACAGATGTGCAGCAACGTGTGTCTCTTATACTTGAGTGTTAGGAACTCCCATCACAGTTGCCTAAGTACCCTGAGGTTTCACTTCTATCAGGAGACAACACCCCGCCTACAGGAGGATGACAAATGCTCACCTCACACACCTGCATGTTACGAAGTTGCAACTCCTGCAAGAGTGAGGACATCACGTCTCCACCGCATGGAGGGCGATCTCCCCTCCTCTCCCTGAGTGTAAGCTCTGCACCAAGCCATCGGAGTGTGAAGAGCTTGTCCTCTCCCCCACCTGCGTGTCAGGACCCCTCATAGCTTCTTTCTGAGTGTTGTCAGATTGTCAGATGACCTTTATTCTTCTACCTCTCTTCTGACTGAATGTCTTTTTTCTTTTTTAAGATTTTATTCATTTATTCATGATAGACAGAGAGAGAGAGAGAGAGAGGCAGAGACACAGACAGAGGGAGAAGCAGGATCCATGCAGGGAGCCCGACACAGGACTCGATCCTGGGTCTCCAGGGTCAGGCCCTGGGCCGAAGGCGGCGCTAAACCGCTGAGCCACCCGGGGATTCCATCTGACTGAATGTCTTAGTGCTCATCTCACGTAACTTTCGGGAGGTCACATCCCCCCCAGATGAATATCCAATAGGTCTTGCATATCTGCACCTGAGTCTCAGGAGCTATCGACTCCTATTCCTGCACATGAGGATGTGTTTGCTCCCATCTCCAGGCCGAAGGCCTCATCTCTACCACCTGAGTGTCACTTTGGGGTGTCTTCTCTACCCGAGAACCCAGAGTCTTCTACCCCCTACCTGAAGGCCAGGAGGTGCATCTCACCTAGTGCGCCGCGATTTCATCAGCCATACTGAGGAGCCAGGAAGCCTCCCTCCCCACCTAAAAGTATGAGCTTTTAGCATCTCTACCTGAATATCACACGGTCTCCTTTACTGGCTAAGTGTCTGACTGTGGTTTCCGTCTCACTGCTGAGGGTCTTGGGGTCGCATCTCCCCTACCCGAGGGTAATGAAATCTCCTATCTCCCATTCGAGTATAACCGGGTCTTCTGTGCTCTCCCTGAGTGTCAGGAGATCTGGTCTCTCGTGTCTTCTGCTAGATCTGGAGCCTCCATCTCTTCTCTCTTCATGACCGAGGGGTCTCCTCTCCCCTATTTGAGTGTGACAAGGTCTTATGGTCCCTACCTGCAGATCAGGTGTTTCCATCTCTTCCACTTAATTGTCGGACCTCTCATCTCCTCTACACAACTGTCCCCAAATCTGCTGTTCTTGCGGGTCAGAAGACCTGCCCTCTCCTATTACAGGGTGTGGGAGTGCTGACTGGCTGCCTGCTAAGGTAACCAAAAAGGCTTTGGAATCACACTTCAAGAAACGACAACAGGAATTCAAGATGGAACCATTAGAGTTTTGATTGTGTAAGAAAACACCTATTCAGGAGTTTTTACAGGATTCTGATGGGCACAAAATTGATATGGTATTTAGGTCCATGAGAATCATTTAGCAGAATGATGTAAACATTTATTTTGATGCCAATATGTACAATTTTCCAGAAATCACAACCTTGGCAAGTATTTAAACATGATGAAGATGTTAGTCATAAACTTCAAGATGAAAAGTAGTACCTGGTTTTTCAAAACACTTAGAGTCACTCATAACAAAGTTGAAGACCCAAGGTCTAGATTCTAGAAGACAACTACTGTGTGACTTCACAGAGTAACACTCACTTCTGATTCTAGAAGGGGCCGCCAGTCACAGCACCTGCCCCATGGCCACAGGAATGGCTGGAGGGATAGGCAGGTGGCCCACCCAGGTTAATTTTGTCATTAACCCTAATGGAGGAAGCAAACATCTGAAATGAGTGACGTCATCTGGCTTCTACACTCTGTTCCAAAGCACAGGGGAGAGAGGAGGGTACCAGACAGGACCCTGAGGCCAGAGGACACGGTCCCAACGGCTACCGGGGGCTTGACTCTGGCCAAGCTAGGGCTCCCAGCTCCCCAGATGATGGGTTCCCCAGCCCCAGCCCCTTCCACCTCCCTCCCTCCCTGCCCTCCTGCATTCCCACTCTCATGTCCTCAGGCTTACCCCAGCCTGCTTCCTGCTCCTTGCCTCCGAGCCCCTATCCTGCCCCCACAACGTGATCCTGCATCCCGATCCCTAGCCCCCTCAGGCTCTCCAGGGATGCCCTCTGCAGAGTGGACACCAAGGTGTCCACAGGTCCTCGGACAGGGGTGCCTGGGCTGAGGGAGGCGAGTGCGCTGCAGCCAGGAAGAGTGCCGGTGAGTTGCCTAGGGGCCCCCAAAGGACATCCTGAGGCCATGAGGAGACCTTGGCCCCACAGCGTCTGGGGCTGCAACTCCCCCAGCACTGAACCTGTGGGGTCCTCTGCTGTGTCCTCTCACAGGTGGTGAAGATTCTGACTCACCTCCCCCAAACCTCTTGGGGTGGCAGTGCCATTTCCACAGAAGGTTTGCTGCCTCTTCCTTCCTTCTGTGGAAAACTGACCCAGGCCCAGAGAGACCCAGAGCTCCACGTGCAGCTCCGAGAACTCCAGCCCCTCCCCCACAGAGGCACAGGCCCAGGGCGAGTCGGGGTCCCACCCCCACCCCTACACTTAGACATCCCGCCGCCGGCCCGTTCTGACTTCCTTCACGGCCTCTTCTATACCATGACTACAGCTTCTAACTTAAAAGTGAAAATTAAAAATTTTAAAAAGTGGGAAATTTGAAATTGTGGGGCTTTCTAGATACGCTGCCAGCCCCTCAAGATCCAAGCTCGGCAGGGCCTTCTCCAGTCCCTACCAGCCCATCCAGACCCGCACGTGCTGCCTCAAAGCACCGCCACCGGCCCACACCTGCAGTCGGAGTCGGCCTCCCTGCCACCTGCTTGACTCCCTCTGGGATCTTCTCGCCTCCCTGGTGGCGTCTCCTGCTGGCCCCGCCGTGACCCGGTGATAACCCCGGTCCAAGTCCACATTTATCACCGTCACGTCTGTGCCCCACCTTGACCCGGTGGGGCCCGGCTCTGCAGGCACTGCCCTCCCAAGGCCTCGCCATGGGCCTGCTCTGTGGGACAACGTCCAGCACTCGCCGCACTGTGAACCCTTCTCCCACTCACCAAGGGGCCCCTGCCCTTCCTGTGGACAGACCACCCCCACCGGGTGCCACAGCAGGCTGGCCACCTCCTTGGCTGCTCGCATGACTGGGAGCCCAGAGCACGAGGGGAAGTCTGACCAAGGGCCGCAGCCACGGGGGCAGGACAGCTGGGGCAGACGGGAGGGGCTCCAGGGGCAGGAGCTACAGAATTCCGAAACAAAGGGCCTGGGGGAGGGGGGGCAGGGGTCACAACTGGACTTCTAGCTCAGGAGGGCTATGCAGCGAGCTGATGAACAGAGAAGCTTGCAGCTCAGGAAGCACAGGTTGAGGTCCAGAGCACTCGGGCAGAGCTGCAAGCCTGGCACGTGGACGTGGAGCTCAAGGAGACGGGGTCAGGGCCAGGGCCCCGAGTCAGCAGGTACTCGTGTCAAGTCTGAGGAGGTCTGTGTCACCCTGTGCAAGGGTCAGCAGTCTGTGTTCCGAGTATCTCCTCAAACAGGCAACTGAGAAGGTTTCATTTCTTATAAATTTATTACATAATAATATTATAATAATTATTATCAATAATAATAATATAAGAAACATAGATCTCTGTGGGGTGTATCACAACGTCAGGGTCAGGAGGCCTCAGGACTGGAGCAGGGGTGAAATCCCCTGGATGGAACTCCATACAAAAGGAGGGGCGGAGCACAACTGACCCTGTAAAGTTAAAAACCCAAATTGAACGGAACCAAAAACCCACAGGTGAGTGTGAGACCGAGTGTGTATGTGGCAGTCTGTTACAGTGACTGCTGCTGTGTGTGTGACCTGGTCTGTCGGTGAAGGGGTTACTGGGTGTGACTCTGCCCAGGGAGTGGGGCCGGCGGGCCAGGGTGGGGCAGGCGGGCACAGACCGGCGTGCCAGGCCCCTGGGCTGGGAAAACTTCAGTTTTCTGGTTTTTTTTTTTTTTTTATTAAAAAAAGCTAGAAATATAAACAGAAACTTGTGAGTGACGTGGATGGAGCTTAGTCCAGACTCCAAACCCTAGGTTTAAAAACGTCCCAGGGCCCCCCACCCCACAGGTCATTGCTGAGTGTGAGGAGTCACAGTAAGGGGGGCTGGGGTGTCCTCTGGGGTCTTTGCCTCTCCCCAGGGCTTGTGGTGGCCTGACTCTAGGGGTCCTCTATGAGCCCCCCAGAAGCCCAAAGCAGGGGGGGCACTGCCTCCAAGGGCCCTTGGGAGCCTGTCCCAGCAGCAGAGCTTCACCGAGGAGGCCCGCTCAGGCTAGAGGAGGCTCTGCAAGGACAGGCTGGGCAAACAGCAGGTCCTAGGGTGCCTCTTTCTTTGGAAGTGGAGATGGGGTGCTTTCACGGGCACACACCCATGCACGCACCCTGTGCATACCGCTGAAGCCCCCACACAGAGTGGCCTCTGGGGACCATGCTCCACTCAGGCACACACAGGGCCCCGATGCACTCAGCTGCACCCAGAGTTTCACACACTCGCACATGTGCGCACACACACAGGGCAGGAACGGGAGACTTTGGGGTCTGAGGCAGGGAGGCTTCTCTGCTGTGGTTGCCCGACAGTGTGGGGAGGAGGCCAGGCCCCTCCCGGGAAGGGGCCCCGTGAGGGACTCGGCTGGGGGCGGCCGCCAGGGCTCTGGCCTCCCCAGGGCAACGGTCTCCCAGGCCACCTGACCTAGCTAGTGCCCAGCAGGACTCGCGGCCTGCCGCCCCTCCTCCGCGCAGCACCTGAAGGGTCGGTGGGGCACACTAGAGCTCAGCGAGGGGAGAGGGCCGAGCCAGGCCTGGCCGGCTACTAGGACCCTGGCCAACCCCAGACCAGCTGGAGCGTCCCCCGCCCCATGTGGGGTGGCAGTGGCAGTGAGGGGCCAGAGATGGAAGACTGGGCAGCAGCAGCGCAACCGGTGGGGGGCTGTCGGGGAGGGGAAGGGAAGCTATTAAGGACAGAGATATTTGTTCCTTTTCTCGTTCCAAATATAGAGTGGATTAAAATATGCAAAACAGGAGGGCTCCTAGGCCCCCAACCGAGAACCCCAAGTCTCCCCCCTCCCCCCGAGTCACCAAGGTGTGTCCTGACCTCGCATGCTGGACTGGGTCCCCCCCCCCGTGGGAGAGCAGCCGCCAGGCGCTGTGCGGAGGTGGTCAGGCCGGAGCACCCACCCCGGCCCTCTCCCGCCCCAGCCGCCGGCCCCTCGCCCTTCCTGACCGTGTGCTGGGTGGGACTCGCCGGCCGGGGAGGGCACTAAGCAATGTACAGGGCAAGTCTCCGAGCAACAGCAAACAGGACGATTCATGCAACATTCCTGGCCCGGGCGCCGTGGGGGGGGCGGGCCGAGCCCGCGGCCCGGGGGCGGGGGCGGAGGCGGGGGCAGGAGGGGGCCCTGCCGGCAGGGCGCGGCCGGGGCGCGGGGGCGGGGGGGCGGGGGGGGGCGTCAGCTGCCGTCCAGCTGCCTGAGCGCGCGCTCGATGTTCATGCGGTGGCCCACGCGCGTGACGCCCAGCTCCACGAAGTCGTCCTTGGTGAGCGCCGGCAGGTGCGCGCCCTCGATTTCGTGGTCCTCGAAGCGGTCGCGGTGCTCGCCCAGGTGGATGCTCTCCAGCCAGTCGCCCACGTCGAACTTGCTCCAGAGCTGCAGCGGCTTCTGCTGGAAGGGCCGGCGCGGGCCGGGCGCCCCGGGGCCGGGGCCGGGCGCGGGCGAGGGCAGCGGCGACGGCGAGGGCGAGCGGCTGCGCGCGCTCACGCTGCGCACCACGAAGCGCACCTCCTTGGGCTCATGCGGGATGGAGAGGCTGGACGACTTGAGGATGGTGGGGGGCGTGAGGCCGAAGGGCCGCCCCGCGCCCCCCGCGCCCGCCCCCAGCCCCTCCACCCGCTCCAGCGACGCGGGCTTCACCGGGCTCGGGGCGCGCCTTGCCACGGGGTAGCGGCCGCCGGGCCGCACCGGGAACGAGGCCCCGCCGCCCGGGCCCCCGGGGCTGCGCTGCGCTGAGATGGTGCTCAGCTCACCGAGGCTGCTGAAGAGCCTGCGGAGGGAGAGGGGGTCAAGGCCAGGTGAGGGGCGCCCGGAGACGCGGGGGCAGGCGGGGCGGAGGGGGCGCAGCCTTGGGGCCACAGGAAGGCAGTGGGCTCCCAGGGCTCCGGCGAGGGGCGAGGGATGGGGGAGGGGCGCCGCTGCGTTGGGCCCCCAGGGTCAGGCCAGGGCCCTGCACGGGGAGAGGGGGCCCCGGGCTCAACGGAGGGTGCTGTGAAGACTCAAACCCAGTGGCGTGGCCCCCTTCAGGCCAGGGGGCCCCCAAGAGCTGCCCACCGGAGGAAATGTGGCCTGGCCTCTGCCGCCAAAGGGCTGCTGCCCCACCCCTGACCCTCGGCCCTGGCTCTAGGCGCTGCGGTGCACCCAGGCCCTGGGCGGGGAGCCTCTGGCAGCACCCCTCACCACTCCTACACGCAGCTCTGCTCTCCTGAGGAAACCCAGAGAAGCCTGGGCGGGCTTCGGGGATGGCTGAGTCATGACAAAAGCTGGTGGCTGCACAGACTGACCAAGTCCATGAGTCAGAGACAGACAGCAGGCAGCATTCGTGCCCACGCAGAGCAGCGGCACGTGCAGGCCAGGTACGAGGCAGCGCCACGCCCGTGGCACGGCCCCCCGGCACAGGGCAGCAGGCTCAGCAGCAGCACCCACACGTGGCACAGGCATGCAGCAGCGGGCAGGAATGGTGGTGGCCTGCTCGCGACAGACGCAGCAGCAAAGATGTGCGCGCACAGACACACACACACACAAATGGTACCTCGCTGCCCAACATCACCTGACAGGACCCCAGACCTGCAGCCCTCTCTCTCCAGCACGGCCATGCTGGGAGGCCCACCTGAGAGGACCTCCGGAGAAAGCCCACCCCCTTATCCCACCCCCTCCTCTCCGTTCCTAGCCCCGGTGATGCCCAGGGGAAGCCTCAGGGGGCTGTCGGTGGGAAGCCCCACGAAGCCAAGCAGAGCAGCAACCAGGGTGGCCGGGCGCAGCGCATGGACAGCGAGAGGCATGGGATGGGCATGCTCACTTACACAGCCGGCGCTCAGGACCACCGCGCAGCTAGACAGAGCAGCCACATGCAGATGGGCGGGAGAGAGCAATGAGAAAGAGTGTTAGCAGCCCAGGCCCAACAGCAGGCACGTGGCCCCACTCGAGCTATGGTGTGGCAGCCAAGGACACATCTCCCTGGCCAGACACCTGCGGGGGAGGAACTCGCTGCAGTGGGAGGGAGCACACCTGGGGCTGCTGGGGGAGGGGGCTGCAGCCCCAACCCAGGCCCATCTGGGTGGGCTCCTGGTCTGCCTGTGGGGCTTTTCTGGTTTGAGAAGCCAGGCAAGAGTAGTGCCCATCCACCAGCTTTTCTTGGGATGCTGTGTGGCAGGTGCTCAGCAGCCCCTTGGCACTTGGGGACACTCTCTGAGGTCTGAGCAGCCTCTCTCCAGTGGCCAGCCCACCTCCCCCCACCGCCCCTGCCTAAGTTGGGCTAAGCACACTCCTCTGGGTACCCCTGCCCACCTCCATGCGACCCTGGCCGGGGCCAATGCCACAGCGCATGGGGCACCCTCGGCATCCTTCCTCCTCTTGATGTGGCTTCATCTTTCCATGTCCCACCTGTGCAAGTGCAACCTCTCCCACTCAACCTGCGCTCCGGTTCCCAGCTTCCCCCACCTTCCACTGGCTCCTCTCCTCAGCCTCTGCCCCTGCTGCCTCTCCCAATGGCTCAGGCCCACAGCGGAGCCTCTTGAGGAGACTAGATCAAGCCTTCCCCCCACCTGCCCCCAGGAGACACCTGAGGTGGGCTCAGGAATGGGCACCAACCAGAAGACCCCTCTCTGTTCCCACCACACCTGGCCTCCCTGGCACCACCTGGGCTTTGGGGCAAGGCAGGGCAGCAGTGAAGGGAGAGGAGGAGGCCACCCAAGGGGATGTTGCAGGGGGTGGGTGGGTGCCCAGGGTTGTGGGGGAGGGGGAGGCAGCGCTGTATAAGATGCTGAGAGGACGATGGCCGGGAGAGGCCCCCTACGGCCCCCACACAGCGACCCCAGCCTGAGGACCTGCATCTCAGGAGGGAACCCTCCCCAGCCTACCCCAGAGGTTACGTTTCAGTGGACCCATGTGGGCGTGCCTAGAGGCTCGGGTGTGACCGAAGCATACTGACAAGTTGGCAGGACCACAGCCAAACTGCGAAGGCAGAGAGAACAGGGTGGGTGCTCTGAGCCCAGAGCAGGGTGTGGCCTCCAGAACCTTTATGGCCGATGCTGGAGCCTCCTCGTCTGGCAGAGAAGTAAGCTGGCTCTAGTAGCACCGAGGAAGAGCCCCCTGAGGAGATGGGTGCTGGGTGCAAGGAGATGGGCCCCTGCCCGAGGATACGGCTGGTGCCAGGGGTGCCAGGGGTGCCATGAGGGCCTGAAGTGCCATGTTCCACTTGGCTGGGAGTGGGGAGAGAGAGCCTGTCCTAAGGATGCCCAGGGATGCTGGACAGGCCAGGAGGCCTAGAAGAGCCTAAGGAAGTCTGCGCTCCCGAGGGAGTGGCTGAGGGTTCCCCACGGCCCAGGTGCCTGCTCCTCCTCTCCTTCCTCTTGCGGGGACAGGGAACTATCACATCGCCCCCTGGGCAGGAATCCCAGCAGTATCCACAGCCAAGTTTCCATGTTCCTCTGCACACCCATCACTGTCCATCGCCTCTCTCGGCTGTCTGACCACCTCCCGAGCCAGGACCCAACCATGGCATGATCACGTCCCAGCACCCGCTGGCCTCCCAGAGGGGGCTTCTGGGCTATCCACCCTCTAACCAACAGTACCTCACCCCTGAATGCCGGCAGCATCTCCTCCGGATGGCTCAGCGAGGCTTCATCCCCCGGACGTCTCCTCCACCAACATCTGACTGTGGTACTGCCTCACTACCTCGTAACTCTTCAGCCACTGAGGCTGGCCTGGTCCCCACCCCCCACATACCCAGCAGTTACCAAGGCAGTAGCAGGACCCCTTGCTGACCCCTTCCTCTACCCCTTCCTTCCTAGCTGGGCTTCATGGGTTCTCCTTTCAGTTCCCACTTTCTCCTGGGCTGTATGGTCCACTCCCACCCCTTGGCTATGGTGAGGTGTGCAAAAATGCTACGTGTAAAGCCCAGCTAAGCTCCCCTGAGCTCCAGACCTCTACAGAGGCTGCCAGACATCCTCCCCACACCAGGGACCTGGGAGCCACCATCAGCTCCTTCTTTTCACCTGGAGGGCTCCTAGCATTAACCCAGGTCCTCATCCTCATTCCCCCAGCCACCTCAAGGTCCAGACATTTCATGCTCACTCAGGCTCTCTCTCCTCATTAGCTAACTGTCCTCCTTGACTCCTAGGACCTAGCACAAAACCAGGAGCACAACTTACACTGGAAAAAATGTCATCACACAAAAATAACTTGATGTGTCTCTCCCAGGCTTGGCTGCCTATTGGACCATTGGTACCAACAGAAAAGACAAAGCCCAAGCTCTGGTCCTTGCCTCTGCCTCAGGCCTTCCGCCACAGCACTCCTGCAGGGCAGGTCTAGGCCCGGGAGCTTCTGCAGTCTGGGAGCCCCAGTCGGGGAAAGAACCCTCAACAGCAGCACAGAACTAGATACAGACCCGTAAGCTTCAAAGCACACTCTGTGGCCACGGCGTCTCCAGCCTCTTGCCTTCCCACTGCCCACATCCGCTCATAGCTCCAACCTCAACACATCACCTCATCTGTGAGCCCTTCCTGCTCTCCCAGCAGAGTTCGGGGCTCCCGAAGCACGCGACCCAGTTTCATGCAACATTGCACTGGCCATCACACAACAGGTGTCAGCCCAGGTCCCGGAGGAAGCCCAGCTGCCCTTGAAACACCTGCAGTCACACAGGGTTGCATCCAAATCCCTGCCAAACATGTCAGCAGAGCAGGGTCCCTACCCCATCAGAGGGGCGTGTGTCTCCTGCAAGACACTAAGCGGTGACCTACTACTGACGGGTGTGAGGCCATGGCACAGAGCACCTCAGAGGGGTGGGGTGTGCAGGACAGACACCCCCTTCACTTTGTATTTCCAAAGCCATTTCTCCATGAACGTCTTCTGTAAAACCTGATGTGAGGGTCAGACAGCTGTAAAACTGAGAGCCACAGCAGAACTCTGTCCCTGCGGGGCTCAGATCACACGCAGGATTCCAATCCAACTGTGGAGCATGGAAGACAAATGGAGCTGAGTGCAGACGTGGCCCTCAAAGACCTCGGTGGGGCTCTGAGAAGACGGCTGTTCTGTCTACACCAGAGCTAGACCCGAAGCTGGAAGCGCAGAGTGGGTGCATAGTCTGCAACCAATGGTCCAGAAAGCCAGAGGTCCTAGCCCTTCCACCCAGAAAGATGGCCCCAGGACAGATGAGCCGATCACTTCAAGTTACTTCAGATCTGTGGCATACAGGGCAGCTTAGGTTGCCCGAGAAGGTCTTAGGCTATGGGGCGTCTTGTGGCTACGGGGCATCAGGGCGGTCAGCGGGGAGGTAGGTGAGCAGGAAGGGGCGCTGCCCCTCCCGTGACATCCATTGGATGAGGAAAGGGACAGGTCCGGGAGGTGAAACCCAGGGAACCCAGGGACCAGGGGACGAGGCTCAGAGGTGTGGCCCTCCAGGGGCCTCTGCCAGGACCGATCCTGGGAAGGAAGCAGCCCCACCCAGACGTTGGGACTTCCCACACCAGGAGCATTTCTCCATGACACGGTATCACGGGCAGCCCGTCCCTGAGAGAGGACTGCAGCCCACAGCCAGCGGCGGAGCAGGAGCCACCCAGCAGCCACGCGAAGGCCGACTCAACATGTCGCCACGTCCCCTGCTCAGCCCCTGCCTACAGCCAGAAGTGGAGGGGGGGCACTCCAGAGGACTGTGGTTTCACCCAGGTCTGAGGGCAAGAGGGGGAACACCGCGGAGACAGGACGCGTGACCGGGAGCAGGAGGGCATGTGGAGGGCAGGGGGATGGGGAGGCTACACTGACGAGGTCGAACTGCGTGGATGAGTGATTGCAGAATATCAAGGACACGCCGTGTGTCCTTCACACAACTGACACATACAGGTGGCAGTGTAACGAATGAACAGGTGCGCATGTCTGCGCGATGGGTTACTGCACAGAAACCAGTGTCTGTCACCAGAAGGGGCTTAATGACAGAGGCTGCGGAGGTCGGCTGGACGCCACCACTTACTGGTTCCAAGAGACCTCTTTAGAACCTTAGTTTCATTGTCTGGAAAATGGAAATTATACTACAGCCCATCTAACAGAAGGGTTATAGAGGTGAAATAATAGGATCTGATGTTTTCTAGTGCAGTATCTGGCACTCTTTTTGAAACAATTTTATTTCTTTATTTTAGAGAGAGAGAGTGGGGGAAGGGCAGAGGGAGAGGGAGAAGCAAACACCCCACTGAGCACGGAGCCCGACGTGGGGCTCGATCCCAGGACCCTGAGATCATGACCTGAGACAAGTCAAGAGTTGGACACCCAACCTACTGCGCCATGCTGGCGCCCCCAGAACCACAAAGGGCCTGGTCAAGTGTGCACCAAGTGAGAAACCACCATGCGGGAGCCCTGAGCTCAGAGCTTCAAAGTGATGCTGTATCACCCTCATGTCACAGGGGAGGGACTGCCGTTCACAGGAGTCAAGGGGCTTGTCCAAGACTACAGAGCTCAGATGCAACAGCTGAAAGTTGAAATCCAGCGCCCTCTGACCCTAAGCTGATGCCAGGGAATGAAGCTGCTGGAGATGGCAAGGGCCACGTCACAGGGAACCTCTGTCGTTTCAGGTTACCTGGCTTCTGGGACCCTGCTACCAGGACCTGATTGTCCTCTTGAGAACCACACTCCCTCACTCTCAGCACCGCATGCCCTGGCTTCTAGGAGAGAAACGATTCGGGTCTGGCCAGCGGCAGCCTTACATCCCGCTGACCCCAGTGATTCATTCAGAGGAAAGCAGGGGACCCACATGAAGCCAGAGCTGCAGTCTGGCAAGAACCGGGGAAGGAGGCTCACTTTCCAAAGGACCTATGGAATAGATGGGACAGAAGGTTTGCAACTGCCCTTCCCCATCCCGTGTCCAAAAAAGAAAACAAACAGCGTCCTGGCACAACCCAGAGCCATGGAACAAGAGATCGTTTCCCTGACAGAGGAGAGATGCTGAGGCTGCCCAGCCGCCCCATGGGAGCCAACAGGCAAATGACCAGACCCAGGCTCACCTGAGCCTGATCACCTGATCATGGGGTTTGACAACCAGTAAATCAGAGTCCTGCATCTGCCCTTCAGTGGTATGTGTCCTAAGCCACCTCCCTAGATTTCAAATCACAAAAGACAGCTTGCATTTAGCTCAGTTCTTTCATGTGTTCAGCAAATGTTTATTGAGGGCCTACATGGCACCAGGCACTGTGCTGCCCACTTTAAATGGCTTTAATTTTCATTGGTACCAAGGGACACAGGGGAATGGACAGGCTGGCAAGGGAGGAGAGGCAGAGATGAAGATGGGGGCTGGTCGAGGGTGGATCGGGGACCCCCTCACCCTCAGGGGTCAGGTCCTGCAGAGGCCCAGGATCCAGGCTACTCGTCCCATATGGACACCCTTGGCCACTGTCAGGACACTTTCAGGGCACTTTCAACATCACCCTGCCGGAAAGAGGGCTTTCTATTTAGCTGGGAGTTGGAAGAGTGGAAAGGGGGAGAGGGCCCCAGACCAAGCCCCTGAGATGACTAAAGCTGAAGAACAACATTCCTGGACCACTTAGGAGAGGCACCATGAGCTTCCCAAGCCCCAACTTATCTTTTGAATCCTTAACTAGAAGAAGGTAAATGAGACAAACCCTTGTGAGTAAGCCCCGAATCCCTCACTGCTCTGTGAACGCTGCCTTCCAAGGCCTTCTTCCAACACCAATGGGAAAGGGCCCTGGAGGCTGGTATTCAGGGAGCCAGAAGGAGGAGCCAGGCAGTAGCACCCCACCCATGCCTCACAAAGCCAGAAGAGGGAAGAGGGCCAAGGGCTGGCCCGGGAGGACCAGCTGTGCCTTAGACCAGCACCGGGGGCAGGAACCAGCTCTCCCAGCAGTGTCCATGGAGCCCACAGGCCCAAGGGGGATCCCCTTCAGGAACAGAGCCTTGGGAAGGGGGGGTCCTCAAGGAGATACCTGAGGGATCAGCCCAGGGGCTCTGGTAGCATTATGGGAGCAGCACCCCAGCCCCTTGCTCAGCCCCTCCCCTTTCAAGTCCCCACCCCGGGTAGGAGGTGGGAAGAGAAGACAGAGAAGGTACAGAGAAAGCAAGAGGGCAGATGGAGGGTGCGGAGGTGGTGTGACTTCCACCAAAGAGTGACTTCTGAATGTGCTGTGAAAATCGTACACCTGAATCTGTGCTTAAGGGACACTGAGGCAGAGCGGAGAGACAGGAAACAGGAAGCTGGTGGGGGAACCCCAAAGGAAAAGGAGTCCGCGCACTCTAAGCCTCGAAAGGAAGCAAGGCAGGAGGCAGCTACAGGAATGGGGGCACCAGCCACGTGGCCACCGGGGGTAGGGGGAGCGGGTGGAAACTCCAGAACGGACCACAGAAGGACCCTGACTAGTAGAGGCAGCTTCGGTCAGGAGCAAAAGAATAGGAGCCCACGTGAACCCGAGGCGGGGAGTCTCCGGGAGGGCCGGGGAGGTGCTCGGGCCCTGCCTGGGTCTGTCCCCCATGGGTACCCAACTCCCAGTCCCAGCACCAACAGGGACGGAAAGAACACCAGCCCTGATATTTCAGATCCCTGACAAAGCAAGGGCGAGTCAAGGACAGAAGTGGACAGGGAGGAGTGCCACAGATGGGTAGGGGATGGGACAGAAGGGACCACGGAGGGGAATGGAGGAGGCCGTGGGGACGCACGGAAGGAAGAACACAGAGGGGCCGTGGACATGGGACAGGACCCTCCCCACACTGCCCTGCTCACCGAGCTGCCGCGATGGGCGACTTCTTGGCAGGGTCCAGCAGGCCACCCAGGCCACCGACCGGCTCTTCCCCCAAGGAGCGTGTGTCTTTGTTCAGCTGCTGCAGGCGGGAGCTGAGCTCACTGATCACAGTTGGTTTGTCATCTTCGGGCCCAGGGAGCCCCCGGCTCTCCACGGGGTCCCCCCACAGCTTGGACCTTCTCTGGAAGAGGTAGCGAGGGCGAGCAGGTCCAGCAGCAGAGGCCAACCCAGCAGAGGCGGCGTGGTGCTGCTGGGCCATGAGCTCGCTGTCCGAGGACTGCTTCAGCAGCGGGTCCCTGAAGGTCACCGGCCCCTTCCCCAGCGGGGACTTGAGCTTGGGCTTGGGAGGCACTGGTGGCTTCTCGAGTAGAAAAGTGTGTCCATCGGCGAAGGAGGTGTGGGTGTCAGTGAGTTCCCCACTCTCTGAGCTCAGCGTGGACATGCTGGACACCGTGGAGATCGTGCTTGTGGTCTCCAGGTGGGGGTCGCTGGAGCTGCGCGTGTCGGCCTCCTCCACCCCTGAGTCAGCTGCAGACTCAGGCGCAGGCGGGGGCTCGCTGCTCGGCTTCCCTGAGGCCGGGCCTGGCACCGTGGTGGGCGAGGGACCTGGGCCAGGAAGGGGGGTGGCCAGCAGGACCCCGTTGGCAAACTCTTCAGGAGGCGGCACCAGCCCAATGCGGGCCAGCTCCTCCCTGGTCTCCTCATCACTGGAGGACAGCTGGGCGGGCGGCAAGTTCACGGCAAACACCAGCTCTGGCTCCTCCTCCGAGCTGCCCTGGCCGGGCCCGGGGTCTGTCGGCGGGGCGCTGCCGGGGGGCTGCGCCCGGGGGCTAGCCAGGGGCTCCGCCGCCACTGCCGACTGTGGAGGGGCAGGGGCCAGCTCCGGGGTGCTCGGCCGCTCCTCTTCAGCCCCCAGCCCGCTGGGCTCCTGCCCGTTGCTGGTGGCATGCACGACGATGAGACCAGCCGGCCGCTGCAGAGACGTGTCCAGGACGCTGAGGATCATGGACTTCTTGTCCTCCGGCGACTTCCGCTCCTCCCGGGGTGCTTTCTCTGGCTCCCTGCGAGCAGGCACAGGGACCCAGGCTGGACTTCTTGGGGAGAAGGCTGGGGAGGCCAGGGCCCCTCGCTCGGAGTCGCGGGCCTGCACATCCACAAATAGAGGCCCGGGACGGTCAGCGTCGGGGCTGTGCACAGGCGTGGGGGACCGGGAGGGCGCCTGGGAGGCCAGAGCCCGCTCCCGCGCGGCCAGGGCCAGGGCCAGGGGCGAGCTGGGGTCCAGGGGCTTGCCGGTGAGCGGGTGGATGAAGGTGGAGCCTGAAGGCCCAAGGCTCGGGCCGCTCACCAATGGCTTCAGAGCAGAGACGGGGGAGGGCAGGAGCAGGTCGCGGCCGGTGGTGGGGGCGGTGCCGGCGCCCAGAAGGCGCTCGTCGATGGAGCGGGAGGGCTGCAGGGAGGGCAGCTCGGCGCTGGGGGGGCTGCCCTCGATGGCTCCCACCGACAGGAACACGGTGGAGCGGCGCCGCTCCTCCAGCCGCCGGTCCTTGGCCGGCCCCGGGCCGCCGAAAGCCAGGCCAGGGCTGTCAGCGGGGCCGTAGTCGAGCCCGCCGGGCCGAGGGCCGCGGTGCGTCGGGGAGGGCTCGCGGGCAAAGCTGCCACCACCCGGGCCAGGGCTGCCGACGGCCAGGGCGGCACGCTCCTGGGCGTCCTCCACCTGCAGCTGCTTCACCAGGGGGCTCTTGCGGCGCTGGGGCTTGGAGGGTGCGAAGATGCTGGCGCTGAAGGCGCCCAGGTTGGCGTACGGGCTGTCGGGGCCTGGCGGCCGTGGCCTCCGCTTAGGCCGCTCAGGCGGGGTGACAGCCGGAGGTGGCCGCGGGACGTCGCCCACTTCGGGCGCCGAGTCCTGCAGGATGATCATGGAGCGCGCGCGCTTCTGCCGCTCGGGGTAGGGCAGCGGCCCCAGGGGCGCCCCGGCCTCATACAGGCCTGTGGCCCCCGCGCCCAGGCGCGCCTCCAGGCCGGGCTTAAAGCTGGAGCGCACAGTGTCGTAGGCGCGGCCCGGGGGCGGCGGAGGCGAGAAGGCGGGGGGCGGCCCCGAGTCGAAGTAGTAGGGGGCTGGTGGGGGTGGCGGCGCAGTCTGGGGGGGTGGCGGGATGCCTCGGCCCTCGCGCATGGAATCTTGCATGGACGTGCTCCTCGGGAAGCGCCCCTCCAGGAGGGACGCCAGCTTTTCATCCTCCCCTGCGGACAGAGGGGATCCAGTGAGACCTGCGGCCCGTCCTGCAGAGGAGCGTCCCAGGCAGCAAGAGCCACAAAGACACCCCCTGAGAACCTGGCGGGAAGCGCTAACCAGACTGGGACGACAGGGTCCCGCAGGGTGCAGAGGCTGGGATTGAAGCAAAAGGGGACACGGGGAGCCCAGAATAGGGAATCTGAGCAGAGCCCCCCAGTCTGGGCTCCTCCCTAGATACCCAGGCTCTGCACCCCGGGGGCCCCTGCTGGCTTGGGAGGGTTCTTGGGAAGACCTGGGGAGAGGTATTAGTTCAGATGTAAGGCAGAGGAGGGCTCCACCAACAACCGAGAGGACGGAAACTCCGACAGCCCAGGTTAGGGCCAAGAGCTGCCCAAGCCCCACTGCACTGAGGGCCCAAAGAAGGACCCCCCAGTCGTGAAGACAGAACTGCAGAGAAGAGGTAGGTGGCTGGTGCAGGGCTTCCATCCAAGACCGAGCAGGGCCACATCACAACAGTGGAACCAGCAGGTGTGCACCAGTGGCAACCAGAGAGAGCAGGAAGGGAGGCGGTCAGAAATTAGGGGGACGCTCTCCCAGAGTGGGAGTGATGCACTGGCTGTGCTCAAAGGGACAGCAGGACTGTGGCCAGCTGAGCCATGCATCTGGCAGAAAGAGAGCTGGTGCCCAGGGGAGGAGGTACTTTGTGAAAAGACAAGCCCTGAGAGGCTCCATCCCAGAAACCCAAGTGGACTGACTGGGAGACACTGCTTGTCACTGCCGCCAGCTTAGTGGCTGGGTGTGGAGGAAAGAGGAAGAACTAAAATGGACTTGTAGACTAAGCACCTAATACATGTTTCAGTCCCACTGCCTCTGGGCCAAGCCCCGGGCCCCTCTGAAACTCAATTTTCTCATGAGCAAGACAGACTTAAAACATGACACACTCTGCCTGCCTCAGTGTGCAAGAGTTAGAGCCTGTGCAACAGCAGGGCTGGGATGCTCAGGGCTCGCGCTGTCCTGCTGCCTGGCTAGAACCTGGCAAGTCCTCCCTAGTCGCCCTGTGGACACAATGTGGATACCTGTGCAGTTGGTGTGTGCGGTTAGGCTGCAGTGTTAGCGCCATCTGAGGAGAGTGGATGGATGGCCCCAGTGCTGACATACACACGGGTCTCCGGTAAAGGGCCTTGGGAATCTACACCTGGCTTCACCCTGTGCTTGGTCACATTTTTACGGACTCACTACAATACAGATTGCCTGTTCCCAGCCACCCCTCCTTTAGCCACCAAGGCGGTCTGCTCAGGCCCCTCGTCCTGCATGACAGCTCCTGCACCCCCAGCACAGCAAAGGGCTGGCTCTCAAGTAAACGCTGAAGCTTGAGCTCTAGCATTAGCAGTTACCATCTGACATTCCTTGACCTTTTAGCATGTCCATTTCCTAATCTCAGGAGAAATGCTGGCCCCCATTGTGGGACTGCCAGAGCTGGAGCCATTTAAAGCTTACAGCACAGGGCTGTGCACCTAGAAGCATCCCAGGAAGGTGGCTGAGGTCATGAGCATTGCTATCATGTGTAGGTCTGCTTTCCAAAGACCCCCACCACTGGACACAGACCTTGTGCTGGGTTCATTCATTCAGGGTCTCCTCCCTACTGCATTTACTGGGCAGCAAAGAGTCACCTACTGAGCACCCACAAGCCTGTGTGTGAGACAGAAAAGAACTCCATGAAAGCTGGTGCTCCTAGAAGATGCAGATTTGGCATGCCAAATTCTAACCTAGGGTGAAGACAAGTCACTTGCCCGGGATGAAATGGGGAATGTGTTGTGATACCAGCCAAGGTGGGGTAGGGTCCTCTGCCCAACGAATAGTAGCAAGTACTTCTCCAGTATCAGCCGCTGTTGCCTGGACTCAGCCTGAGTGCAGCCCACTGGGTGAGCTCAGGGTAGCCTGAAGGCAGGTACTAGACAGTTCTCAAGTTTCTAGATCGGGACCCTGAGGTTTCAAGGACTGAATCATGTGCCCAGGGCCACAAGAGGTGAGAACCTTGGCCAACATGCATGTTGATGACGAGCAGCAGGCCACGCCAAGGGAACCAAAGATGAACCCGACTCACTCAATCATGGACTGAGCACAGGAGGGTCCGGAGGAATCAAGAGGCTCACACCCAGCAGGACAGCACTGAGCTGCACCGGGGCCGCGCTGAGAGGCCCTCTGGGCAGAGCGAGGCCAAGTGCAGAACAGCAAATTCTGGTACACCCAAGTAAGAGGGAAACAGAGATAAATGTCCCCAGATGAAGTAGGTTAGGGCTAGGGCAGGTGCCCAGGCCCCCAAGGCAATGAAGAGCCCACTGGGGGTCAACCAGAGGGCTGTGGGTGGTATCTTCTCTGCAGAAAGCCCCCTTTGGCCAGATCTGGACAGTCGGCTGGCCTCGGGTCTTACCAGAAGACAGGGGAGGCAGCTGTGTGACCTTGGGGAAGTCATTTTACCTCTTTACCTGCTTCCTCATCTGTAGTATCACCTCAACAGGGTCACTGAAGTATTAAATGAACCAGTGTCCATAAAACACAGTGTGACAGTAAGTGTTAAATAGGTGTTTACTACGATGGTGAACAGATGATGGATGTGGCGGGGTGGACAAGGGTAGATAGATGGACAAGTGGACTGGTCAGTGAATGGATGGACAGGTGGGCAGGGGAGGGGGATTAGATGCCTAGAGTGACAAGCACTGGGTGGGGCTAGCGAGATGACCCCATCTGGGATCAAGAGAGATGGCTAAGTGTGGGGTGTGACAGTAGCTGTGGGGCATGAGGTCCCAAGGAAACAGGTGCAGAAGGCAAAGAGGCTAAGGACACAGCCTTGAGAAGGACCTACATTTGGTTGGGGGGGGGAGGGGCATTAAAGACTGAATAGGTAAAGCCTAAGAACTGAAGGAAGGACCAAGAAATGTCCTAAAACCTTGGGAAGGTGACTGTCATGGAGGAAGAGACAAACATATCAAATGCTAGTTGAGGTAAGAGAGTTCATGTGTCCACCGGAAGGAGTGCCCTGAGAACCCCCGGGTTAGAGCAGGTCAGTTTTAGGTATGGATAGAGCTAGCCTGCCCCGGGCTGAGGAGCAGGGGAGGGACAGGAGGTAGCAGATATAGGCGCCTTCTGGGAAGAAGAGAGATATGGAAAAGTACTGGGGGCGGGGGGGGGGGGGGGGGGGCGGTGGCCAGGCAGGTTCAAGGGAAGGGGAAGTCTAGGAGGCACCCAGGGTAGGAGTAGAGGACACAGGGAGAGGGATGCTGGTGTCCACGGAAGGTACAAGAAGGTGGCACACTGGATGGGGAGCGGGAAGGAGCTCAGCTGGATGGGGAGAGGTGAATGGGGGGCAGGGGGCACATGCTAGACGGGGAGAGGTGGATGGGGGCGCAGGAGGCACCTGTAGAGGTGGACAGGAGGTGAAGTGGGGGGAACAGTGGATGGGGCAGGGTGGGGGGCACATGCTGGACTGGGAACAGTAGACGGGGGGGGGGCAGGGGGCTCACACCAGATGGGGAGAGGTGGATGGGGGGAGCACAGGGCTCACGCCAGACGGGGAGAGGTGGACGGGAGGGCAGGGGGCTCATGCCAGATGGGGAGAGGTGGATGGGGAGCAGGGGGCACACGCTGGACGTGGAGAGGTGGACGGAGGGGCAGGAGGCTCACGCCGGATGGGGAGAGGTGGATGGGGAGCAGGGGGCACATGCTGGACGGGGAGAGGTGGATGGGGGGGCAGGGGGCTCACACCAGATGGGGAGAGGTGGGTGGGGAGCAGGGGGCACACGCTGGACAGGGAGAGGTGGACGGGGGAGCAGGGGGCTCACGCCGGACAGGGAGAGGTGGATGGGGAGCAGGGGGCACACGCTGGATGGGGAGAGGTGGACGGGGGGGCAGGGGGCTCACGCCAGACGGGGAGAGGTGGATGGGGAGCAGGGGGCACATGCTGGACGGGGAGAGGTGGATGGGGGGCAGGGGTCTCTTGCTGGACAGGGGGACAGTGGATGGAGAAAGGAAGCATCAAGGTCTCTTCCGCACAGTGTCTCTGGACTGGGGGAAGGACTGACCCACATACGTTCACAAAGAAGGAGATTCCTGGGCTGTGACCTGGGAGAGCAGTTCTCGGGGAAAAACTGGAAACCCCAGTAGAGGGTTGGGAGACAGGGTCGTCGAGCCCCACATCCACCCCGGCCCCATTCCCACCGTACCTACAGACTTGGTCCGTGGAATCCCCTTCCGAAGGGAGCCGGGCAGCTTCTCTGGGCCTGGGAGGCCCTGGCGCTCAAACAGAGACTGTGGGAGTTGGTGGGTTATACGGAGGTTCTGGGGCACCGGGGCCCCCAGGTCTCCACCCAGCCCCAGCCATGCTCCTGAGCCTGGGACCAAACATACACCACCCCAGGGGCACTGGCACTGACGGAGCCCTGAGCCAGGACTGCGAGCAGGCCCTGCCCGCGGGGAGCGGGGAGCGCTGGGTAGGGTGGCTGTGGATGCCGCTGGGGGAGTGGCCACAAGAGGTGCCCCCACAGGGCTGGGGGGCGTCTAGGTGGTGCAGGGTGTGGCTGTGCAGGGCTCCTGAAACCCACAGTGTGAGGAGTGAGAGCTCAGCGAGATGTTAAACTGGGGCCATTGTGCGGGCTTGATGCCCTGCGTGCAAGGGAAGCCACATGGCCCTTCACCCCCAGCCCTGGAGAGCAGGGGCCAAGTGATGGACTCCCACCCCAGAAAAATGCACAGCCAGCCTGCAGGGGCCATGGAGCTCGGACCCCCAAGCTCCCCCCACCCCCTGCCTCCCCGGGCCCCAAAGCTGCTGGGGCGACTTACGCTGATCTCGGCAGGGGTGATCCTCCGACTGGTGGGCCGCTGTTTGACAGTGGCGGCTCTTGAGTCGGCGTCCGCGATGTCCGGCCTCAGGGTCGGCTCCGTGGCGGCGGCCAGGATCTCATCCAGCTTCTCTGCACAGCCGAGGGAGGCATCACTCAGCCACGTGGATGCCGAACCTGCCCCATGCCCGTGCAGCCCCACTGCTGCGTCCTCCCCCCGGGGCCCGGCACCCTGCGCCCCCTCCTCCGGACCCGAGCCTGGGGAGCCTGGGAGCCAAGCATCACGCATCCCCTCTGAGTCCCACCCCAGCCGGGCCGCCGTGGGCTCAGGGGCGTCCAGGTCACCACTGCACTCCAGGACACGCCTGACTGGCCACGAGGGAGAGGACCTGGGGGTGGGGGAGGGGAACAGCATGCTTGGAGCCCAAAGGCTTTCTGAACTTGTTTCCCTTCTCCCCATCCCGTCCTCAGCACCTGGCGTCTCTCGTGTGTCTGTGGCTCTGCTGCACCACAAGCTAAGCCGTTCCTGGAGGACAAGGCCGAGGACAAGGCCCAGGACAAGGCCCGGGACAAGGGCCAGGACAAGGCCCGGGACAAGGGCCAGGACAGGCCCTGGACAAGCCCAGGAGAAGGCCCAGGACAAGGGCCAGGACAAGCCCAGGACAAGCCCCGGACAAGGCCCAGTGTACAGCAGGTGCCCACCGAAGACAGAACAAGCCCGGAACGGATGGACGGGATACTACTGAAGACAGAAGTCACAGTCCCGGGTGAGGGACCTAAAAAGACGACTCCCATTGAGGCCAGGAGGCCCAAAAAACTTCATCCACAGAGAAGCAGCCCCGCGATGGGTGGGAAGTGGGAGAAGAGGACGATGCTGGCGGGGGAGAGGTGGGGGGTGGCGGGTGGGGGGCTGGAGGGACTCCCAGCAGCCCTGCGAGGCAAATGAGGCCAGAGCCCGGCAAAGGCACCAGAAGGCCTCACGCAGCCTTCTTCCCAAATCCATCATAAAGAAAAGCTCTGTTTGCTTGTTTTTTATTAAAGCTGTTGAATGTTTTTTAAAGTGGGGCTTTTGATTATCCATGTGACTTGAAAATTTTGTTAAGCACGTGTGTGAGAACCAGCAGCTCTGCGGGCACGAGGGTCGTGCGTCGGGTGCAGCTCGTGCAGCCCAGCGGCGGTGGGGCCAGCTCCCGAGCCTCGGCGGCCCCACGGCACCCCACTCATCCCTGAGCCTCTGCCAACCCCAGAGGCCTGTGTCGGGGCCAGCCTGGCCTGTCACCAGGGCCCCGTCACCTCGCCAACACCTCCCCGGCTCCCCCTGGCTCTCCCTCTGCAGCCCACCCAGCAACTGCCAGGGGAAAGAAGTCAGTCCCTCCAGCTGCCAGCACCCAGCCCAGGCCGGACCTGTTTGGCATACGGAGTCTGTCCTGACTTAACTTCCCTGTGACTCAGTTTCCTTATCTGACGAAGCAGTCGTGAAAACAGCAGCTGCTTCAGCGACGGCTGTAAGAATGGACCCACACGCAAAAAGCGCTCCAGTTCCGCCTGGCTCGGCGTCAGCACCGAAGACACACTACACCTCAGCTCCTGCAGAGCTGGCGGGCTCCCAGGAGAGCCCATCCTCTCCCCTGCATGTCCTGAGCGCCCAGTCTGGGCCCCAAAGAGCACGGGAGTTCAACAAATCCACCTGCAGACCAGCTCGCAGGCCCCATGCATGGCTCCCAGCGCCGCAGGGAGGGCTCGTGAGAGGGCCGTCCTCTTGTCTGGGTGATAAGCAGGCAACTTCCCTTTGGAAGATGAAATCACCATCACTACCCTTCATTCAGTCCCTGGTGACTTCCAGTTAGAAGAGCTTCCCATGACCCTTCATCCCTTAAAACCATACAAAGAAGATGCTGATACTGCCCTTGTTTTACCCAAGAAATGAAGCTCTGAGAGAGAAAGTGCTCCAGACCACAGATCCAGTAAGAAATCAGACTTCACAACCGTGTTATCCAGGAACTGCAGACATAAAGACATGAGTGGAGAGGAAACATTTCCGTGGGGCACGTGGGGTGTAGAAGCCGCATCTCTAGGCCCAGGTGAAACCAAGCAGTGTACACATGAAGTCAGCAGAGCAAGTACCACTGGACGTGGAGAACAGTGCTGAGCCCCGGCAAGAATGCTTTCCAAAAGGAAAAGAAGCAAGAATTCTGCAAACTTCGACCTGGTGAGCTTGACAACAATCCCCACCATTATTAGAAAATACCTCTTTTTTTTTTTTTTTTTTTTTTCAATTCATGACAGATGCAGAGAGAGAGGCAGAGACACAGGTAGAGGGAGAAGCAGGCCCCATGTAGGGAGCCCAGTGCAGGACCCGGTCCCGGGACCTCGGAGTCATGCTCAACCACTGAGCCACCCAGGTGCCCCTAGAAAATAAATTCTTAAATAAATTATCTTAGACACTTAAAAAAGAAAATAAGATCCATTAGGAAGCAGGTCTGGGGCACTGGGAAGGGACACTCCTGTCAGCCTCACATACACCGGGTGTAAGGATCCCGCATGAGGTGGGGACACAGATGCTGAAGCCACCGGAGCCCGAGCAGGAATGAGGGGCCACAGGAGCAATGCACTATCACGTCACTTCCCTTACACTTCCCTTACAACTTAAAGAAGTGCACAGGCCACAGCATAGCACCCTGGGAGCCCCGCTAATGAGCTAAGGACACAACCAAACTGTTCCAGAAATAGCTTGTGTGTCTGTCTCACAGGGCGAAGGAAAGCGTCCCTAGAGGGGACCTAGCTTTAATATCTGGAGAGCACTTCACCTGGCACTGGGGGAGGGGCAACAGGAGAGCTCTGAGGGTCAGGTTGCAGGCCATGCTGGAGAGTCAGGGCCCAGACACGGGGCACCAGTGTTTCCCTGGCACGGCGAAGTGAGGAGCAGACACCAGGCACACAGACAGGTGCCTGAGACCGCAAAGCCACCTCAGGCTTCCATCCGGCTCTGACTCCTATTCAGCCCAAGAAGAGTCCCCTGTCCACTAGAGACATGGAGGAGGCTGGCAAAGGCCAGATCCTGAGACCTCA